>NC_022035.1:10165690-10211495 GCF_000317375.1 Microtus ochrogaster | reverse complement strand
GCTCATGGAACCTTCTCGAAAATTGACCACATACTCGGAAACAAAGGAAACCTCCGCAGATACAAAAAAAATATCAGTGTCCATCATGTTTTCAAAATTAAAAACAACTGTGTGATTATTTTGTCTATGGGTATGTCTGTGCACAACATGTATGCCTGGTCCTGTAAAGTCCAGTAGAGTGTGACAGATCTACCACCACCCCTGAAATGTGGAATTCCAGATGAATACAAGCCAGCTCATGGGTCCTGGGAGTCAAACCAGCAGCTAGTGCTCTTAAGCCCTGAACAATCTCTCCAGCATCAGGATCATCTTATTTGGATGTTGATTGAAGATTAAGTGTCTCATAATATGTATTACCTGAAATGCATGCTGTAAGATTACGAATGTAAGCTATTACTTGAATAATCTTTTTCTGGATTTTTCTTGTCAATTTAAGAGGATAATTCTAGATATATTTAGAAAAAATATTTTGAATCATAAAAGACACAAATTTTAGTTACTATTAAAGTTTACATATTTACCATTAGTCACATCAAGGACCAAGCCCTGAAGACTTGTGGAGACAGAGGCCATGTGAAATTGTTTCTTTTTTTTTTTTTTAAGACATTATTGTTTGAAAAAGGATATCTTGTTAGATGTGGAAAGGTCACAGTAATGTTAATTAAAAATAGGAATCACAAAAGATACCATGAACCTAAAACTAACTGGACTAAATACATGGCTATAGGGTGAAGTTAGCAATGACTCCAAAATGCAAAGTTTGTATCTTGGTAGGAGATCAACAGCCAGATAGGAAAAGGTTGCAGAAGGAAGTGGATTGTGGAGAGGGGATGGTGGTGTTTTATTTCTCAGGGAATTTCTAAGTTTTCAGTGGCCAGGAATAACTGACTGTATTAGGAGAAAGATGGGTATTTAAAGATTTTGTTTAGGTCTCTGATGAAGGAGATGAAGAAAGAGAAAGGCCCAGTCAAGGACTATGTTGAGAGAGGATGAAAAAGAGAGGCAGTGAATTATAACTCAAAGTTGTCAGTTAGAGGTTCTGATTTAATTTTTTTTATGACAAAGAACTATGGGTAACAGTAATGTGCTATATACTACAAAAGTGAAAAAAAGAAAAAAAGATTTTACATGTTTCAAAATGAAGAAAATATAAATGAGGAGATTAAGCCATATTAAAACATTATACAAAGTCCATATGCAAGAAAACAACTTATGGTACCACCAGAACAAAAATTATGTTTTTATATATCAATTTAAAAAGTAAATTTAATAAGAAAAAAGCCATGCCACAAGTGTTAAGTTTGGGATTACCACATGCTAACTAATTTCATCATAATTTCATACCCAAGGCAAATGAAAACCAACATGCCCACCAATATTGTTTATAAATTTATGTAACAACTTTATAAAAATGTCAAAACATAACTAAATCAATTTTTCATAAGCTCATTAATGGATGTATAAAATGTAGACTATGAAGTGAAATAATAATTTCTGTACAGAGAATATAATATTGATACATGCTACAACATTAGGATACATAAAAGTTGTCAGAAATTGAATAGTGCATGCTGGATAAACAGGCGTGAGTCAGCAATTTCTGAGGTAGCAGGCCCAAGCCAGTGACCTCCACCTCAGCAAGCCCAAAGCAGCAACCTCCATGGGAGCAGGACTGAATGACCCCTATATTGCAGAGCAACACCCGGGAATGCTGATTAACTTCCAGGAACACTGAGTAACCTCTGGGATGATTGGAAGTGTGGCCCTGACTGCACCACGAGGAGCAACTATCTTAGCCTTGGATCCACTAGCACCTGAAAGATTGATCACCAGAGACACAGACCCAACTACACTAATCAGAGGAAAAGATGGGTAGTCAAAATAAGAACACACTCAACACCACGAAGAGCAACATGACACCAATAAAAACTAGTGACTCTACAACAGCAAGACTTGAACATCAAATATAGATGACAAAAAACAAAATGACCTAAAAAATAACTTTAGGAGGTTTGAGGCCCTTAAAGAGGAAATGAAAAATTCCCTCAAGGAAATGGAGGAAAAGACAAACAAAAATTGGAAGAAATCAACAAATTCCTTAAAGAAAACCAAGAAAAAAACAAACAGATGAAAGAAACTTTTGTGCAAAAGTCCTGAAACAGGGGAACTCTAGAGTGACAGAATATATATTAATGAAAGCCATGAGTTTGAGGATAATGAGGATATTGGGATTTACAAAAAAAAGAAACAAATAAGTTTGGAAATTAGTTCCATGATGTTGCACACATTGAGAAGTATCTAGAAAAAAAATTCAATTGCATGTTTATGTATAAAGTATACCTCATAAAAATCAACTGTGAAAGGAAATTTTGAATAACATTTATAGCTACTAAGATCTCAAAAGGCTAAAGGTTTATGATTGTTCTTGAATTGAGAATCTGCATGTGAGTTGCAAATATCCATTTCCATACTGGAGCCAGATTGTCAGCATCACCAGTTGCAGATGGAGTGAAACACAGGCATGTGTTTTGATAAATTCCATGAAGATGACATTAAAGAACAATGACAGTGTGATATCTATCTATCTATCTATCTATCTATCTATCTATCTATCTATCTATCTATCTATCTATCTATTTATCTATCTATCTAATCTTTTTAAGCAAAGGAAATTTGACAATGACATTTAGTTATAGAGAGGAGTCAAACTTTCAATAGATAAGGGAATTGTGAAAGCCTCCTGATAGGAGGGGATGGTAGTTTAGCATGAAAAGCAGGAGGTGACAGATAGGATAGGAAAGAAGAAATGTATCATCCAGAAGACAGACTTAAGTCAAAGAAAAAGGTGACCTCAACACACAGCGCTGAAGAGGGTAAGAACTTCATGCAGAATGGCCTCAGTGAGAACACAGAGAGACCAACATTTTGTGTGAGAGAATGGGAAGAACACTCTCTTATCAATTGTTCAGGCTATACAGCAAATAGGTTTTAAAAAAGTAACCTTAAAAATGTCTTTGGAGCATGAAATGTGCTTCCATAAACATTGATACTTGTATCCATGGACATCTTTCAGACAGTTTCCAGAGCTATAGAAAGAGCTGCCTAGGCTTCCACAACTTTAGTGTGCTGTTCTCTTTACTCAACCAGTCTTTGGAACTTCCACCTGAACAAAAGACCTAACACCTGTAATTATGTCAAAGTACAAAAAGTGAGTCACTTACAATCTATGCTATGCTGTTGTACATTCTGAGGAATGGTTGGTTATCGTTAGGGTTTTTTTTTATTTATTTTTGAGACAGGGTTTCTCCATAGCTTTTTGGTTCCTGTCCTGGAACTAGCGCTTGTAGACCAGGCTGGCCTCAAAATCACAGAGATCCGCCTGCCTCTGCCTCCTCAGTGCTGGGATTAAAGGCGTGCACCACCACTGCCCGGCTATCGTTAACTTTTTAAAGAAACAAAAATTACTTTTGATTTCAGTATACTAGCAAAACTATGGAAATTTTCTCTTTGAAACCAAGGAATATAGATTAGCAACAATACATGGGCTCAATTTCAAATCTTCTATTTCTTCTTAATTGATAAGCATGACCAACATAATCACACAAAAGCTCAAGTTGACCATTTATTAAATGTGACTAAAAATATTTGACTTTGCTATGGATTATTAGTGAAATCAAAGGGGATAACATATTTCAAAGTGTCTTAAAACTAAGTATAAATTCGTATTTTCTAAGAAAAAAATTGAAAGTTTTCTTTAGTGTAGGACAGCAGAAATTTGAAAATGTCTCATAGATTTTATTTTATATTGACTATGCCATGTAGGTATGTAACACTTCAAATAATGAACCCAACATACTGCCTGGGTTTCTACTCCTTCAAACTTCTGTCCTCTTTACTGAACCAGCCTTTGAGTAAAGTTTTAGTAAACCCCACAAAGTTTATCTTAATATTTATTAAATATTCTGTAACCTAGGTTTTTCTATAGGTTAATGTCCTATTGGAAGGAAAAAATACTTTAATACAACAATGTCTTGTGCCATTTAAAAAGCTTGCATTTTAATCTCCTTTGGGACTCTGTGGGCTGGGGCATTGTCTGCTATGAATGTGTTCTTAGGATACACTTGATCCTTCTTAAGCTGGGGGTCAACATATTTTCATAAACATACAAATACATAAACAATAATGCCTATGCCCAAGGTTTGTTGTTCGTAGGAAGAAAGCCAAAATATGCCCATATGATGAAAACAGTACAAATGTATACTGTATATAATTAAAGGGAATTAGAAGATGGGAGTGTGGGGGTTTTTAGTAATAAAAATGAGAACACTCACATTGAATAGGCATTTAATATACAGCACCTTTCATTCTCCATTATTATATATGTCACCTTACTTCATTTTCAAAACACCTTTACCATAGACAAATAAGTTGAGACTCAGGTAATTAAGTTGTGTGTCCTCACCGCTTCTTGTATATATTTGAAGAGCTATCTAACTAAGATTTGACTCTCCTTAGAAGATGGTATCTCTGGAGTTCATTTAAGATACCAGAAAGAGAAAAAATAACTATCAAAGATGGAAAAATGTTAATAAACATTGATCATAACCAAACACAAAATAATATCACCTACTAAGCAGCATTGTGTGCTATGTGTTATGTTTGATTAGGTCAGAAATAACTTGCCAGGTAAAACAGAGAATACTATGTAAAATATGAAATAATTGGTATTTTGGATAACCAAATTTGGTGCTCTCAGCTAGAGGTAGTAGAGCAAGGAACCCTGACTGCTCTTTGGACTGGAGAGGGAGGGGGAGAGGAGTAGGGGGAGGGGGAGAGGAGTAGGGGGAGGGGGAGAGAAGTGGGAGGAAGGGGAGAGAAATGAGAGGCTGGGAGGAGGCAGAAATTTTTTCAATAAAAGAATAAATAAAAAAATATGTCAGCAGGATATTCTATTCCAAAATAAAGGTAGACTTTACTGTGTATCTCATTAATGGAACACATTTTCACCTTCATTAGGTCTAAAGTCATCTTATCCATATTCAACAAGTTAGCCAAAACAAAGTGACTTGTGGTCTTTGGATTTTTTCCTATGACAAAGACTCAGGTTATACATGGATGGGCAAAGATCACAGATCACAAGGAAAAAAAAATGCCTCCAAATATGAAAAAAAGACATGATAAGAAAAGGAAAGGAAAAGTTTCTTTCAGAGTACACCATCTAGCTTTTTGTAGTCGGAGGCAAAGATAATAAAAATGCAAGCCTTTGCTGCTGCATTCACCCTGGGCCATGATGCTGCTTAGCAGCCAGGGACCCTGAGGCAAAGAGCATGACCCTGCTTGGCACCTGCAGGAGACAGGGCTCCAGTAGATCTAAGGAGAGAGCCTCGCAGCAGAAAGTCTAGCACAAGTGCTCAGACACCCAGTAGGTGAATCCCAGGAGACAAGATTCATTTGTGAAAGTGGGTTGAGATAATATGAGTTCAAATTCTGCAAGAGAAAGCTGCTAAAGTTAGAATTAATAATCTTAGAAAGGAAGTGACAGAATTCCAAATTCAGCACCCTTGCTGCCATGCATAGTATGTGTGCGTCTCATTGCTATTAGGAGGGCCTATAAATACCTCGCTTCTCATTCAGATGGAAGCAGATCATTGGTAGTGCTCACAACAACAGACATAATGAACCCTGAAGTTCTTTGAATAATTTTCAGAGAGGAGTTTCAGTTAGTCCAAATATTTTCTAAATAAATTAATGAACTATATTTACAATGCAATCGTGGAATCTTGTTTTTTATTTATTATGGAAATTATGAAACAAATATATGCATGCACATATATATGTACACACACATGTGCAGATATATCATTCATCCTTGTTTAATGCTTTAAAGCTAAAGAAAATTTTCAGAGTTCATGGGCAAACTCACTTTAGGATGGGACCCAGGTATTATCATTTTTTTAACATTATAACCAAGTGTTCTTTTGAGCAAAATAAGACACAGAATAATGGTAATATTCATGACTTCATTACAACAACCTCATTGATATTACTACGAGTTTCCTGGTGTTTCTTCACAAAATTATTTTTGTCAAGTGTCCTGGATTTCTAGAAATGTAATGCAGAAAAAAAGGTTAAAAGATATTTCTAGTTGCAACTCATTGACTTTACTTAATTCTATGATATATATCTGTATAAATGTGCATGTAAAGAAACTTTAAAAAAAACAACCCCGTAAAATGATAGCCATTGGTTGATATGAACATTTTATGAATCAATTGATAATAAAGTCCAGTATAGGTCTAGGCTTATATGAAATGTCTTGATAGATCATAGTGGTGACTACTGTTTGGTTTTACTCTCTGTCTAGTTTCAATAGCTAAAATAGATTGAAGATTGACATGGCTGCACCCAGAATTAGCACAGCCAGTATTCTTTATGAAACGTAAGTTTACCGCATGGCCAAATTTGCTAGGGTTATATTTCCAATTATCTTTAACATTTAGTAAATCTTCACATTTCAAGACTAAATAACATTGATTGACAACAA
Organism: Microtus ochrogaster; assembly: GCF_000317375.1. Lineage (NCBI taxonomy): Eukaryota > Metazoa > Chordata > Mammalia > Rodentia > Cricetidae > Microtus > Microtus ochrogaster. Next base: position 10,204,951 of record NC_022035.1, on the reverse strand, counting down.
CAGACGCTTAATTAAAGCATATATCCTTGGACACATCTAAACTGGTGACACAGGGATAGCTTAGCCTATTCCAGATTTATGTCATGTAACTTGTGTACTATAGTATAAAGAACGTAGCGTTCCAACACGTAACAACTATAAAAGCATTTTGCACAGTTGATCCTCTAAAAATCTCTAATCTTTGCCTAAAATAGTGCAAACATTTCATTATATACTTAAGATATGCTTCCTTTATTAAGATATAATAAATATGTTTTACCCGTGAGTTGTACACAACGGTATTCCTTATGTATGCCCATTATTTTCAAAAAATCAAACTACAAAAAATATTACTATTTGTCCTAAATCTTGTCATTAGAGCTTTGATTATTTTAGTCTGTTTAAGCAACAAGAAAGCCATTCTCTGATCTGTCTTTAAATCATGAGTCTAGAGAAATAATCTAATCATATACATAATTTTGCAAAAGCTTAGGAAGTATTTAAAGAAATTTGAGAGCTGGTTTAAGAGTTGGTTTAGCAATTGTGTACTGTTGTTGAAGAGGACCAGAGTTAGATCCCCATCACCCACACCAAGTGATTCAGCCACGTGTACTCCAGTTCTAATGGCATCCAACATCTCTGAGCTCCACTGGTACCTGAACTCACATGAAAACACACACACACACACTTTAAAAATGAATATAACTCTTCAATATAATCTATTAAGATAAAAAGAAAAGTGACATTCAGGCTCATTTGAGTTCTCTTAACTAGAGAATCATACCCATATTAAAATCCTTGAATATTTACAGATATATGTATACAACGAACAATGGTGTATAAAAGGGCATCATATTAGGCAATGTTTATTCAATTTTAAGTTCACTAAAGCTCACTATCTTTAATTCCTTGAAAATTCATTTACACTTAGTTTAATCTGAAACTGTTAGATTTTTTCAACTTTGGAAATTTAGAATAAATCTCCTGAGTTCCTATAATTTGGCTTTATCTGGCTGAGCCACCATTTTCATGGTCTACATTTCTACTGATGCTATTATTGCGATAATGCTCTTAGAATGCCTAAATCCACATAGAGGTCCTCAGAGTACATGACAATGTCCTTCCACTGTGCTCTGCACTGTGAGCTTTCATGGCTTTTTGTCTTTTCTAAACTTACATGACTATTTTCCTTTCCTTTCTTAGAAACTGAAGTTTTAGTGACACACATTCGATGTCAGTGCTTCTTAAGGTCTCTAGGAAACAACGAAGCAAAAGGCTAGTATAGCAGGTGCTTCATTCTTTTACTCTATTGATACTGAATGAGTTCTAGTCTGGTAGGTACTAGAAATATAAGTATAAATGTCTCACACATGATTGCAACTGCAGCATAATGACTGATATATCAATAATTTTAAGTATATTTTTTTCTCATTATATTATAAACTATAACATAGCTAACTGAAATAAGTTTGGTCTTCTCTAACTTTTACTTAAAATGCATTTAATATTTATTTATAGTGTGTGTGTGTGTGTGTGTGTGTGTGTGTGTGTGTGTGTGTGTTGTGTGTTGATGGAAGCTGGCTGATACCATAGCATATTTGTCAAGGTCACAGGACAACATGTGAGGGTTAATTCTTTCCATCTAACTTGGAAATAGAACTTGGAGCTTTGTAACAACTGCCTTTGTTGGCTGAACCATCTCCTAGTTAGGACCTCTTCTCTGTCTTTAAAGTAGTCACAATCTGCTAATATTGTCAAAAAAAGCCTCTGATGCTTTTTATGAAAACAAACAAACAAACAAACAAACAAACAAACAACATCTATATTGGGTGAAATATATGTAGTCAGTAAGGACAGCTCTATTTTAAAAAATGTACAATCAATGTCACCGTGCTTTAAATTTTAAGTAGAGTTAGAGGTAAGACTACAAAAAAGCACTAGCACAGAGACTCAAAAGGACCTAGTTATGTGATCCCATGGCAGAGAATATATTAAAATTTCATTCAAAAACTAGCTTCAATTAAACAACATGTAAAGCTTCTGCCCAGTGGAATAATTATTTAAAGTAAATAGTTTAACTGTGCGTTTTCAGGCAAGTACTTTCCAAGTCCAATGTTTCTCTTCTTTAAATGAATCATTTTGATGCCATATCAGAGGAGAACAATCTGGAAGAATGCTTATGAAGACTAGGTAGTTAAAACTGGTAATTAAAACTTTATTACGTAGGGTTACTTGGTGAAGATGCTTCAGACTCAGGGGGAAATCCCGAAGCCTTTGTGTAAAATGCCCTTTTCTCCCAATGTCTCAAAAGATATTAAGTCTCTCATAGAAGGGGGATTTTCCTCTCCCCGTGCAGACTCCTTATGATCGCACAATGACCTATTTAAGAACAGCACACTTTCTCATATCTTGGCCCCGTCTCGCAATTATCTTCATTTACATAAGTGGCATCTCAGGTTACCATGCACCGGAGTAGAACAATGCAGCAGTTGCTCCTATCATCCTTATGATGAAGCTAAGCCATTTCACTGGATCCTGAGACTGGCTCTTGTGAAAGCCCTTGACACCTCTACCCCTATCGCTTGTCTGTTATTATAGAAGAATGCTTACTGCCAGAATCCTCTGGCAGTAACTCAGTGTCAGAGTCCAATACTAAGGCCTGACAAAGTCTGCACCAGCTGGGACACTGGTATCCACACATTAGACATTCTGAAATCTGAGGACAAATCCAAAATACACACTCAGGACTTTCCTATGAGTCCACAGTCATAGAAACAACTATTAAAAAGTAAAGAGAAGGACACTGCCAACATCTCACCCAGCCAACACCAAATTAGATCTTTGAATTGGCGCCTCTATGGCTATATTATCTCCTTGGACATTTATTAAGAACTGCTTTGGTCTCAGCTATACCATGCATTGTGTGGCTCACAAACAGAACAAGAAATGTGGGAAAGTATAAGCAACACCCTCAATGCATCTATCCACAGGATAGTCACCATTCGGTGCAATAAAAAGTTCCTATAAAATAAGTTAGAAGTGGGCTCCAGGAAAGCAAAGGTAGCCAGCAGAGTACAAGGATGTCGGTGAAGAAAACAGGGACAAAGAACAGCAGGATGTTTTAAATACTTTTGCTTCTATGGCTACTTCCTGAAAAATGCTTTCAAAGAAACGAACCAACTCCTTAATGCAAAATTTTAAAGGTTTAAAATTTAATAGACCTTTTGGGTCAAAAATGTTATTTTTTGTTATACATAACCCTTAGAAAACTCCATTTGGATTATATCTCAGTGTCTGTATCTCGCTGTTAAATATTGTTTCAAGTCAATCAATTCCCATTTAGGAAAACATATACTAATAAAAATAACCATATAGAAAATGAAAATAAAATATGATATCTCCTAAATGTCATTGACTATAGTTATATACTTAATAAAAATATTATGCAAAGTGTTAATTTTACTTAAAATGGGTTACATTTGATTATATGTTCAATTCCAAGCAGATCAATATAAAATCCATGAGAAAAAAATATATGAAATGACAAAGGAAAGAGATTACTTTCATGAATTATTTTATATATTTACAAAATTGTGCTAAAATTTCAAAATTTCTCTACAACTATTACAAAGCACTAATTTATTTTGGAATAAATTTAAATGAGGACATAAAAGATAAGTGTTCTTCTAGCCAAAAGCTTTGTTATGGAAACTGTCGATCGTGTTAACTTTTTACTTTAGATTGCTAAGGAAAGGCATGTAGCACCATAGTTCCCCAATGGTCATCAGAACCACAGATGAGGCTTTCTTATAAAGGGTGGTTCTTAGCTTCCTCGCCCAGAAATCCTGACTTAATTCTGTCTGTGAAGGGCTCTAAAAGTGTCTACCTTTTGAAAGTTCTTGAATTGACTCTATTAACAGCTATGTATGAGGACTGGTGTTCTATTAGGTGAAACTTTGATACTGTCATTAATTGTACTAGAAATATAGCTGTAATGGCCATTACCCCATCTATTTTTATAGTATTACTAATAATACCATGGTAAACTGGCCAAATGTGTGAGTAGTAATTTGTCCCCTGTTCACTCACTAGATCCATGTCTATACCTTACTCATCCCTAGAAATATAGTGGTGGAATTAAACTTCTGAAGGCAAAAGATGATGGAAAAAAAGCTCATAAATTTTCCTGAGTCATTATGTGAAAAAAGATCTAGAGGGTTTATTGAATTTTCCCAAGCCTAGACTTTTGAATTATGTTAACACATCAAGAACCCAGAGATTTTCTTTTCTTTCCCTCACCATCCCACCCAGTTTAAAATTGTAAACACAAAAATAAAACATGACATTTGAACACCTCAGGTTACCCTTTTTATTATCTACCTATTTCCTCAAAGATGCCATCTCAACCTTGAGATAATATTCTTTGTCCATTCCACACTCTCTAGAGAATCATAAAACACTGGGCAGAGCTGCGACCTGCCTTTGGATTTCGGTTAGAAACCCTGCCTCTCAGCATCCATGAGAGGGCTTCCATGGAGTATCTATCTCTGTCCCAGTTGGCCTCCCGCGGCCTCAGTGACTGGGTTCAGGCAAAGCCATAGCCAGATACTCCGACCGCATTACTGGACTTGCATTTTAGTCAGGAACAAGTGTCTGAGAGTTGGCATGACATCATTACAACATTGTTTCCATGGGAACACAAAGGACTATTTCTGAACAATCAGCTTTGAGATGGTTGTGTGTAGCGAGGCCTAAGAGTAAGTGGGGGACAGACTGGGAAAGAATCTGGGTTAATCAAAGGATTGAAAAACACATTGCTGTCACATCAAGGCCTGGTCTGCTCAGTTTGTAAGGCTCTCACACTCACCATCTGTCATGAAGAGACACTAGAACATGAGTTCATCAAGTACCAGCTAATAACCAAGTATATGAAGAAAACGACTCAATAGTACAGAAATGATATCCTTAAACTAGAATAGCATCATCGTTAGTAGATAAATTAATAAATTTACACAATAAAACTGATTTTCTATCAATTTAACATTTACCTTTAGTTGTTTTTTATAAAATGCTTTATATAGGAAAGGAAACTAATATTTTCCCAAAAAATTAATTACAGAGTTAAAGAAAACGCTATGAACTGGCTACACAATCAATAATTATGCATGATGAAATTTTAACAATTAAACATAACCTTAAATTCATAGAATGAGCTTTCAAGAGAAATATAATGTAATGAAAAGCTGGCCGGAAACACCACAGTGGGATAATCTTCTTTAAGCTTATTAATGAATCATGAATTTAGTGTCCTATTAGTAAGAACAAATTTCTGTATTGTAGCGAAACTGTGTAGCCATCAACCCTTGATGTTTAGCTTCACCTCTACTGCAAGCTGATATATCCTAAGGCAAATTGTCTGGTAAATTCTCCTCTAAACAGTCAGGTAGTCTTTGGAGCACTTCTGAATTCATTTTTCCTCCCTCCCCACTTACTCGTTGGTGCTAATGCCTTCTATAGAAGAAGTTTTTCTTTGATTCCTTTCTCTCTCTTTTTATTTTGTTGTACCTGCACACAGTTACCTTATATCAACAGATGTTGAGGAAACGTCAGTATGTAATTTTTAAAGTATATTTTCTTCTATCTTTATATTGATTTGGTGTGAAGGTTTTATACTTGTCTATGGAACATCTGAACTTCAGGAAAAGTTTGAGATTCTAAAGTCTACCTGGTAATTGACAAATAGGCAAAATGAGTCCTTGCACAGAGGCAAAATTAAATACAACTCATTTCTTATCATCCTGTTTCACTTTCTATCATCTTCCAATCTGTTTCTTCTGCTTGGCTTTGCCGAGCCCTAAAGACCGAATAACTGACATAGCTCTACAGAAATTAGTTGAATGAAACAGACAGTGACTTTCAAGAATTTAAGCAGAAGGAGGCACTAAGCCATTGGTAATGAGAGGAAAACTTGATCTATGTACCAGGAATCAGGATAGCTTAGTTATACTGAACTGGAAATTCTGGTTTATCTCATACTGTGGTACACAGGTTTTAGAGGGGAATGTTTAAAGTGGGACATTGCAACCTGGATCTCATGTCTTATAAGATACAAAAGCAGTTAGGACAAAATTAATTGTGACCTTTCTTTCTTCACTCCTCCATCAAACGACCCTTCCTTCCCAGTTATCACCCGCCTTTCCTTTTGTTTATTACTGTGTTCCGTAAGTATGATATGTCTTAACTACATTCCCATGGTTTCACATCACTGAATCTGAGTGTGCTTGGGAACATCGTTGCTCTGGAATTTTCCTTCTCATCTTCCCTCCTACTTAGTTTCAGGATCTGGAATGCCATTCCCATGAGACAGTCCACAGATGCTTTTCATGCCCCTGGGGAACTCACTATCTATGCTCACCTCTCTGTCTTAATCACACCCTTTGACTTATAAATTAAAATATATCTGAACTTCATATTACCAAGAGCCACCACAAAATAAAACAAGCCAGTGTAGCTACTTGGCTCATTCACAGTCCACCAGCTTGGATGAAGCCCATGTGTTACAGTCTTCCTTGATTCTGTTTGTCTTTTGCATCCCCACATCAAGGCCTTGACAAAGCATCAGAAATGCATGAGTATTTGTTAAACCTTATGACTGCCACTGCAAACAGCCTCATCCAGGCTCTCATCATTTCTCTCTAGACCTTTCTATGAATTTTCCCATTTTTCTCCTTTTCATTTTCTTCATCATATTTTGCACTTGCCAGCAAAGTAAATCTCTTTAAAAGTTAAGACATCATTTCAATTTCCTTTTCTAAGACCTTCAAGGACTTCCTATCTTTCTTGAATAAAATTGTACATAAACTGGCCAATTGCTGCCTGTAAGACTGAATTTCACAGCCATTTGCTCATTCTGCTTCAGGCGAGCTAAGTCTCCTGCAAACCATAAATTGAGAAAGGATGTTACCATCGTTTACTGTTCCATCTGCCCAGAATCCCTTTGATATACAAGGCTTGTTTCCATATAGGCTATGCTATCATGCTCCTTATCAAACATGTCTTTGAGATTGACATGCAGGAAACAGTACACCTCTATGATGCTGTCACAATAGCTTCCAGTTTTCTTTTTCTTTACAGAATTTTTCACTGTGTTTTAACATGCAGTTTTTTATTGACTATTATCTTAGCTAGACTGTTAAACATGAAAGTGGATGTTTTCATACCCATTTAAATGCACATATGCACAAATCACAGAACCTCTCCAGGTACTAAAAATAGTACCTTGGAATGCAGTTGGTGTTTAATGCTTGTTAAAAGAAGGGCTCAGTACATGTACTATAAATAATAGTCAGATTTCCCCAAATATATTTCTTAGATTAGCCTCTACCAATACTCAATTTAGAATAAAAACTGTATTGTAATTCTTGAAAATTCTACTTGGTACACTACAGAGACCACGAACTTTACAAAAAAAACTTGATTTTATCTTTAAATCTTTTATTCACTCACGTTGGAATACAACAGATGGGAAGCTCCCGGCCTTTCCCCCAATAAGAACAACCTATGAGAAACTCCCTTAATTTATTCTAGCTCCCTTCTCCTAGCCAGTGCATTCATAAAGTCTTGCTATTGTTGCCCCCAATAATTTTTTCTGTATTATCCTTTATGACCATGACCAAGCTTCAGTCTTAGCTCTCACCTCTTGCTGACCTATCCCAGTTACGTACTATCCCAGCATCCAATTATATCCTTAAGGCTTCGATTCAATTAAGCCTCTTATGGTTATCATTCTAACTTGTTTATGGATCATCTCTCTAAAATGGTCTTCATAGGACAGAAGTAGCAATGACAATGTCAGAGATCTAGCCGATGGGTTCCCTGCACCTTCTCTGCCTTATTGATCTCCTTCTGGGATCAATAGAGAACAGCGCCCCTCTGTATCATCTCACATTTGGACAATCATCCTGGGATCCACTTGTACCCAATCAATAAGGCCCTATGATGATAAAGAAGACATAGGTTTTATTCGTCTACTTATTCCTAGTCCTTGGCACTGTAATTTATGTGGAGGGGCTTAGGGCTTAACGTGTTTGCTATGTGGATGGAGCCTTCATTTCTAGCCTGGGAGATCTTTTTGCCAGGGAGACCTATTATTTTCTCCTTCTTGCCTTCCTTTTGCGTATTTGTCAAACCCCTACTCATCTTTCAGGTATTTCATTGTATTTCACTTTGTTACATGGTTTCCTGACGTTTTTCAAGCAGAAAAAAAAAAAGTACTCCTTTATTACCCCACACCCTATCCACTATCTAGCATATTTAAAATGACATTTTAATTATTTAACAATATAAGCATCTTTTAAAAGTGCATATGCTCTCAAAGGTGAGGAATGTGTTGTATTTACTCATGCTCATATTTCCAGCACCTGGGACTGATCCTGGCATACCGTTAATACCTCTTGTCTTGCATGAATGCTAAATGTTACCTTTTGTTCCTAGGTTTAATGAAGTTATATCTATCTCCATGGCAGAGTATTCTAGTTGGGAACACAATATATATTGCCTCATTCTTCCTTACCAATAGAAGCATAATTGTGTTAGAGTGGGCAATGCATCCTGGTGGAAACTAATTGTGCTGTCTCCTTTAAATGTAGAGGTGCTATGGAGCACACTTATAAAGACAAACATTAGTGGAGGTCTCCAGGGGCCTGTGCTTTGCAGATAAAGGCATCCTTTTGTCCTTTGCCCTTTTCTTCTCTCATGTGTTGGGACACAGTCACAGGAATCTTGTCACTACAAAGGATCAGGCAAGAGTATTACCAAAACTTCAGTTATGACTTCTTCTCGTCAATCACTGGCAGCAAACAATAACTCACAGGCTTCTCCATTTTATGTGGAAAAAATTAATTTCCTAATTTGTTTATGCCCCAGATTTAATCTCTCATTATCCCTGAGATGAGAAATGTGTTTACAGTTCTGAAATCCAGTTCTATTTCAACTTTCAATCAAAAAAGTGTCATCTTTCTTATGTACGTAATAGTGAGATTGCATCCTGGAAAACACATCACAATTACGAATACATGAGTAGTCCTCCTGAAGGTATAGCTTAGGACAACTTCACTCCGACCTGTGAAGACGGTTTTCAAGAAAAATCAATAAAGGGATTTAGACTCCTGAAAGGAGAGGGAACAGAGAGGAGTTTTAGCAGAGTTTTCATTTAAGTAAATTCTATAGTAGCTTCTTAGAAATGGTTGCAAAAAATTTGTTGTTTGTTTCTCAAAGGAAGAAAATAAATCTCACTCCGTAGGATTAAGTTACTTTCAAGGAATCATTGAGAGCATTGCTTTGACTTTTAGGCTGCAATAGCACTTTCAAAAAAAAATATTGGTAATTATAGCTCATTAAAGAGAATATCACAAAGTACATGATATTTTCATCATGAAATAGCAGGACCTTTCAATTTATAGATATATAGTGTTAAAATAATAAGATATTCTCTACAGATTAATGTTTTTAAAGAAGCACACACACAGGCTCCAAATGCATACAACTTATTGATAAGATTTCCCCTCAGACCTTTCCTACACTCACTGAGCTCATTTACTAAAGAAATCCTAGTGGATATTGACTAGTGTGTGGCTCTTTTTTTTAAATTTATTTTTATTTATTTATTTTTATTTATTTATTTATTGAGGATTTCTGCCTCCTCCCCGCCACCGCGTCCCATTTCCCTCCCCGCCCCCCGATCAAGTCCCTCTCCCCCATCAGCCCGAAGAGCCATCAGGGCTCCCTGACCTGTGGGAAGTCCAAGGACCGCCCACCTCCATCCAGGTTCAGTAAGTTGAGCATCCAAACTGCCCAGGCCCCCCCAAAGCCAGCACGTGCAGTAGGATCAAAAACCCATTGCCATTGTTCTTGAGTTCTCAGTAGTCCTCATTGTCCGCTATGTTCAGCAAGTCCGGTTTTATCCCATGCTTTTTCAGATTCAGGCCAGGTGGCCTTGGTGAATTCCTGAACGAACATCCCCATTGTCTCAGAGTGTGGGTGTACCCCTCGCGGTCCTGAGTTTCTTGCTCGTGCTCCCCCTCCTTCTGCTCCTGATTTGGACCTTGAGATTTCTGTCCGGTGCTCCAATTTGGGTCTCGGCACTGAGCTGAACAGAGAATTCTCAGTAGTGTGTGGCTCTTTAATATAATCAGGCAGGCCAGTCCTGAAGACCTAAGACCTTTGACCTCATGCACTACTTGCAGTGATGCCATAAACACTTGAATTGTACCAAATATGAAACATGTGTGGAACCTCTGATAATGATAAATATATATCCCTAATAAGTCAGTATCCATAAAAGTATAAGCATAGTAGGCTATAATGGAGATGCAGAAGTGGTTATCAACATTGAGGATGTCATGGTTGAGTTTTTCAGTATCAGTATGTTGATATTACTCACTCATGCAGGTTTTTCCCATGTCTGCTATTCTTCTTTTAGTCTGAATGAACATGTACCTATGTAATTCCTATGTAACAGAATACCACAGCTACTACAGATTTCAAAATCATAAACAGCATAAACTTATTTTGGGGTAGCCGGAGTTTTATTAGTATGAAAACAAAGTACAAACCAAACAAGAAAGCAAGAAAAACAAACAAAGGTAAGAAAAGTATCCATCTGCCAACGTTCATGCAGCAACATAAATGTCTTGATTATCTGTCAAATTACTCAAACTCATCATCATATCACTTTGGGAAGAGTAAGGCAATCCACTTTGCTTTTCTTCCATATATATTTACTATTTAAGTTGGCATGTATTTGCTGACCATCAATTAAATAGTATATGTTGTTAATACTACTCAGATTCTGGTTTTGTTTTTAATGTTGGAAGTTGACGTAGCAAAAAGAAAAAGTTATGGATTTTAAAATATTCAAAGCAGCAAACTGAAATTTTACAGACACCTTCTAGAAATATCATGTTCTGGAAAAAGCAAGCTGAATCCAGTGGTCTGTGCTTCAGGCCGACCTGGAATTATACAAAAGGCTACAACTTTTCTTGGGTCTCCGTAATAACACTAACCCAATAAAATGAGAAGAAATCTCATTCTGATTTTGATCACACTCCAAGTTAACTGTAAATACATATAAAACAATATATGTTTGAAATCCATGAAAACTGGCTAAAAAAATAAAGGAAAACTGTTGGAAATAGGACTATTAAAGGAATTTCTAAGATGCTGGTAAGGGCTCCTCAGCTAGTTCTGAAATCAGCTAGAGACGGAACAAACCTAAGTGCTGATTCTTCTTATAAAGTGATTATCCTATTATTCAATCTTTATCTCTAAATAGTTAACATAATTCACAAAATGATAGATAAATGTGCCTATAAAATTAAACTTCTGCATTAATATATTTGAGAAAAAGGGGCACAAAATTCAGAAATAATAAAAAGCTTAACATTTTAAGGTAATTCAAATTCATTAATTTCAAGTAGATATAGCAACTTGAACACTTAAGCTAAGTGTTGCCAAGTAGAAATCCCGCTGACCTGCTTTAATTAACAGAAAAGAATAATTTGTAATTAGCACATTATTTGTGAGAGTGAGTGCCCCTACATGAGTTCAAGTGTTTGAAAACAATTTGAATCTCTAAAATTTCCCCATAATCTCGATTTGATATGCAACTTGTTTAATTAATCAGGTTTGTTAAATAAATTTGGGAGATATTTTATTTTAAAAAATAAAAGAAAATCTCTATGGAGAGATTACATAGGAGGTTAAAGAAATAAGTCAGAACATGAAAATTCAACTGTGTGATTCAAACTGATAGACAACCTGTCTAAATGACTTGTGTTTAAAGTGCATTACTTAATTTCTAGTTAGAAGCAGCTGAACTAATCATCTTCTCCAGAGACGTAGAAACTTTGAGTTCAGGATTGTTTACTAAAAAAATAACACTCAAGTTAAGGCTAAGTGAGTTTCGAACATTTAAGAAAAAGAAAATCCAATCCCAAATGATTTTAAACAACTCATTTAATCTTTGTCTACCTGATAGAAAGGGTCATAAAGGGGTCGGAAGCACAGCCACATGATTTTAAACATCTGGATGAACCCTGAAAATTGTCTCCATACATCAAATATATGGAAAACATCTGTCTATTTGCATAATTTATTTAGTTTTCATCCAGATGCATAACATGTTGACATACTCTTCTCTGTGTGACTCTTCCTCTTTGGAGTGAATGCTGACACTATGTCTTCTCAAATATTTTAAGAGGTGAATTACAACTTTCTCTATTTAAAGGTGAAATGCATCGGCTATGTTAAATATGTCAGTAGATAACAGTTTCAAAATAAGTAAAATATGGTAAAATATTTAGAACATTGGCAATATGTGCAAAATACCCTCTTGAATGTAGTATTAGTGAATTCACACAATTTTGCTATCAAATTTTGCAACTACACTTTGCATCATTCTGTGGAAAAGATGTGATCTTAATGTCATAGTTGGTCAATCTTAGGAAACTTTAAGTGAAATAAACAGATGTTCTTTTCAAGGTAAGTACAAAGAAGAGAAAGAAGTAATCAACAGTGCTGAAAATAATATAACACTTATGATAGAAGTGCAGACAACTGGACTCAAGGATAAGTTAAAAATGTAGAAGTTAACTGAGTCCATAAAATATAGGGAAAGTGAACTCTGCTCTTTGTATTTTTGGGAATTGTATTACCACTCTAAAAATTCTGTTTCAGTGTGTTTTCTTAGCGTGTTTCCTAGACATAATATTTGGCATTTTGATTTTCATATACATTAACCTTTTTCTGTTCTGTTTAGGAGTAAACAAAAGTTATTTAATGGACACGATTGCTTACTCCTCAAACCAGTAATATTTATTTTTATTTGAGAACTAAATAGAGAAATAGAAAACCAAGAAACTAAAATAAGAATAAATAGTAAACTCAGTGACAAACAGCAAGCAGACACACAAGGAGCATGGTTTACTTACTAATTGAAACAAAACAGAAAAAAATGGTGCAAATGTTTGTAACTTGGTCTAGATTTGGGGAAAAATAAACATTTTTAATATTGTATAAATTGTAATTTGATTTAGAGTCACCAAGAAAATTAAATTCAAATTAAATATGTTCAAATTTAAATGAAACATGAAGTTATAATTTCTTGTAAGCTACATAAAGAGCATTATATTCAAACAGGCTATTTTAAATATTTTATGTCTAAATATATTATAGAATAGAGTCAATCCATAGCTTTAGCATCAGGGTTGTTGATCCCAGTTTTACGCCACTAGTGTGTGACCTGTGCGTTGCCACTTCTTCTGTGAATGTAGAAATTTCTGCATATTTTCACATAATAACGTAAGTTTAGCAACTATACATCCTCCTAAAATTAACAATCGTAGTTAATTAAACGAAGGTATTATTGTGTAAAATTTGCTGTTGTTTAACTTCAAAAGGAAAAAAAACGTATTGAAGAAAATGTATAAAATGAACAAAGAGTACCAGAATATATTTTCCTTGATCCAAAACTGATCCACTGAACTTCACAGAAAGAGTCAAGTAAAACAAAAAAGCACAATGGAGTTTCTATGTGCGGCTCTCGGCTGTGCCATGGCCGGGGAGAGGAAGGCAGTTTCGCTCCTGTTGTTTATTGATTTTCTAGATTAAGAATCCCAGGGAGAGAATTGTAACAGACAACCATAAAATTATTTTTGGTGTGCTTATTTGCCTTTCCCTTGCATCTATTTGGCCTGTGCCTGTAGACAATTATGCGTTCTAGCCTAGACTCAGGTGCTAATAATGAAGGACAAATAGAATCATATGTGTAAACTTCCCCTTCTGATGAAAATTTATATTAACTTTCTGCCACTGTAAACAGAACTGCATAGCTCAGCGTCCCTGATGAATTGATGATGAATTCAGTCATTTATATCCCAGGAATCTGTGCATTTATGGGAAAAGATGAAAACCGTCTGTATTGTGTAACCTTGCACTTCTTGAGTAAGAAAAAGAAAACAGCAGCCTGTTTAGTTCATCACTTAAAGTGTGTAAATTTCAGCTCAAATACCAGATTTCTGCCTGACTCCGTCAGCCTCCACTTTGGGGATCGGTGCCAATGTAAACAAGCCAAACAGCGAGGAGCACCAAGTTATCACTACAACTGTGAACTCAGTCGCTTTTTAGCCTTCCATAAAGATGGTTAAGAATATCTTTACAACACAACAGAATCTTTGTCATACACTCAGGCGGGACAGTTTGACAGTTTGGCAGCTCTGTCAGAGAAAGCAGTAATTTGGGATAGATAAGGACACAGCTAGGCCTTTTTGGACTAAAACATTCCAGTGTATTCTAAAACTGTATTCCTAAATACTGACAGATTTTTTTTCACCCAAACTTTTCAAAGACAAGCTAGATGAATGATCACAGAGATAGAGAATAGTGGTAAAAATATTAATATCTTTGAAGTCAATAAGCCTTGAGATTCACAACGCATTCTCATGTACACTGTATGACAGAAAATCACAATGTTTATATGGATTGTTTTTACTAAAGCACTTTTTATTTTGTCATCTTGATATAAACATCTATGGAAACACATCATGTAAGCCGGGTGGTGGTGGCGCACGCCTTTAATCCCAGCATTTGGGAGGCAGAAGCAGAGGCAGACGGATCTCTGTGAGTTTGAGGCCAGCCTGGTCTACAAGAGCTAGTCCCAGGACAGGTTCCAAAGCTACAGAGAAACATTGTCTTGAAACAAAACAAAACAAAACAAAAACCAAAAAAACCCTCAAAACCCCCAAACCCGCCAACCAAACCAAACGAAACCAAACAAAAAACACATCATGAAAATGTAGAATCGTAGAAATACATTGATATTTTTGAAAACCTACCAAACCAAACAATTAAGGAACTCAACTCACACACTCTTAAAAGCTCCATTTGACATGAAAGAAACCAAGGTAAAAAAAAGAAAATGGCTAAGAACTTTTGTTGGCAAGTACAGACATTAACCTTGTATCTACCTTTAGATTTCCTTCATTTCTGTTAAAAAATGGTACATAAAGTCCATGATAGAATTTCCCCAAGTCTTGCCATAGCTTTACCATATTCAAGTAGCAAGACAAATTTTAAAGATGTCTATTAACTTCCCTGTATTAAGCAATAAGAAAAGCAGAAGTGCTTAATTACCAAAAATATAGGAAAATATGTTTGAGCTTTGAGCTAAGCATATCTGATTCCTATTTTAACACTCTGTATAAGATATTTTTGAAAAAAATAAATGGATTCTGAGTGCTGGTTTTATTGTTGCTAGGCTATACAGCTTTTCCTGATCCATTTTGTCTTTGGGTTGTCTGTGGCTGTTCCTATCACTCCATGTGCCTGACCTTTGAGTAAGCTGAAGAAGACACAGTTATCTTCTTTTCTGACATGCAACATCTATCAATCAACATGTTTTCATGTAATTTATTCAAGGCAAATAGCAGCTCGTAAGGCTAGTGAACCGCAGCCCTAGCCAAGTGATTTTGATTAAGAAATGATGTGCACGGCTTAGGTGAGGACTGGAAAACACAGAGGAGTATTGATGAAGATGTATCAGAAACAATAAAATGGAACAAAAGAAGAGCATGCATGTTTGAGAACATACGCAGGCTCTGCATAGCAAACCTTGCTTAAACTCTAGTGACGTACGTGGGGGAGGGGTGTTGCTTAAGCTGACGAACTTGTAACAATGCCAATTGAGTTTACTTTTGTTATCTCAGGCAACGCATCCATAGTTTCGTTGGGTCAATTCACATTTTTTTTTTCTCTCTCATTGGATCAAGAATGTAAATTAAGACAAAATGATTCCTTTTCAATTTCATGCTGAAGTAGCTCAAGTTAGTGAATGTAATTTCTCCTAACAAGAAAAATTTATCACTGTACAGCTCACTCAGTTACCTCCTGTAGTGAGTTGTGATATGCATTTCTGGATCTGGATAGATAAAGAGATTGATAAATGTAAAAGAATAGTCCCAAACCATGGAGTACTATGCCCAATGAAATGTTTTCTTGCAAACTCAGATTTTGATTCCTGCTTAGAGCCTCTCAGCAATTGTCATGCTTTCACAGAACACAATTAATTTCCATGTGATGAAATTCATTTCTGTTTGTCTTCCACAGGGTGCCTTATAGTTAACCTCCAGGAGCAGATGGACTGCTGTCCCAGGCCTGGTTCCACTATTAAAAGGTTAAACTACCTTGAAAACCTAAAGTAAAGGGCTTTTTCTTCATGTCACCTCTCAAATCTCTATGCTCTAAGGGTCTATGCAAATGACTCCTCAGTGTTTTGTATAATACTTCATAAAATTGAAATTGGGTTCTCTACACAGAGTTATTTAATGTGGTAAACACGCAAGATATAAATGGGGACTGTGTCTCTCATTATCTAAGAAGGATCAGGTAACATAAAATACATATTTATATAGTATTTTGAAAGAACAGAGACAACATTACATACAAAATATTTCCTAGAAGTTAGACACATGTTTAATGCTAAGCTTTTAACATCTCTCATGAGGAAATATCATAATCAAATTAAAATCTCTGCTAGGTAAAGGCAAAGAGGTTGCTCACATGCAGAACTCTCCCTAACACTTAGATCTGAATTATATTTCCTCTCTATGGCAGAAGTGATGGAGGTACTGTGCAAAGTCCTCCATGAAACCCTTAAATCAGTCCATTGAATATTGTGTTAAATATTACAATGCCCTTAAATAGAGAAGTTAATGGCATTCAAACATTCTATATCGTGTCAATGTATTGTAGGAAACCTATGAGGATATCACAGAACACACACAATGGTGTCTAAATGACAAGAAGAGCCTTTGACAGTAACTGAGCAGCCCTGTGACTTCTTAGAAGCAGAAGTAGCACAATGTTTCTCCATAGGAGTTTTCAAACCTGAGCTACAGTGACAGGATCTGCATCATAGTGACTTGACTACTCCAGGCATTCAAATTTGGTAAATCCTAAGAGAACCTGAGAATTTTCAGTTCTAGATGCTATTGCTATGGCCCCTGTCTTTCAATAACTTCTTGTCTAGATCATCTGCTAAGATCCCTACATTTTACGCACTTGGTATAATATCCTCCTGAAGAAAAAGAGATACTCAGCAAAAGACAGACAAACAAAAATCCACACTGACATTCCAGATGATTATTTTTTTTCTTTTTCTTTTCGGCTTTTCGAGACAGGGTTTCTCTGTAGCTTTGGAGCCTGTCCTGGAACTAGCTCTGTAGACCAGGCTGGTCTCGAACTCACAGAGATCTGCCTGCCTCTGCCTCCCGAGTGCTGGGATTAAAGGCGTGCGCCACCATCGCCCGGCTTCCAGATGATTATTGACAAGATTATTATAAAGGTAAAGAAAATGAGAATGAATGGTTTTTAATGTTTAATTAAGAAAAATGCAGTGTATTTACCAAAAATTTCTTTAGACATAAAATAATTTTGCTAGTATTAAGTAACTATTTCTCAACATCAGTTCTCATTCATAATAATTAAAACCATGTGATCATCATGTAAACAGATTGTCAATATTTTATAGTTTTCATTAAAGAACTTCCGGTAGTGTATCTGAATCTATTTTTTGTAGTGTCATAGAGTTAATAATTTCCTCCTCAAGTTCTTTTTTCTCTTCCCCTTTACCTTCCCTTCTTTCCCCATCCCCATGCTCCCAAGTTTTTCAGGCGATCTTGTCTATTTCCCCTATCAAGATGGATATGTTTTTCTTAGGGTTCACCTTGTCACTTAGCTTCTCTAGGATCATGAACCCTAGGCTCAGTGTCCTCTCCTTTAAAGCTAGTATCCACTTATGAGTGAGTACACACCATGTTCATCTTCCTGGGTCTGGGTTTCCTCACTCAGAATTTTGTTTTCTCGTTCCATTAATTTGCATACAATTTTCAAGATGTCATTTTTTTTTTTGCCACTGCGTAGTACTCTAATGTGTAAATGTACCGCATTATCTTTATCCATTATTTAGTTGAGGGGTATCTATATTGCATCTAGGTCTGGATATTACAAACAATGTTGCTATGAACATAGTTGAACATGTCTTTGTAGTATGATTGAGCATCTTTTGAGTATATGCTCACGAATGGTATTGCTGGGTCCTGAGATAGGTTGACTCCCAATTTTCTGAGAAACCTCCATATTGATTTCCAGAGTGGTTGTACAAGTTTGCATTCCCACCAGCAATGGAGGAGTGTTCCCCTTATCTCACATCCTCTCCAGCATAAGCTGTCTTTTGTGGTTTTGATCTTAGCCATTCTGACAGGTGTAAGATGGTATCTCAGAGTCATTTTCACTTGCATTTCCCTGGTGGTTAAGGATGTTGAACATTGCCTTAAGTGTCTTTCAGCCATTAGAGATTCTTCTACTGAGAATTCTCCGTTTAGGTCAGCACCCCAGTTTTTAATTGGGTTTTTGTGAGAAACAAATGTTTTTAAGTCAATAACGTCCAAGTCATTGTAAAGTTCATTATAGGATAAAGACAATCAATTAAACAAAGAAACAAAAATAATGCATGTTGGGACTAATGAGTCCTGGCCCTCAGCTGCTCTTCCCTTCTAGAACCTTCTAATTGAAGTTACTAGAAGCTGTGCCTAGCTAAGAGGATCAGAGGATGGGATTTTCACCTGTTGGCCATTGACTGCAGTGTATTTAAGCCTCCATGGTGCTATTAAAGAGGGATTTTGGTACCAGTGGTTGAAGGTCTGTGTGTCAGCTTGTCTCTGTGTGTTTCCTCAACCTCCAGCCCCTTGCCCGAAGCTCGCAAACTGGGTTCTAGTATTAGAGCACAGACAGGGGCTGCGGTGCGTGGCAAATGCATACTTTTCAGGGGCTGAATTTTTAAATTTTCTTTTATTTTTGATATGACCGTATAATTACACCATTCCCCCTTCCTGCTTTCTCCCTTCAATTCCTTTCTTTCAAATTCACTGTCTCTATATTCACTATTTGTTATTACATGAGTATACATACATATATATTCCTAAATACATAAATGCAACCTGCTCAGTCTGTACAATATGACTCATCTGTATGTTTTCAGGTAAGTCCTTTGGTATTAGATAACCAGATGGTGTGCTCTTCCTTGAGGAAGGCTACTTCTTCCAATCTCAGCATTCCTTGGTGGCCAGTAATTCTTTGTACAGGGTTGAGAACACATAGTATTTCACGTGTCCACTGTCTCGTATCCACTGTTGTCCTTCAGTTCATGTTTAGGTATTCATGTTGGTGAGATTTTATGGGTATAGCATCTGACATTCCTAGGAGACACATCTTAAAATTTGCAAGCATAGGTTCCATTTTCATCATTTTTTTTCTTAATAAAAGCAAAGGTAGGTGATGCTGAATTCAATACAGCTTATATTGCAACTAAAATGGATTCTATAAGATGGTAATTATGATTTATAGTAGAACTGGTGATACAGCTCAATGGTAGGGGCTTTCCTAACACACACACACACACACACACACACACACAGAGAGTCAGAGACAGAGACAGAGACAGAGACAGAATAGTGAGATAGCATTTAGTCTGTGGGATGAGGATCACAGATAGGAGACAATCCTGGGATACCCAGTGAGAGCCTGTCTCAATAACTTTATATATCAATTCATCTATGAATTGAAGAAAGAATATCTATATTTTTACTAAAAATATAAGTTAGAGGGTAATATGAGACAACAGATATTAATATATTTGAACACTATATAGTAGTGACATTAATTTTAGGAGAAATAAATAAAAAATAAATTAAAAATACCTCAATTTAACATATGTGGCCTTCTATAAATTATGTTAATATAGTTTTGATATTAGTGTCTCTTCATCAAACTTAAAACTTTGGATTTCTTCTTAAAACTAAGTGTCCAACCTTAATAACTGTTTGAAGATTTTCTTCTAGTCTTAGAATACAGACCTAGTTGGGAAACTATAAACTGCTTTGGAAAAATAGTTGCAGAAATAAAAATCTACTACTGATTAGGGGCAACATTTTTCTAATTTTTATTTTTGCTTGGTATTGGGGATCAAACACCACTTTTTGAATGTTAAGTTGGCAACTCAGAACTAAATCATGACTTACTATTTATTACGTTCAGATTAAGCCACTAACAATGAAAAGGTATTTTGAACATTTGAAAATCTTCCCACAAACTTTGAACGCAGACCCCAGGTGTCTATAACATTACACTTACCCTTATTAGACATTAAGAATGCTGAAGAAGTTTAAATTTCACAGGGGATTTATGTTACAGTTTTATTAAATATACACATTCATCTTAACACTTTATTGAATAAATAATTCTTTGACAAAGAAGATTGACATATACCATTAAATACCATTAATTTTGCCTTCAGAAATTTTGTGTCTTCCTTTTATGCATTTGCAGTTATTATACATAGAAGCTAGCTCAGCCTGAACTCAATGCTATACTTTCTTATATCATAAACTCAACTCCACTTTTAAACCAACTAGCTATTGCTTATTGGTAGATTCTCTCTCTCTCTCTCTCTCTCTCTCTCTCTCTCTCTCTCTCTCTCTCTCTTTTTCCCTCTCCTTCCCTTCCTTCCCCCCACCCATGATGGGGTCAAACAGTAGTCTAGGCTGACTGTTTGGCTTCCTGCCTCAGCCTCCCCATCCTCCCTTTGTCAATAATTTTCTAAAAGGAAATTATTTTTATCTCCTCTTGTGTTCTACGCTTACCTAAGTGCACTACATTCTATATATTAGATAGAAATAATAATAATACATTATATTAATGTATTTTTAATTTGAGTATTTCATCCTTGTAATCCTAAGTTAATTAGTCTTACTTAGAATATATAGTACATATAGAATATATTAGCCATAAATAGTGTTGCATTTGAGGATTTTATGGAAAACAAACGTTAATAGTTTTCGTTTTAAGATAAAATCAGTACAATATATTCTGTTTTTCAAAATGGTATAAATAATTAAATGAATAGTTCTGTAGTATAAGAATTAATATAAGTCAAACTTTTAAGAAACAAATTAATATAAGGTTTTGCATTTTCCAAAACGTTAACATTTTTTTCAAGGTAAGGAAAATATCCAATTGAAGTAGCATGGAAGATATCATCTATGCATAATCTGTAAACTATATTGTGATATTTCCCTAGTTGAAAAATATATCTGGGATAAATTCTACTTAGATTTATCTAAAAATATAAAATATTTGCTATGAACTTATTTATAATAGAACCTTTTTCCAAGTCTTCAGCAACAGATTGTTCAGAAAATAGACAATCCTTATATGGGAAATAAGGCAGATCAAAGTTGCCTGAAGTCTGTATTAATAAATATAATTTTAGCTGGGAAAAAAGTCAATGGAGCAGCTACAATGATCCTCAGATTTCTATTACAAAGATGAATACGATTTTCATGAGCCTCTTGTATTGTCTGCAGGACATCGCAGAGAGGCAAGGTGCACTCTGGAACAGTCTGGGGCTTGGAGCTGCAGGGGCTGCAGCCGCCTCTGGCCCCTCACACTGATGTGCACACAACTGATACATTCTGGGGCCCCTCAAGTTGTGACTTTGATCAAGTATTCATAAAAGCTCCAGGCTTGTTAGATTTTGCAGTTTGTGTGTGCGGGAAGGGATGAAGTAGGGAAGGAAAACCTTTATCCCCTCTCTGTGGTAAATATTATGGGATCCTTAGGGTTGGTGCTGTGGTCCTTCTCATAAGGACCTCCAGAGACGACACAGGGAACGTTGAGTGCTGCACTGGAGGAAACCATGGCACTTGGCATTTTAAGAATGTGAGAGCAGATCCTTAGCAAATATAAGTACTGAAAACTAAGGAAAATCAGAACTGACACAGCTTTTTTTAAATGGCAGAAATGAAAGATAAACTGAGCAAAATTCCAATTAGATTGTTTTTAAAGACTCAAGGTTATATACTGCAACTTTTATATCACCTGGTTCCTTCACATAAATTCAAAGATGTAAATGTTATATATGAGCTTAGATCAATTTCAGTCTTTAAGCTGATCCCAAATTTTACAAATATATAATAGCATTATGGTAATTCTGTGTGAGGGGTTAAGATACATCCCATAACATTTGAAAACTTCTGACAGTTTATAAAATATGAACTTTTATTATCATTCTCCTTTCAGTAATTGCCTACAGTTTCTAGAAAACCAATCAAAATGCTTTCATTTTAGATGGGCATTTTGTAGTTTTCTTGGATATTGGCAAAGGCTAAAAAAAGAAATACTGCTTCTCTAGTGTTACAGTCTGAACTCACGGCAAAGATTGTGGCAGTACTGAATTGCAACTTAGGGGCAATTTCAAGGCAATTTCATTCCAAATGATGTCATGAACATTCTCGTACACAGTTCTTTGTTTTTCTTTTCTTTTCTTTAGGGGACCATTGCTTCACATTAGTTTTGGGAAAATTTCTCCCATTTGGCTTAGTTATTGCAAACTTAAATTTGTAACAAAACAAAATAAAAAAAATAAAAAGAGGTATCTATATATATTAAAATAGTTACTACTACAAATATGTTCCAATTCTAAAAAAGTAATTCTTTTCATTTAGAAGCACAGGAATCTAAAAGTCCCAATTCCGTCACTATCAATGGATAAATACTGGACTCATTTCTATAAATTAAAGATAAATGATAATTTTGATTTCATTATTCCTCTTTTGATAAAAGAGTGTCAAAGAGCAACCCAAACTGTCCTGTCTCTCACTCACAGTGAGGAAAGCATCCACTGGGTGAGGAACCACATATCTCTTTTTAAAGATCATATAATTTCTTGGTTTTCTTGAATAAATTTATGTATGGTATCTATATGTATTTGTTCTGCCCCAGATGAATACACGTATTATGCTGTGTATAAATTATGTTAATATACAAGCTTTTCGTATGTCTGTGCTTACAAGTGTGTGTGTGAGTATATGAATGCATGTATGTATGTGTGTGTGTGTGTGTGTGTGTGTAAAAATGTGTGGGTATGACTTTTTGAGAGTTTGTGTGTATGTGTATTTAATGATTTTTTTTTTAATTACAGCTTTAGATTTACAGAACTGTTTTTTCTTTTGGGAAACCTAGGGACACACACACGCTAGACATGCCATCTACTGTTGAGCTGTGCCCTTCATATTTCTCCTTATATTTTACTTTAAGACACTGTCTTACTAAGATGTTGGCTAGCATTAACTCCCTGTATCCCATGGAGACCTTGACCTCACTGTCCTAATTCTTCAATTTCCTAGGTAGTTCCAAAACTGGGATTGCAATCCTGTACCACTATTTTGGCTTCACACTGAAATGAAACAGAAGGCAGAGAGTTTCTTTCACATCCTGTATTCACACGCGCAGTTTGCGCTACTTCCCACACTCATCCCAGAGTGATGGTATGAGTGCAATTGTTGACCCTACACACCATTGCCATACATAGTTTTAGGATTCATTCTTGGTGATGTACAGTTAGGCTTTTCATTTACAAATTCAGATCTATCATCTGTCTGTTCTGGTCTTAGACAAAAGGATCAAGCAAGAAAATGCATGTGCATGTTTGCTTCATGTTGCAGTCCTTGATCCAATCTTCTAGCTAGGGCTCTTATATGGGAAGAAGAATAGGAAGCAACTCAAATACAGTTTGGCAAAAAAATCTCAAAAAAAAGGAAAGAAAATAGGAGAAGGAACAAGCTGTATATTTAAATGGTCGTATAGTAAACAGGACCAAGTTCACTCCTCTGGCTCACAGACCTAGGTAAATAGGTCCAAATATGCAATCAAGGTGTTAGTGTTTATTTCTAGATGATTTGAAATGAATACTCAGAACCCTGAATATTTATACCCTATTTAGGATGATATAGAGTTGTTCCCATAAACTGATGTAAATGCCATCTCCTTTTAGTTACTATACACATACTAAATAATAAAGAAGACAGCATGTGGTATTTTGTATCATAGAATGTGAAAAAGAAGGTATGTATTAAGAAGTGTGTTATTGTCATAATTGAGTAGTAGAATAGCATTTAAAAAAATTAAGAGATTTCAACATTTAAAATCAAAATGACTATGATTTGTAAGAGACACACATTGCCCATTGATAAAAAAATTTGTATGGCTATATTGCATATCACCATAGAACCTTCATCTGGTGATGGATGGAGATAGAGACAGATACCCATGTTGGAGCACTGGAATGAGCTCCCAAGGTACCAATGAGGAGCAGAAGGAGGGAGAACATGAGCAAAGAAGTCAGGACCACGAGGGGTGCCCACCCACTGAGACAGTGGGGCTGATCTATTGGGAGCTCACCAAGGCCAGCTGGACTGTGACTGAAAAAGCATGGGATAAAACTGGACTCTCTGAACATGGTGAACAATGAGGGCTGATGAGAAGCCAAGGACAATGGCACTGGGTTTTGATCCTACTGCATGTACTGGCTTTGTGGGAGCCTAGTCTGTTTGGATGCTCACCTTTCTAGACCTGGATAGAGTGGGGAGGACCTTGGACTTCCCACAGGGCAGGGAACCCTGACTGCTCTTTGGACTGGAGAGGGAGGAGGAGGGGAGTGGTTGGTGGGGAGTGGGGGGAGGGGGAGGGAATAGGGAGGCATGGAGGAGGTGGAAATTTTTAATAAAATAAATAAATATATAAAAAATTTTGCGAAGTTTATATAGGATCTGTGTTTGAAGGTAGAG
This sequence comes from Microtus ochrogaster, assembly GCF_000317375.1. Taxonomy (NCBI): domain Eukaryota; kingdom Metazoa; phylum Chordata; class Mammalia; order Rodentia; family Cricetidae; genus Microtus; species Microtus ochrogaster. The sequence goes on along the minus strand of NC_022035.1, from coordinate 10,180,235 downwards.
TCAGCTAAAGTATCTCATGAAACACGATTGATAAAAACATTGGGTTAGAAATTGGGGTTCAATCTGAAGATTCTAAAAGCAAAAGAGCCAGCCACTGGCTCTTACCTCGAACTCAACCTGAAGTGCTGTTCCTGCCTCCAGGAACCTCAGAATGAGATTGTGTCTGAGAGTTGTCTTTCCTTGTTTTATATTCCTCTCTAGGACTAGGATTAAAGACACGCACCACCTGCCTTCTGTGGCGACTAGTGTGGCTACTGGGATTAAAGGTGCGTGTCATTATGGCTGCTGAGATTAAAGGTGTGTGTTACCATAATCTGGTCTCTAAGGCTGAGCAGTGGGACTGTTTTACTCTCAGATCTTCAGGCAGTCTTTATTTATTAAAATACAATTGAAATGGCACTCCAATCTCAGAGCCCAGGCCGGCTTTCCTCTTTATTTTTTTCTAACAATTCATCAGAAGTAGTCTCCTTTGCAAGAACTGTTTTTCTGCTAGCACACACACATGGAATGCACAGAGGCTTGCCTAGGCTGGTGTAGGGACAGAAGACAAAAAACATGGAGTTTCAGGGTACGCTTAGACTGCTCACACAGGTACTTTACAGAATCTTTTCACTCTGAGATGTGTCTCCTTAAATGGCATAAAAATGTAGAACCGAAGTTAGAACTCAAATCTAAAGATCCAGATTCTTCACTGAACTGATGTGGAGATGGAGGTACTGTAAACAATAGTAGGATTACAGTGATATCCTTACTATCAGGACAGCACTCAGAAGCCTGAACACTGTGAGGAAGCTTGAAGCTCCAATCCTGTCATCACTATGAAGCATGAAAATCTCCCAAGCCTCGAGCATTAAATATTTAAGGATGTACACAGTAGGAATGCTGTCCTACTGGGTTTATTTTATTCCTGATTGTATAAGAGTCAACAGAAAGTATATGGATCCTGTCTCTACAAGTGTTGACTGGTCATTAATGTGATATTTCTACTTTGGTTAATATCCCAAAGTCAGAAAAATAATGTCTAGGATTTGAGAACCATTGGGAATGTAAAAATGCATTAGCAATATTGTCTTAAACAACACTGCCATAGAACTGTCCAAACATTTTTGTCCAAAATATTTCAAAATGTGTCAAATCATGGACTTTTTCAGAGTCTCTGAAATGTGCTTTAATAAGATAAGTGCTTTTAGCTGTGGCACTCATCTTTACTCCCAGCTCTCAGGAGAGAACAAGCTCTGAGTTCAAGGCCAGCCTGTCTACAGAGTCAGTTCCAGGACAGCCAAGCTTATACAGAAAAACCCTGACTTAAAAAAACAAAAACATAAAAATGGGTATTTATCTTAACAGATGTTTAAGAACCCTAACAGTAAAAAATTTGGCCATTTCTATAAAACCATATAATATAATAATTTTTAAATTTTTGTTTGCAATTATTTTGATCCAGAGAGATTGATATTGTTATTTTGATACTTACTTCTCCCCCCCCCCCCAGCTCTGTGGATTTATTAGGGCTTTAGCTGTGGGAGATTAGCACCAGACCAATGTAAGTTATTTTACATTGCACGTCATCAAAGTATTTCATTTATTTTTCTAAATATAGTTTTAGAAAAAGCTTACATTGATCTTTTGAAGTATTCATTGATTTTTGACTAGCAGAGTATTTTCAAAATCAATGATTATTTTTCAAAGTACTAATTTCACTTCAGAATAAAATAAATTGTGTTATAACAAAAATGATTTATCACCTTTAATACGATACATTGCTCAGTTGCACATAAACTCATGCTAGAAATTTTTTTATATATAAAATAACCCTTTCTAAGATGTAATTTATTTAAATTCAAAAGAATGGGGCTGATTAGATATAGGAGGGGGCGCCAGAGAGGGAAATGAGGTGAATATGCTCAAAGTCCATTATATATAATTATGAATAGGTCATAAGGTAAACTTTTTTGACAATTACTGTTAAAAAAATCAAAGAAATAAAAATCTTTTACTGTAATAACTATTAAAAAACAGAGAATTTGTTAATTTTTTTAGCTAATATTCATTATAAAGCAAGTGCAATTTTTTATCTCATGAGCAAATACCACAATTATATTCTTTATAACTAGTTTTCCTCTGAGATAGAATATGAGATGTTACCTTTATTGCTGTGTTAATGTGATCTACCATATCTATAGAATTCTCTCCTGAGAACAAACATTACTACTTTTGATGCCAGTTGGTGAATAATGATTGATGAAGGGTTATTTAGATGCAATCTACAATATAAATTCTTAAGCCACTAAAGATAACAATATATTTTTGACATTAAATTACTACTTCGCCTCTAAATTATGAATACTTGATATTATTATTATTATTTTCTATCAAATTAAACAATGTGTAGTGCTAGAAACTGGAAAAGGCCTTGTATATGCTGGGTAAATTCACGTTTCAGAGATTATATAGTTCCTCAAAAAAACTATGAAATTAATTTTATTATCATAATAATTAAAGTGCTATAATTTAAAAATATCAGAAATATTTTTATTTCATGGAAACCCTATTATTGATGCCATATTCAGAGGCCATATTGGCTAATTGTTCAAAAATATCTTAAAATGACAACAGCACTGTAACAAATCATTGAAGTCTAAAATAAACATATCTCAGCTCACTGTCATTGAAAGTGGGCTTGGTAGATATATTTAATATTTCCAAAAGTCCAAATCCCACACTAATATAGATTTCCTTGATTGCTATTACTGCAGAAAAGCATTCCATTTTAGAAGAGGATTCTAGTGGGCTCTTAAAAGATGTCACTGTAATCTAAGAGACACAAATCAGGTACTTGGTATGTCTTACAAAAATTACTTAATAGTGCTTTTAAAAAGGGAGCATTCTGCTCTGGAAGAAAAATTGTGGTCCAGGAGTCATGGACTGTTGTAAGTGACATGGAATCCATAAAAGACTAGGAAAGATGAGAATGTTGTTCAAGTGCAAGGTAGACCCATAAATTGTAAAGCACATTTAAAAATTAATTGACTAGGAACTTAAAATTTTCTAATGTCTTAGATATAGTGCTAGAAGAAGTAGACCAGTAAATTTAACTTTAATTATAGTGAAGGGAGGATGTGCTCAGATATTTTACTGTTTTGTAAAAATGCAAGTGCAATTTAATTATCTTAAACATTCCATTTATTATAATCCTAATTACACACTGGTCTCGTCTTTTAAAATTACTTAGTGACTTACTACTATGTGTCTAGTACATGCTAAAACACACTTTAAACATGGTACTTGATGCTAGATATCATAAATTTTGTTAAGGGACAAATTATGTTGCAAAAGACTTTTTTGTGTTTTTATTGAAATTGCTATTATTTAAGGACTAGGCAAGCAGAAAAACATCATATACCATGTATTCTATTTTAAGTGTTTTGATTTTGCTGCAATTTTTATTGCTTATTTTTAGAATATTTAGTGTAGCTTATTGAATAATGCCTCAAAGTGAAACACAAAACACACCATCAAAATTGTCAGTCAGACTTTCTTAAATGAAGACAATCTATAATGATGATCACAGTTATTGTTTTTATTGTTACTTTTTTTAGTTAGTATATTAAATACTGGGATGCAGCACGACATTTTCACATATACATATTACTGAACCTTTGTCATATTCTGGGAGTCTTGAGAAGGAAAGGAGAGGAGCAAATGGATATGGTCAAGATTCACGGTTATCAAAAGTCCAGATGATAAGTAGGTAAGAATGTGAATGCACAAAGAGACTATTTAATATGATTTATTAGATTCATCACATTTCTTTGAGCAAACTAATATAAAAAAGCTAACTAGAGAAACACCGGAGACTGTGAGGTTGGTTTTGAGGCTTGTAAACAAGGTATTTAATATTGAGATAGAACTAGGAGAACAGGAGGGGATGTACAGGACGAGAGAGGAGAAAGAAATTAACACGGGATATAAGAGTGAAATCACTGCAAAAATTAAAATATAAGGAAGTGAAGAAAAATGAGAAAGAAGTGAGAACTGAAATAGATACGTGGCATAAGTTTAGCCTGGCCTATTTCTACAGATGTAAGAGTGGAATACACAATGATTTCATGCAAATGTGACTGACTCCAAAGGGGATGAGGGAAAGTGGACAAGTTAATAGGAAACTCATTGGGGAAGGAAAAAAGGATATGAAGAAGTCTGTGATCTTGGGAGTCTCTTTTCCACCTTGTACAGCAACACATTTACAAAATCATGGAGTCTGAGGTTTGGTGTTCTTTTTCATTCTAAGCTTGACAAATACCATGCCTTGCAGCAACCTTAAAACCATGCTTAGTTGGTTTGCCTTTCAGGTGCTCCCAGTTTAACCAACAATTAACGTGGTTGGTTTACTCTGGCTGCGTTTCTGTTTATATGTCATTTTTATATGCTCATATTTGTCTTAATACAGCTATTTGAACATGTGTGCAGACCATGTGAACCAATAAGAAAATGTATATGTCTATAATGTTCATGCCATCTAGCAAGACAAAGGTGGATAGAGTCACAAAAAGAGAAAGATTCCAAATGGTGCACAAAAGTTTCAAAGACACAGATGTACCACTGAGGGGTGCACGATGATCAAAATGCACTTTTTTACTTCGTGTTGCATTTGTATGTCCCCAAACATCCAAGCTAGGAAGAAAAGTTTAATCACATTCAAATGAAAAACCAAATTTGGCATAACAATTGAGGAAAGTGCTACTTTAAATTTTTTTCAAGTAAACAAAGAAATAAATCTGAATGTTAATCCTCCCAAGCTTTCATAATGCAGAGATGATTCCACACGTGCACATTGTTCAGAGCATGGAGAAGGACTTCTGGGCTAAGTGCCAACTGCTATTAAAACGATTTTCTCCTCAATCACTAGTTCAGGCACGCATGGTATCACAATGCGTAAATAGTAGCAGGAGCAGGAAACATGAGACAATCCCTCTCTCTCTACATCATCCAGTTGTAATAAGCCCTAATAGGAATTAATTTCTAGAGTCCTGCTTGTCATTTAGTGACCCAGTTAGCTTAGAAGAGTTCATAAGAAGAGTTGATCAATAGTGATTAGGTTAAAATTGTACCTTTAAGCCACGTGACCCCTCTCTAAAGAGGTGTCCATGATTACCCGCAGAGAAGAGAGTCAGAGAAGAGAGCTCAAAATTCTAGATACCAGACCTTACTACTTAACGGGTTACACAGCACATATTGTTCTATCTACTTTTTATCTGACTTATCCTTCCCAGTGTGAGTTCACCAGAACAGAGAAAGAGGGACTCTGGGGAGTTCCCTGGAGAGGCCTAGCACTTGAATTTAACCAGTGTGAGTTCACCAGAACAGAGAAAGAGGGACTCTGGGGAGTTCCCTGGAGAGGCCTAGCACTTGAATTTGATAAAGGGCAAGATGCAGGACTCCAGTTGTTGGGAGTCAGTGGGAACGGTGGTCAAGTCCATGTGAAATTCACTTTGCTTCTCACTTCTAAATCTTTAGGAAGACACTGTCTGTTCTCCTGATGGCAGGGTTTGTTCCATGAATACTTCTGACAGAGGCTATTTTAATCCAACACACGTTGGAGCACACTTTTGAGCCTGTTGAGAAAATTCCAAATTGATCCTTCTGTTACCTAAACTCTAATTGCTTATTGGGAGGCAAACGTTCTACAAATAAATAGAATTAGGTGCTGTCAACATTTCTCAGGAATAGTTAAGTGACAAAGACTTAGGTTTCATTTGCACGTATACAAAAATTATATCAAAAATAGCCAAGTTATTCGTTATAATTGGTTCCTAATTTTTATTGTTTTTAATGCACAATACATTTTCTCTGTTCACCTCCTTCCCTTCCCTCGCTCTTTCTACCCTCTCCTTTCCTATCCTCTCCTGTGACCCCATGCTCCCAATTTACTCAGGAAACTAATTAAAATGTATATGGTAGAAAAGAAAGCCAGATGAAAAATTTATCTATAAAATTCCAAAACCAAGATTTTTGATAATTGTGTGTGTGTGTGTGTGTGTGTGTGGTGTTTCTGCACAGGAACTTAGGTTACAAGCATACCTTAGACTTGTTATTGAATAAAAATGATCTGTAGCAAGACAACAGGATGGGTTCACTGGTGAAAGTGTTTGCCATACAAGAAATTTGGTGACCTGAAATTAAGTTCCATCGGAACAAACATAAAGATGGGAAGAGAGAATCAGGATGAGGAAGTCATCAGACCTTCACCCGTGTCTTGTACTACTCAGGCACCTATGATAACATGAACTCATCACATAAAAAAAACATGCAACAATGACCACTATATAAATTTAAAGTGATTTTCAGGACTATAACTTCAGAATTGGAAAGAAATCTGAGCTAAGAATGAAACGTTGTTTCTCTAAGCTGTATGAACTCATCTACATGACACGAAGCTCCTCTGTGTGCTTTAGTTTTCATTATTCTAGCAGCTTAAATTAACCTTCCATCACACACGACTTCAAGAGGTAGGTGTTTCATCTGTATCTTGGTATTTATTTAAAATTGATGTCTATACTCATTTTTATAAGCTTCTTATTTGGGAGGAATTTTATAAGTGAGTATACTGTATTCTCCTCATTTTTTAAATTTTTAGTTATTTTTATTGAGCTCTACATTTTTCTCTGCTCCCTTTTCCGCTCTTCAAGTCCTCCTCATCTTCAGATTTACACTCTCTTTTTCAGGAGTTATACCGAAGCATTCTTTCTACTGCTGCAAAACGCAGTTTATTTGTTGAGTGTTGAAAGCTGTATTTATCGGTGGTCATAATCATAAGTGTTAGAATACAATTAAAAATTGGATTAAAATTCATTCACTCCTACCCCTATGGTCATGCGTTCAGGGATAAGCACTTGTCAGGGGATGACCTAGAGGGGGCTTGTTCATGAAGAAATCCTGTTTCTCCTTCTCTCAGCAAGAGTTGATCACCTGTAGTTTTTCATGTAGAACTAGGAAACTGTAGAATTTCTTTGATCCACAGTGCCCTGTCCACTGGGGGCGGTAATTATGCAAACCCAGTTTAGACAACTAAAGTGTTGAGATTTGGTGGGCATACTTGCCATGTCTAGAACATACTCTTGCATCTGGGTCTGTTAACGGTTAGGCTTCCTGTAACCCCTTCCATGATGTTCTCTAAGACTTGGGTGTAGTGGTTGTGTTATAGATATACTATTAGGCTCTGTGCCCTCCATGGTCCCCTATTCTCTGCATTTTGACCAGTTGTAGATCCCTTTTCTGTCGTAAAGAAGCTTTTTCAATGAGAGTTAAGAACTACATTTCTATGTGGGTGTAAGAATCAGGGTTTAGAAATAGAAGATACATTGACTTAGGGAAATAATAGTAGCTGTAAGAGTTTCTTATTTTTGTTTTTATCATCTTTGAAGATATGAGCAGTTGGCTAGTGATCTTTCAAGCACACACACATACTTTCAAATAGTTATTAGACTGATACTTAAATAGTTAACTCCTCTTATACATGTTGAGGTGATTCTCTTGATTTCAAATTTAACTTTTAATTTTTAAACACCTAATTAAAAGAAAATGCCGACCCTTTCTTTTCTCTTCTTTTTATTAAACTTAGCACTCTGCCAAACAGTATATTCTGGATGCTGTTTGGTCACCATTTGGTCACATGGCACATTGAGAATACGTGGTTCAATGATCCCTTGGCCATGTGTCTCATACAGTATCTTGTGAATGGATAACTAAACTAATCCTAATCAAAATTCCTGTTATACCCTCGAAACAAAGGGTAGACATTGCTCCATCTCAGATCAGCACAATGAAAACACAGGTTTCTGTTTTCTTGAATTACAAAGGTAGACAATGCCAAACTATGTATATTTAGTCTATAATAAAATGAGGCAAAAACCAGTTTTTCCCTATAAAATTCATATTCTATCAAAGATCGGTATGATTTTTTTTACTCAATTTAATCCTCTCATTAGTAACAAAATAAATTTGAAATATTTAATTTATTGATGATAAATTTAATTTTTTTGATTATTTCTGCCTAGAGAATGTAGTCAATATCTTTTCAGTAGTGATATTTCATTTGCAATTTAATAACTAAAGCTTGCCTGAAGATCAAGAGGAAAACAGCTAGCCTGGTCAGCCTTACAGATCAGGCAGTGATGACACACACCTTTAATCCCATAGCCACCCTAGGTTGCCATAGAAACCAGGTGGTAGTGGTACAGACCTTTAATCCCAGCACTAGAGAGGAATATAAAATGGGAGGATACAGTTCTCAGGCCGTCTCATTTTTGGCTCTCCTGGAACTCACTCTCTAGACCTAAGCCAGTGTCTATTCATAAATGCTAAAAAATGTCAGCTTCATTCCAAATTCTGGCATTACTAGCTCTTGGAGCCCAGTCTTAATGAAATGACAAATAGTGCTTACAAGTCAGCCATGAGAGTGTAACATGTTGAACGTGGATTCCAAGTTTTCTTAACATAGAACACAGATGATTATCAGTACCCATTCATGTGTAAGTGAAATATTTATTTTAAAATCAATTACTTTATTGTGTTTAGCCACAATGTATCAAGTATATGTGTGTACATATGATATATGTATATATTTATCACTATAATAAAACATCCACTTTTAATCTTGTAGCTAGTTATGCAAATATAGTTATGGACATATGTAGGAAAATTAAAATGTAACTAATTAATATAATTAATTAGCTGGTCATCAAATTCATCACAGATTTCCAAATAGTTGACTGTGAGATACTGTGCATTGTTCCTGTATTTGTCAGTATTAAAGGACTGATTACTAATGCAAAATAGAAGAACTGAAATTTCGAACAGACTCCTGAATGAAAGAGATAGTATTTTGATTCAGCCTTAAAATGGTGTGTAAGATTCTGTCTGCAGATACACAAGCAGAAGAAGCCATGACTGAAAGAAGTGGGCTTAAAGTTGAAAGTCATATACTAGCCAAATACATGTAAACATACTAATTAAAGAAGAGGTCATTGACTTGAAAGGGAAGTGAAGGGATGCAGAAGGAGATGGAGGACTGGGAGGCAGTGGCAGGGTTGATGCAGATGAGGTGCTTGTGTGTGAAGTTCTCAGCAAAAGTGTTTAACATAATACCTTGAACACACATGTAATCTGTACTATGATTCTGATGTCTCCTAACTGCTTGGCTTACTAAACACATATCTTGGTTGATGTTAACCCTAGAGAGGCCCAAGAACCCCATCGGGGTGGTAGATTGGGAGTCTGGTGACATCCTTGCTCATCCCACAGACCAGTTCATTATAAGGGACTAAGGAAAGAAATCCTTGCACAGCTGCCTTGGGAAAGTCTCTGCAACTTCATATAATATTGGCCATCATCCTTTGTTTTAAAAATTGTACCCATGTATTTTTCTCTGACATTCAAGTCTTATAAAGATGGCCCAGCCTTGGAGAGCTGAGGGGACTAATGAAAAATTTCCCACAGTAAAAAAAAAAATGTATTGAGAATAAGAAATGCTACGTTCCTAGAAATTCTTGGGTACATCCTGAAAACCAAAGAGTAACTTCCTTCACTGTTGGGACAGATCTCATCACAAATACAATTCATTATGAAACTGTCAAGAAGCATTTTGATGTAATCGTTCTGTAAATATATTTTGTTTGATAAACACTGATATCTGCTTGAGCTATCTCTTTACATTTCTCCACGCCATAATTTTCTCATTTAAAAATTAATGACTTTTAGTAAGAACCATGGCAATCTAGAAACTGTTTCTGACCTGACTTTTCCGAGGGTGTTTAAACTCGATTTATCTCTGAAGTCAACTATCTTAAAGGTTTCTAAACATTAATAGCAGAGAGAGTTTATTACTCAACATAGTTGCATTCCTCCAAAAGACTTTTAAACATTTTCCAAATTTCTTAATTTTAATATCACCAAACACTTCTTTCCTTAAGATTTCTAGGTATATTGAAGAGGCCATTATATCTGATTACTTTCCAGGTCATATTAAGAGTTCCACCATCTGAAGATTAATTTTGCCCCGTGTTGGCTATTAAGAGATTATAAAAGGGCAAAATTCTTTTACAATGAAAACCAACCTAAACTTGCCTCCCTCAATCCTGACATTAGATAAGAAAAAAATTCAAGCAAAATTATTAGTAAACTGCAAATTGCATAATTTATGTTTATATATGAACAAGTCCTAGATTTCTGTTTATGATATTAATTTGTGCATTTTGGTAATTGGGCAATGTCACTTTAAAATGAATTATATGTGTCGATCAATTTCATGGCTTTATGAGTGAACATGTGATTTGTTGTTTCTACCTCGAATAAAGATTTATGGTGCTATATGATCATTTCATAAATGTGCAAGTGAATGAATACAGATGATCATGTGATTTGTTTTGGTTGAAAGTGATAGTAATTTTTTGATACATCTAGAGATACGTTACCTTCCATACATATGAGGTTTAAGCAGTACCAAGTATTTCAGTCCCTAGTTCTATGGCTTTTTACTTGGTATCATTATTTAGGGAAAAAGAACCCAATTATTTCACCCATGTCCTGTCTGTCTGCATAAGACAATTCAAAACAATAGTATGGAACATGAGGTTTTCAGAAAGTCAATAGATGTCTGCTTGAATATGTTTCACATAATGTGAGATTCTTGGAAAAGGGAACTCCAACCACAACACTGTGAAAACCGAAATACTTAACATTGAGGCACTGATTTGGAGTAACTGCATTCATTGGAAAATTATCTGAAATTTTATATGTAGGGTATATCAGCACATAGATTTATAAAAATCCATAGCAATTCCTTGGGTAAGATTTCCCTTAACCACTACCACTAGATCTTATATATTGGTGCTGTTCACCTACTCTACTCCCAGATTTTCAATTGTACTAAAAGTATAAGCTTTAGTATACTTAAAAGTCAATAAATAAAATAAGTCAGAGTATTTATTCAGTGAAAAGAATAATTATGAGAATGAGATATTTGTCATTGGCACACACAGGGAATCTCAGCACATTCGTTAAGTCAGAAAACTGTTTTCTGTCTTTGATTCATCCTGTTGCTTTGGCTAGCCTTTCATTGAGCATGTCTCTTAGCCACAAATGCTAAAGTATTAGTTGACGTAAATCATTATTAATCAGAAAATAAAAGCTGAATATTTTAAAGCAAATTGGAGAGGTGATCTGTCTTACATTTTCTGTGTTTGAATTGATTTAATAGTGACATCATGTTTTTTTTTTTCTGCTCTTGTGTCTTAATACTATGGAACTCATCATACACATAGAACACAGATAATCATGATTCATGAAGATATTGTGCACTAAATCTCTACGAAGATTAATCTCTCACCTACTAACATTCTAAATACCTGAATGAAGGAAAAAGCGTAAAAGAGTGTGTCTAAAAACGCCACAGATATGTGCCTTTAATCAAACACCTGCAGGTCATGCCTTATCTACACGCAAACCTAGGGAGTTTCTGTAGCTTCAAGAAAATGCAAATAGGTGAAAACAGCGCCTAGTGTTTTGGAAAGAACTACTAGGTACATTTAATCCTGCATCATAACACAGACAGACTTAAAAAAGATGGCTCATCCTAGGCAGGATTTTTTTTTTCCATAGATATACAGCACTGGCCTAGCCAGGGCAAGAACTCTGAGGACAGAGTCTGGAAGGCATGTGTCACATAAACCCCAGATGCTACGGCAGTGTAGATGATTGTGGTTTGGCATCATTTCAATGTATGCAGGGAGAGAACTCCCTTTTTGGCAAATGATTTGAAGTGGGAGGGAAAAAAATCTGCATTGCAGTCAGGGCAGACAAGAGCTAACTTTTCTACATGAGTCTCGTTACATTTGGAAGATTGTTTCCTACAACAGAGACTCTTCAACATTTACTTGTGACCTCCTTTTCATTGGAATCTTTTTTTTTTATTTGACTCTGTTAATTTATGTATACAAACAATATACAAACCAAACATTTACGGACAGAATATCATGAAGAAATTTCTTTTAAGACATTTGTTGTACTATATGGAATTTTACCGTTTACTAAAGACAAAATCAAACATGCTTTTTAATGTGTATATGTTTAATTATTTTCGTAGTGAACTAAAACTTGGATGACTATTTCATACCGGAGGAAATTTCAAAGTTCAAAAATAAACCCATAAGTAGGGTAGTGACACCATATCAAACTCCCAATATACAAAGTTGGTAAAAACTGTAGGAGTACAAGTTTTTCATTAAATTTGCTTGCATTAAGTCCTTCACAGAGTGAAATTTACTATCATATAGGGTAGTAACATTATCTATCTTAACTCTCATTACAAGTAGCACAGAGAAACTATTGATCTACTTTCCAGTCTTTGCAAAGAGCACAAATAAGCTAACCACAACCATTCATCCAGAAGAACCATTAGTTAGTTTGAGAGCTGAAGTAACAGGCCAACTAGAACTCACTGCATCTGAAGAAGAATAAGGTCTCTTAAAGAATTATAAGTAGACTGGTGACAAATTATACTGAAAATGTAAAAAGACAATTGAAAAAATTTTTATAAGGAAGGTAAGGTTAACAAGGATTATGAATTATTTATGTGTGGGAATACCGACACACAGAGAAACACAAAATAAGAAAGTGTGTGGGACCGAGAGAGGTCTAGGCAGTTAAGACTGTGTACAATTCTTGCAGAGGATCCACGGATGTTTTTAGCCACCCACAAAAGGCTGATAACAGTTACCTCTATCTCCAGCTCTAGCAAGATCTGAGGCTTGACCTTCAAGTTCACCAACACTCATGTTCTTATGCACTAGCACAGACAAATGCAGGAATTAAAAATGTAAAAGATAATCAGAAAGTGTGTGTGGTTAAGAAATTAATCAACAGAGACAGAAATGATACCGTGTATCTAGAGGATCACAACAATGAAACAAGATCCCCACAGACACAAAGTCATGTCTACGTTTTACTAACTGATGAAGGGTGTGGCGCAGTAATGGGAAATGGGACTTAGAAGGTAATCTCTGGACAGATTGCTCAGGTACTAAATGGATAGTCAGATATAGCTATTTCCTAAATACAGCTTTTCTTATCACCTGAGGGAAGTCAATCACTAAGGTTCTATGTTATAAAAGGAAACTGGGAAATTCTTTATTAATTTTACTGGCTAAAACACCAAACTAAATACTATAGCTAAAATTTTGTTGTTAAGGGACACATCAATCTTCACCTTAATATGTTTTGAATATACTGGGAAATATAAAAGGCAGGGAAGTGCCATACCAAGTACAGACATGAACACAAAAAGTAAATTTTTGGTATGGTCTGGGTTAACAGAGAGATCATGGAGAACTTTAAGGAACATATACTTCTGCTTAACCCTGAAAAAAGAGCAGAACTTTGATAATTTCAAAAAAAACTATCAAACGATGTCTCAGTGTGACAAGGGGACATTCACATAGTGTGGGAAAGCAAAATACAAGTGAAGCTTTAAAAAATAAAAAGCAGAGCGTAGGTGGAAGTGTGCTCTCTCCTCCTGCCACCAGGGTTAGACAAGAAGGGAAGAGGGGGAGAGCAGAGAGCATGGGTTAAAAGTGTTATGGCATTCTCTATTGGGAAAAGATCATAAGTAGCATTATGTATCAAGGAAGAAAGTACTATGCCCAATACACAAAATCTCAGGAAGGAAGCGGAGAAGTGTCATTCTTGGGTTGTTCTATCAACAAGAGAGCTTACTTCTGTCATGGGCAGCACTGGGAAGCACACCTTTTTGCTTATCTAAGCATGAACTCAATCAGCCATCCATGCATTCAATAAACAGAGATCTGCAATCTACCATATGCTACCAACTGGGCCAGATTCAAATAAAATGACCAACTCAAATAACAAGAAATTACAGGCTACTGAAAACAGGTGCTAAGGAAGCAATGAACAATGTGTCATAAGAGAGTGATAACTTCCCTGAAAGGTCTGGATGATAGGACTTCATTTGGTTTAAGTTTTAAGGCAGGTTCCATAAAGAAAAGGATGATTTAGTTAAAATATAATAAACAGAAGCCTGGAGAGAAAGAGTCTATCTGTGTCTGTATTTCAAGCAGAAGGAGGATGCTGAAGAAAAAGCCTAGAGGAGAGCCATGGCTGAGAGTCAGGGGCAGGGCTTTGTGAATGGCCAGGAGTTAGAGGAACACAGGGGTCTAGAGAAATCCAGCTTTATTGGCTGTTACTAGGGTTTCTAAAGTTTACAGTCACCGAAAATTATTGCATTTGAACAACAGTGTGTGATCCAGTTTCTTTATTTCACACTCTATAGGAATTCTACTTTAGTTTTACTCTTGGATGTTAAGGGTTGTCCACAGTAAAGACACATTTTCAGATAAGAAACAATAGCTATAAAAAGTGTGTTAAGAACATTGGACTTGCTGGGCAGTGGTGGCGCACGCCTTTAATCCCAGCACTTGGGAGGCAGAGGCAGGCGGATCTCTGTGAGTTCGAGACCAGCCTGGTCTACAAG
>NC_022035.1:10154625-10165590 GCF_000317375.1 Microtus ochrogaster | reverse complement strand
AAAAAAAAAAAAAAAAAAAGAACATTGGACTTTAAGGCGGCAGTTTCTAAAGCAGAAACTCCACCCCCTTCAGACTTTTGTCAATGAGAAGGAGGAAACATACCTTTTCACATCACAATTACTTTTTATTTAATATCTTAATATATTTTATATTTCATAAAATGGTTTAAGACCTAAAATGTCTTTCTCTGATGTAATACGTTGAGTAAAGAAGGTGCCAGGAGGGGCATAGCTATCTCTGCTCCACACTTACAGTGCTCTTCCATGCTTCTTTGACAGCTACATCCCGTAACCCCCATTTCAGTCATATGCTCCTTTCTAAAGTTAAATTGAGAGGAACGTCTCAGGATAAAGGCTGAACTTAAGCATCCCGCTCATAGGGTATCCTCTATGATTCCAAACAACTCAACTAAAATATAAACTTTTTTATTCTTGTTTTAAAATATGTTTCTGAAAACTTACTCCTTTGAGAAGGTCGCCAGCAGTCAGCTTTGAGGGGACCAGGGAGCCAAGAATAAGCATAAGCCCCGCAGAAGGTCTAGAAAGCAGTGCACCACAAAGGAAACTTGCTCCTTTCTTGTTTTCCAGCTGGTCAGCTCTCCTCTTTTAATGTAATATATTCAAGTGGAACAGTATATAGGATATCATGGTGACCTTTTTTTTTTTCTTCTGCAGACTTGACTGACACCCTCTACATGGACATATATATCCGTTTCTGAAAGCAACAATGGGAGGGAGAAGACAAGGGAGAGCTTTGATTCTCGGAGGACATTTGAATGTGTGGTCATTCAACTCAGGAGGCCCACTGGAACTGGAACAGGTCACAGGTTGAGCCAGTGTCAAAGGCAGGATCTGCAATGAAAACGTCTAGAAAACCCAGTGATAGCTTGGGGTGGACAGGAGCTTTGTGAGCAAAATCTAAAACCAAAAAGAAAAAGCTTCTGGGTCTTCAGCAGTGACATTATTTTCCTGAGTAAATGCGGAGCTATTTATTGTGGCACAGCAGGTTCTGTGTAAGCAGATGAGGAGAAGAGCAGGAATCTGTGTTGCAGCCACTGGCACTGGTTTGCAGAGAGCAGATGCATTGAAAGGAAGATTTAATACAGTGTAATATGTATCTGTGTCATTTTGTGAGAATAAAGAAGAATAACGTATAATTTCATTGGAGAGAAATTGTTTGATGAGGAAAATTTGGTATTTAAATGGTAAGAGGAAAGACAGGCATGGTGGCACAGAACAGTGGGTATCACCAAGGCTGCTAGTGGCACTAAGTCCTAGGCTACTTTCCTTTATCATAAATGTGAAAGTAAAAGAAAGAGAGATTTAATAAGGCAAGAAATGGTGTAAATATAAACTCCATATATTGTACACCACTACACATGTGCACAAACATGTACGTGAGTGTAATATATATAAATATATATATGTATATATATACATATATATATTTGGATATTGTATGTTGTATACACACACAGAGATATTTCAAAGGTTCCAAAAACCAAAATCATGTGGAGCAGTAGTGAAACCACAATTGTCTAGGTAAACCATAAATGATAGTGTTTATTTTGAAAATTCTACGATCAAATGCAGGACCTTGAAAACACTAGGGAAACACTCCCCACTAAGCTACATGGACAACTCCTCACATAAGATACGAAGGTCAGCTGATTGGAAAGGCAGCATTCACAGACCAGAACCTGGTTGGGGGTATGACGGTCATCTGAAGTCACTGGAAAAAGTCAGTGATTCAAAAGAGACTCATAGATGTGGAACGTGTGAGAGCTTTTAAAGATAATTGCTTTTAAACATTCATTTAAAGTGTCAACTATCAATAATTGATTTTCTAATAAACAGCTGTGACTGAATCTGCATGAAGCTTTGAGTGGACATCGCGGCAGAGAAATGCAAAGGGTCACTGTCTTTCAGACCTGTTATTAAAAGCTGCTACCATGGACATGAATGGGTATTCCTGGCAGAGGAGCAACAGTATACAGACAGTATTGTTGAGAAGAGCTAGCACTGACCAGATTGCCAACAACTGATAAAAGAAAAACAAGAACCAAGCAGATCTGTTCTAAGAGTTAATCCTAATAGCATGACACTGTTAGTTGCTACTAAAACTGGCGATAGTAGGGGTTGGGAAGATGGCAGAGCACTTGCAAGGTGGGCATGAGGACTGAGTTCAGATTCTTAATATTTGCCTAAAATATGGCAGATACAATAGCATGCTTGTAACCTCAGGGGCTGGGAGATCTTTGGGAGTAAGCTTGCTAGCTAGCTAGTCTAGCTGACATTTGGGAACTTCAGGTTCAGTGAAGGGCCCCGCTTTCTAAAGTAAAATGGGCAATAAAATAGAGGATGATACTCACCAAATATTACCTTCAGACCTCCAGACACACATAAGAACATGTATCCCCACACATGTGCCTCTACTATGCAAACACACATACGTGTACTTACACTACACACATCAAAAAGCAAAAATTGATTAAATCTTTTAGATGAAAATATAAATAGTAAGAAAGGATCTCTGGATCATGAATTCCTTCAGATTATCTGAGTTCTCTTCTTTTGCTTGCTCTTGTTCACTTAGAACCCCAATATGTGCAAATTCCGAGGGATGAGGAGTGCAATTGCCCATTTCTGACACAAGAGCAAGTGGAGAGTGAAGAAGATGGCAAGGAAGGGGAAGGCACCCATGGGAGTATTAATTCTTTTCCTTTCAGATAGCTTTATGTTACTATGCAGAAACTGAGCCCTATTCTTCAGGGCTTGGTTGTAGAGGCACTGGCTTATCCTCACTAATCACTTTTCTTTTGCTCGGATGTTCTCCTTTAAACAGTTCTGGAGTAGGCTGGCACTTCTTTTAGAGGCAAGCAAGAGGTCTGAAATTAATTGAGTTCAAGCAATATATTTATGTAAATGGTGCTTGTATTTTTACATGAAAACTCAGAGCCAGATATTCAAAACGAGTATCACATTTGTTTTGACTGCCAACTGAAAACAGACCACCACCACGTCTCCTTCTAGAAGTAGCCAAGCATAACAAGAAACATAAGCAAACCCAAAACCACACATAAAACAAATCCTAAGGAATGTATGCAGAAGCTAAATAAACAGTCGAGGTCACCAAACACATGCACTGTCAGGAAAAGGGGAAAGAAATCTATGGAAAAAGAGAAGCCACCTGCCAATTTCAAATAATTCAACTCCAGGAACTGACTGTGGTGAGCCTCCTCGCTGATCCGAGACAGTCCCTACTCAGACTCTCTAGACTTTGAACATTAGCAAAACAATCTCAAATTTCATGCAGCGCAGAGCTTACCATGCAGGTGTTATCATCAAGACTTCAATTTAAAATGTGTCCTTGCCCTATTGAGAAAACCATGGCTTGTTTGTGGTGTCTCAAGTTTGGTAAAACAAAACTCAAACCATCCAGCCAATTCTCTGTTCCCTTCATGTCCATTTAATTTGCCCATTTGCTAAATTACTTCTGAAATTGACAGGAACTTATTATTTGACAGTTCTCCCTGTAATGTGGAGAGAAGAAGCCAACTAGAGTCTTAAAGGAGTTTCAAAATAACTGCTACATATTTTAGATTTTTCAGTGATACTTGCCAGTTTATTAATCCAAAGCAGATCTCAAGAGTAGAGGACACATTAGTCCCACCATCCACTAGGGTGATGTCAGTTGCTGAAGTTTGATCAGTGAAGAAGAAATAACAAAATTTAACTATTTGAAACTCTTTTTTCAATAAATGCTTTGGCAAAGTCTGAAGGAAGCTGAGATGATGGGAAACTTGATAGGTTAGCAGGTGTAACAACAACAATCTAGATGAAGGAAGGTGTATTTGTTGAAGCACAGTTTTCTGTAAGATTCTCATAGCATTAAAGTCCCAGGGAGAGAAGTTTATTTACTAGAGGCTTAACATGGGTAAAACAAGCAAGAATTAAGGGTTTCATGGGTAGAGATGTTCAAGATACTTCTGGAGACAGGTCAGTGACAAAATTCTAATCCATTTAATTAGGTAGGGGTGAAGAATTTCAGCTCAAATAAGAGTGAGGACTAGTTTATCAGAGTATATCTCAGGAAGGAAGTGAGATCCAGAATTCAAAACAAGAGATCTGATCACTTACACTAGAAATTTCTGAGCTAGACCAGGTGAGAGTTGCCATAAATATTATCTAAATACAACTAAGTACTGCCCTATAGATAATGAGCTCTTGGTTGTCTTTCTAAAAACAGGATCTGAGGATTAGCAATGAGCAATTACTCTCAAAGGGAGAAGGAGTAAGAAACCACTGGGAAAACCCAAATACACTTTTTTTCTCCAACACTAACACTATATGAGGTGCTAGAAAGGCACCAAAGGAATTTAGAAATATAAAATGATTAAAATCGGGCAGTAACCCCCACAAATGTCTTAATATCTTACAGACTTTGATACAGGTGATGGGAACCCAAAGTGATTACAGTTATATACCTGGATAGTTAGTTATGTGTGCCCTTTGAAAAAGGCATGCGAGGGCAATGGGGTTGACAGAGGACTGCTTCAGGTGGTCTCAGGCTTTAGAGCCCTTTAGTAAAGCATTCTTAAATTTAGCTCTTGTATTTTTGAGGCTTAGACTTCATTACCCTTAATGTCATCCCTCAAAATCAAGCAACATATGTTCTCATCACTAATAGGTTCTTCAGCAGGGCCGTCAGTTTCATATGACTGCCTCTCAACTTGTCACGCATCTCTCACAATTATTCATTTTACACACACACACACACACACACACACACACACACGTCTACTGTGTATAGAATGGGAGAAAGATTTTTTTCAAAAAAATGAAAGGGGTTGACTTCTTGAGCATGTGGCATTTAAAATACTACTAATTCATTAATAACTTCTATGTCTCTTAAACCACTGTTCATTTACTGTGGGCTAAATGGGTGAAAGCTGGAGTTAAAACAATGCTAATGCTTCCCCCTCAGCCCTGCCACCTGAGGCAGGCAAGAAATCTGACCCTCCCCCTCACCAGCTGAAGCACTCGGGAAGGCAGGCCCTGAACATCATCTGGGCAGCACTGTAGAGTTGGCCCTGCTGGTGTAGGTGTGGGTAAGCCAACCCTGAGTGCTGGAAAGCAGGAGAACCTGCCCAGCTCCTTGATCATTGCTGAAAAGGGTAAGCTAGCTGTGACAATGCAGCATACCTTACTCTGGTGATGAGGAAAAGGGAAAGCTGGTGGACTGACCAACCCTGCAACTACCCAGGTCCAGAGCCAGGGTGATGAGCTGGCCCATGCTCCCATCTACCCCATCTGCTGGAGTATATGAATGGGCCAGTCCTGCAGATCCAAAGCAAAGGGATCTCCTCGACACAGGGTAACAACAATATATCCAAGAAGAGCCCCAGTGAGGGCCCAGCATCAATAGGGTAACAGAAAAAAGGACTCTCAAAGCAGACCAATGACTTTGCAATGAACACTTGCAAAAAAAAAAAAAAAAAAAAAAAGATATGTGGACTAAAGGGTATACTCTGTGACAATTTTTTCCTTCCTTTTCTTTCTTATTTTATTTTGGGAGGGAGGTGGTAAGGCAGAAGGCAGATACAAATGGATGGGAGATGAATGGGATCAAGGTTCATGATATAAAAGACACATAATTAAAAAATAAAAAATGCTAATAAGCTATATCTAAAGAAACTGGGAAGGATGCAGAAGAAAAAAAAACTTAAGTGACAGTCTATTTTAACAAGACACAGGCATGTACTGTAGAACTCTGAAATTCTGAAATAATCACCTTCCCAAAGCATCTGTGACCATATGCATAAAACCCTGAAGACCAACTCTTGTACTTTTCCTCACCTAGGTCAGGATGGGAAGAGTCATTAGATTCCCAAACAAAATGTCAGCCTCTCCACCTTGCACCTTTTAGCCAGACAAATGTAATGTTGTAATGCTACATGTGGCTTCCTGATCTTGGTGCCTAGAAGGTAAAAGGCTAATGAACGAGGGATACTCTCTGTATTAGTTCATTGTTGCTGGGATAGAACACCACGAATAACAGCAACTTAGTGAGTAAAATGTTTATTTTGGCTTACAGTTCTCAGATGGACTCTTAATCCATTGTACTGGGGAGGCATGGTGGAACATGGTGGCAGAGGCAGAAAGCTGGGAAACTACATTTCACTCCCAGTCACAAAACAGAATGAACTAGGGTAACATGGTGCTTCAAAGTCACAGAAACATCCAGGATGATGTACTTTCCCTATTATGGTTGTACCTGCTGCCTATCTTCTCCAGACACTACCACCAACTGGGTAACAAGTGTTCAAATACCTGAGCATATTCAAGCCATTATACCATGTATATAGTCATCCACCTTACTGTGATGTCACTGCTTTGGAGTCCTGGGAGTGTCCCTTACCCATGCTCTGTACTCTGAGCTCACTAGTTTTGCCAAGTTGGACTTTGGTGGATCTTGGTCTGTCATAGGTGATAAGTTGACTTAAGGAAATCCCATGGGGTGATAGTACTCTTTACCAGTGGATTGATGTACTGGTTATGATAGTGCATGCCTTTGCTAAAACTCCTAAGTAAGCACAGTTAAAGGTATAAAATGGGGGTAAATTTCACATGCACTTAAGTTTCAATAAAATTTTAACGATCAAGAATGTACATATAAGAACATGTATACATGCTTTTGATGTTTTATTTTAAAGTTCTACTAAAAATGTGAAGTTGGCTAATCCTGGGACATATGCATGAATTCCCTCAAGGCATTCCAATTAGAAGTTGGCACTTGAGTGGAAAGGTCAGGTGTAATCACCACTGCGGCGACAATCGTGAGATTAAGAGCGCGTGGAAAGAAGAAGCAATTCTGAGAATTCAAAGGAAATTAACTCAGGTGCAAGGAAAAGAAACAAAATAGAAATGCAGAGAAAAACAGAGATAAATGTGTTTGTGGGTGCCATGGCATAAACTTCCTCTTCCCATAAGCATTTTTTATTGTTTTTGAGTTGGTGTTCATGCCAAAGAGACTGCTCACATGCAAGTCTCATTGAAGCCAGTGATTAAAATTGTGTTAAGACGAATCAGGAGATCCCAAGCCAGAGCTTTACTCAGAATACATAGAGCACATCCTTTAGGGACAGGCCTCTTTGGGCCTTCATTGTCACTGAGTCCTCAACTAAGAAGTTCTAGTACAATTAAATAAAGACACTTTCAGACTTCACTGATCATGTTTGATGCTGTTTGTGGAGACAGACCAAAATCAGATCTTCCAGCCTTAGTATCTTTATTTTTAAGACTATACAAAGGCTTTCCCTAGTAACACCAGCTATTTAGACCGATTTTAATTGTTGCTGGAGATACTTGATATTCAGTTATTACTTAACATATTCATTCCCAACAACCAAGGTAATAGAATAAGAAAAAAAGGAATTAGTCTATGAACATTAATATGGAGGACTGGGGAGATGATTCAGTAGACAGGAGGGCTTGTTGGGAAAGCAGGATGAAATGGCTGGAATCTTTAGCATCTACATGAAGAACATTTCTTTTTCTTTTAAGAAATGTTTTGGTAAATCATCAACTTGACATTGGAAATAGAGTAGGGCTAGGCCAAAATAAGGCAAGAGTTACAATGCCGTTACCTAGATATATGTCAGGAAACGAGAAGAATTGCAGGAAGAGGAGGTAGCATTCTGGAAACATCAAGGTAGAAGGCAGATAAGGGAAGAGATTCCTACAAAGTTGCCAAGAATAGTAAGAGAATAGGAGAATGAGATTTAGTATGGGAGCTGCCAAAAAAAGCATAAACTAGAGACCTAGCACTCATCCGTGGTCCGGAGGAATTTCAGAAAGGAAGGAAAAAATGAAAGGTACTTTAATCCGAAAATTAAGTTCCTGGCACCTGGTGAAGGTCTCACCATGAAGAAGAACCTTAGTCACTATTTGCTGCAGGCATGTGCTAAGAAAATACTGTTATATCACTTTATCATGTGTTTGCCGATACAGTGACAATGTAATGGACACAATGAAGTTGGGTAAGAAAAACAAGGATGATAAATCTACAATGAACCAGGTTCTGTGCCAAGAGATCTCCTGTCTCAGTGACAAAGAGATTATATGTTCTCTGTACTAACAATAACAACAAAACACAGCAACAGATAATCTTACGTGCATGGTACCACTTAACCACCAGCTGAGCAGCGTCCCCCAGCCCCTGCCTTTCTTGCTCATGATTAGATTTTGAGAAATTGCAAAGACGTAAATAAATTGACACTCAGAAAATTTAAAACAGCTGTCTCGAGGGCTGTGTCATAGTCAGGGCTGCATTTGTCAGCGACTGGGTTCACCTCTACGGTATAGGGGTTTGAGCTCTCTAGTCTTCCAGTTCTCCGGAAAACTTTTGCATACGTTTCAGAGTTCCAGTAGCAACAGAAAACCACTACTGAAATTTGACAAGTGGATATATAAATTGCTTATGAAATTTTAAAACTAACTCAAGGACTATGAAGGCAGGTAAAATAAGGCATCTAAGGTCCCCTGCCCCCAAGTGATGTTTTTTATAAAGGTGCCAGAGGCTAACATGAATTCCAGGACATGAATTCAAGTATAAAACCATGCAAGATTGTCAAAGGACTTGATTAAGGATAACTCATGAAAGCGCCCTATAGTTTAGATCGCGGAAATGGTGCACAAAGGAGGCTTGCTTGGCGAACTTCCCCATATTAAAGCATCATGCTTACTCACAGTTGATTTTAAAAAAAAAATGTAAAGTAGGGAGATTAACTTCACTATGAAAGACTAGAACACAGGCTTTCTCAAAATTTAACCAACACTCTTAAGAAGGTCTGTTACTTTATGGAAATCAGTTGAACTTTTAGATGGAAGTCATAATTTTTACATCTCTACAAACATTTTAGAGTTATACTCACAACCCTTTTGGAGTCATACCAATGTAAATTTGGGGAGAGAAATAGTGCAGATGTTCTGAAGTTGGAAGACATGTTGTCTGGGTGATGACACTTTCGGAGAATTTGTGATGGGTTGTTGCTGTGAGAATCAGTGGCTTTGCTATCAGGCTTTGTTGACTCTCCATGGGAGGCCTTAACCTTTCTGAGGACTGGATGGGGGCCAGGATTGGGGAGAGGTGGTGAAGGAGCCTGAGCAGAGGAGGGAGGGGGAACTCTGTAGCTGGTATGTAAAATGAATTTAAAAAATTAAAAAAAAAAAAGAATCATTGGCTCATTAGGATCCACGCACCTTCCTTGTAAATGTGATGGTATCGCATTTACATTTTTTAATGTTTTGTTCTCTTTAAGATTTTAATATAATTACATCATTTCATTCTCCCTTTATTCCCTATTCCCCTTCCTATGTACCCTCCTTTTCTCTCTTCCATCTTTACTTGTCCTTACGCGTGCGCGCGCGCGCGCGCGTGTGTGTGTGTGTGTGTGTGAGTTTGTGTATTCCTAAATAAATAAATAATACCTGATCAGTTCATAGAAGGTTATTTTTATGTGTATGTTTCACGGCTGACCATTTGGTATTGGACAAACAACGGTGTGCTCTTTTCTGGGAAAGACTACTTCTACAGCTCTCTGCAGTCCTTATTTACCTATAGTTCTTTGTTTAGGGTTGAGGCCTCTTGAGCTTTCCCCAGTCCATGTCAGCATGCCCACTGCTGTCATCCCTGTTCAGGTTATGTTTAGGTATTCATGTTGGATAGACATCATGGGTTTAGCTTCTCTGACATTTCTAGGACAAAATCTTATAGCAGACTTCCTTTTCCTTTGGCTTTTAGAAACTGTCTTTTCCCTCTTCCATAACAATTTCTGAGGTTTAGGAAAACACTAAACATCACAATAGCTCAGTGCTGGGAAGAACCAAAACTATCTGCTCTGTATGTATGTGAAGATATGGCTTTCAAAGATTTACATGTGATGACTATATATATATATATGTATATGTATGCATTCCCAACAAAAAATACACTAACAAGCCCCACCCTACATGACTTGTAGTAACCAAATTCTTAAAATGTGCAATATTTTCATGATAAATTAATTTGTATGAAGGACCGTCATGAAAAAAAACAACACAAATCACAATTCTTAGATTATCAATATACCTAAGCTTTTAATTTTACTGGCTTTGGGGGAGCCTAGGCAGTTTGGATGCTCAACTTACTAAAGCTGGATGGAGGAGGGCAGTCCTTGGACTTCCCAAAGGTCAGGGAACCCTGATTGCTCTTCAAGCTGATGAGGGAAAGGGACTTGATCGGGGGAGGTGGAGGGAAATGGGAGGCGGTGGCGGGGAGGAGGCAGAAATCCTTAATAAATAAATAAATTAAAAAAATAAATTAAAAAAAAAACATGGAAGGAGATTTCTGGAGCGTAGAAGTTCCAGGCCACCTGACTAAGACAACATAGCAAGATCAGGTCGAATGAATGAATGAATGAATGAATGAATGAATGAATGAGCGAGCAACTGGGAACCAAAGATGTGTTAGGTTGCTACACAATAAGAAAGTTTTAAAAAATGGGTGATTTAACAAAGTCAGATTTTCATTTATAATGAAAGACATACATAGAGCAGAATGTTTGAAATGGTATTTAAATATTCTATGTATCCTGAAAAAAACAAAGCTTGTAAACACCACATTGTGACAGCATGATCAGTGACAAGTGTACAGTGAAATTTAAGCTTCAGCATTTAATAAAGGAGGTGTGCAAGTTTCTTCCTAGGAGCTTATGATAATCTCAAATAATAATGTGCTTCACTGGTTGGGAACTCATGCGAAACTGCTGATAAGTCACCGAAACTAGATTTTATATTAGTATATGCACAGGGTAGTGTCTGCAAATGATTTAACTGAAACAAACGTCTTCTATATTCCTTTTCTATTTGTTGTTGTTGTTGTTTTGTTTTTAATTTTTTTTTTTTTTTTTTTTTTTTTTTTTT
>NC_022035.1:10140931-10154525 GCF_000317375.1 Microtus ochrogaster | reverse complement strand
CCAGGCTGGTCTCGAACTCACAGAGATCCGCCTGCCTCTGCCTCCCGAGTGCTGGGATTAAAGGCGTGCGCCACCATCGCCCGGCGTTGATTTGTTTTTAAAGGCAGGGTTTCTCTGTAGTTTTGGGGCCTGACCTGAAACTTACTCTGCAGACGAGTCAGACTTCCTTTGAACTCACAGAGATCTACCTGCCTCTGCCTCCCAAGTTCTGGGATTAAAGGCGTGCACCACTACTGCCTGGTTTCATTAATACTTATTAATTTTTCTAGAGCACACCCCATAATTTTTAATTATTATTTACTTTGCATATTAATCAGTTAACCATAAGTTAAATGCTGTGCTATGAAAAGAATGCATTTTCTCTTTTGGTTTTTAAGCTTCAAGGGTGCATAATTTGTTTTGAATAGGCTTAAAAACTTGAAAATAAAAGATGGAAGAGTTTTTATTATGATAAAAATATGACTGGTGCCTAGCCATTTAATGGGTGCTTTTGCATCAAAAATGCCGAGAGTTTTTGATTTGCTTATTTGCTCCATCATCATAGAACAAATAATATGGTATAAATTTAGACAAATCATATTTTGAGGGTTAGATAAACTTAATAGCCTAATGTCAAAGCTTATAACATTTAAATTAAATTAAAATCTTAATCTGCCCAGTTAAAAGAGAATATACTTACTTTCTATTATACTAAAGATCTACATGTAGAATATAACAAATATACATGTGTTAAGAAATCATTTCAAAGGCCTGATAGTATAGTATTGCTTGAAATAATATGCATAAAGTTCTCTCCAATTTCTTCTGAAAAAAATAGTTAATTTCTCATGATTTTAACTATTATATTTAAAAATTAAAACAATACTTTATGGTTTTAAACTCAATCTTCAGATCTAACTTTAACCAGATATAACTTTAAAGCAGTCAACAACATCACATTACACTTGGAAAGAATCAACTTGACCTACTTAAAAAATAGCTTTATTTAAATAAATACTAATGCCTTTAAAAACCTTGAGCAGCTCAACTTGTATTTCAAATGAACTGAGACAATAGGTTCAAAAGGTCACGGACATACATTTTGATTATTTGATGCACTCCCTTCAACTATTCATTTGCGATGTTCTCTTATGGGTTTTATTGTGTTTAAAGAAGTTTTTTTTTGTTTTTAATCATAAAGAATTCTCATAGCTTTTCGTTCTTTGCGAACCTGGTCTCAAACACATTATTTAACTGCTGTGCATGACAGAAAGTGTTTTGCTTTGGAAACACTTCAAACAAGGCAAATTCCACAGGAGACAGGGCTGCGGACTAACTCATCACAGCAGTGTGACCTCTTGACCCAAACCTTCCAGAGCGTGCATCACAAAAGCCCCCTGACACCTGTCATTTTCAGAGATTAATAAAAAAAAAGAGCCTATACAATAACAAAATGCTGCTTGTGCAGAAAGACAGGAGATTACACACTTTTCTAAAATTTCCATCCCACTTCCCCAAACACACAAACACACACATTTTCGTTTTGATCTGCATTTTATTTTAAATTCCAGAAAAGTTATAATACTAAGATGTCAGTCCTGATTGAGTTCATGTCTTTACCATTCGGTCTCAACATGAGTGCTGTTCAGAGGTCTGTCTCATAGGTTCCATAAATAAGCCAACTCTAATCTTTTAAATAAAAGTACACAGCAAGGGAGGACATACACTTTTTGTTATATTTATTAAATGTCTGTAACAGTCTCCCCTATAATGACACCAAGTTTCAAAGCAAATGCTTGCTTACAAAACATGCTGGTATTTCCAAATAATTTAATGGAACATCTGAACTTGTCTAATTAGCCGATAATTTAACATTTTTGGAATCAAGCAGTATAGTTCCTCATGTATTTAATTTCAGGCTAATTAATAATTAAGATATACATACAAACCTAGTTGTTTTGTAGATAAGTCTGTGTGGAAAATGTATAATTGGGAAAGAATAAAATATAATAATAATAATAATAATAATAATAATAATAATAATAATAATATTTACAAGGACTAAATTGTAGGGTGAAATGTGTACATTGAACCATATCTACTTATCAAAGCTTAATACATAGCAGGTTTAAAGTTATTCTTCAGTGAGAGTGTTGAGATACACATATATTTCAACGTAAAAAGAACGTCACAAATTTGAATATCAATGCGGTACATAGGTTATAGTTACAACAAATATGACTGACAGGACTAAAGTGCATTCTATATCATTGACAGAGCAGAGACTAAAGATAAGCTCCTAAGAAAAGAGAAAGCTGGTGAATAACCAAGATATTCTAACATATGGGGAGTATCTTAGTGTAAACCGAGGGAAATCTGGCCGTAGGTCCAGGACTCAGTTTCACAGAACTCCCTGTCAATGGTGAGATATGAACAGTGGCTATGGCTTGTAATCTACATCTCAGTCAAGTCTTAGAAAAAAAAACTGCTCTTATTCGGAGCAATGTCTCTGGGGGAGGGAACTTAACACTATTACTTCATTACATTTAATATAATGAACTAAAATTTACCATTTTTAGAAATAGACAATTGTTTGTATTCACAACTTAAAAGAAAACAAATGCAAGACTATTTGCGACTTTCTATAAAACAAATCAACAAAGTATAAGCCATATGTAACTCTAGGAAATTTTACATTTTCTTTCTACTCTATTTTTATTCGTATAAAATTCTTTAAGTATAGTTTGTATAAGACGCTAGTGATAATGAGAACTGAAACATCTATAGTCAATATGCAAGACACTGATCATGCCATACAATAATTCTTGTAGTTGTCATAACAATGACATGAGGATTAGGCTATTATTCCAGTTTTGGTGATAAGAAACCAGAACACAAGAGTGTAAAAGAATACATGCCACTATTATTCACTTGTTGGAAACTTGTTTTGAACTATGCTGTGTGTGTTCATATTTTTCACTGTAGTTTACCAAAATGTTCCCTTATCATTCTTTTCCAACTCATGCAATATTTCCCTTTACTTCTAAAAGCAGTTTAGAAAACCAATGAGTCCATTCTGAAATGAAACTAAACTCTTAAGCTATGCCAAGGCATAAAATTGCAATTAAAATAAAATTAGGGATTTATAGTTTGGTGATTAGTGATGCCAACTTCACCCTCATAATTTAGAGATAACACAATGCTGGAGAATAGAGATGATCATTTCTTATGGAGATATCAAGGTGTCTAAATGATTATGCACTATTATGCACTTTCTGATGGTACATTACCAAATATTAATATGAAAGACCAGCCGCACCACAGTGTATGTAGTGGGCAAGGAAAACATTTGGAGCCAAAAAGGCATTAAATTCAAATTTAAATTTCATTCCTGCATGTTTAAATTAGATATTTTACATTATTTAAATGTAATTTTATCACTCTTACTATATTACAGTGACGCCTGAAATACAGCTATTGTAGGAGACTGCCTGCAACTCGGGTACAATATAAACTAAGGCTTATAACTCAGCTTTAAAAATTAGCTCACAAATCAAAGGAGAAATAAAGACTAAGTCTCAAGCCCCATCTTTATTTACCAGATTTGCAAGAAATCCATTTGGCTTTTATTAATGTCAGTAGTTATTTCCAAAAATTAGATTTTTATTTTTTTTAGACTCATAACTATTTCATTTGCCAGAGACTGACTTCTTAGCTGTTTATACCATGCCACAGCATTTACAACAGAAATACAAATTATAAAATTACCAATAATGGGGCTTAAAAGCATTTCCTCTACAAGTTCACAACATACATTTATGAACTCTGCAACGGACTTGCCTATTTAAAATTTATTTAATACATAGTCTATAAGTAACAGTGAAAAGAGCAAATGCATTCTTAAGACACACTTCATGAAGATTAACCTACATGCAGTCTTTTTAATGGGCTGGATTCACTCTGAAAGTTCTCATCCAACATCTAGATGCCGTCATCCATTTACATTTAACAAAAGCTATTGTGTCTCTCCCATGTGAAAAATCCTGGGACTTGAAGAAATGGTCCATCCAGAATACATGGATATGAAACAAATAAGCCTAGGTTCTTAATGCTACAGAAGAGATTAATATGATGAAAGTCTGTGCTTGTGTGCTCATGAGGGGTATACCTACCATACCTCACTGAAACACTTTAAGACCTAAAGAAAGAGTAGAAATACCATTTGCCTTGGGTGAAAGGCTAAAGAACTAAGGAGGAAGAAAACTCTAAGAGCCTGTTAGGAAGGAGAGAACACATCTGAACTACAGAGAGTTTCATTGGCTGAGCAGGAAAGTTATAGAGCTTAAACCAGGCAGTAGAGGACTGCCATGGGGAGCCTGGAGGGAAACCCCTAAGCTTCATCTGGTACAGTGGACTTTATTCCAAGTGTTCAGAGGAGACAGAGATGAAAACTGAATTGGCAAGGTTCTATTTGGAGATCAAACAAATGATCTGACAAAACGGTAAGGCACATGGGGATTCGAAGCGCTCAGTGGAGGAGGGTGTGGGATAGTCATGGCGGTTGGGGACACCGGACAGGGGACAGACAAATTCAGATGTTAGAAGGGGAAGTTGAAATGCCTGACAGTACACTGGACTGGAAGGATGGGGAAGACACAGGAGGGAAGTTTTATGAGTCTTTTTCATCACTTGTGTCATGAGAAAAATGGGAGGCAATCAAAGGGATAAATATCGGGCTGACGTAAGGATGATCCCTTGGGCTATGCTAGGACGGGCAGACTGGGAGATTTCTAAATGGAGACCATGCAGTACACACATTGCAATACAGTTATAATTATATTTCTATGAATTTATTTGTATATTCTTACGTGGGAGTTTGGCTTTAGAGAGAACTGTTAATGTTAGTTTCATTATGTTATAAAGAATTATATAGAATTTAGACCTAAAGAAATGACAAACTCAATTTTATTATTTACTTTTGATATTGTTTTAGTAAGTCAGTTTCTCCCTTTTATCTACATTTTAAAATTCTGAAATCTCTATATTATTTTTCAGAGAATAAAAAAATGTTAATACTAAGACAGTATAATCTCCAGTATTAAAGATACTATCTATATATAGATTCCTCCAAATTCTCAGAAACTGAATAATAAGTTATTAAAATAAAATATACTATTTATTATACATAGTATGAATAGTATATATGGTGTTACATGTAGTATATTATATATTTTAAAATTATTTGATGCTAATATATTTTGGTAATACAATTATAAAAATAATTCAGTGGCAATTATGAAAATTATTAATGAATAGGAAAGATGTAATTCTATTTTGCAGGAAGTGTAAAAACACAATTAAATCGCTGATTTTTTTTTAAAAAATAATTTGACATCATCTAAAGAAACTTATAATACAATTGCATGTATTTTAAAGGTATATTCAAAATATTTTGAGACATTAAAATGTCTAACATAATATAAAAGGCTGAAAATTGGCCAGGTTAATTATATTGCATAAAAAAATATGAATTCATAGTCTATCACACTTCAGGATGGTGTGGAATCAGGTTATGTGATCAAGTTGCTTACTGCATTCCCACAGGGCGTTCTTAGTGAGCAGCACCATTTGCAGAAGGGGGTGGGGTGTTATGACTGGGGAGATGCTCACCAGGTGTGACTGCCCTTAAGCCTAGCAACCTGAGTTTGATACCGAAGGCTCATAAGGTCATTGGTGAGAAGCAGCCCCTAAAATTTGTCTTCTATCCTAAGCATGCCTTCTGTGGCTCAAATGCCATCCCTTAAATAAATAAATTCAAACATAAGAAACATTAAAAAATATTAGAATGGGCAAACTTAATATTTTGATGGAGTATCTTGCAAATAAATAGTGTATATTTCTTGACATAATTTCTTAAAACTTCTGAGAATTCCTAATACATCAAGTATATAAAAGGAATATCACTTTGACAACCTAAACTACTATCATTTTATATTAGATTGCATTATACTAAATCTAAAGCTTTCTATTGTCTCAGTAACAAAATTTTTGATAACATGAACATGATAAAATATGCATTAGTTTATTACTTTATCTTAATCTACATTACCCAATTTTTTTTTTAGTCTTTTAGAAGAGCATATGTATAGTTGAAACATAGTTGGCCATCTACAATGTAAGGATATAAAGTGTGCTTGGCTTTGGAGCAGTACAACGTTTTTTGGTCACAATTTGACAACAAAAATTAAACAAAATAAAAACTTGGGATCTCAATTAGAAGCATATTGAACCAAAAACAGACATAAAATGAAATGAATTGTGAGCTTGGCACTAATCCTGAATCACTTGCCCTTGAAGGCAAATTTATGTCTTCATTAGAAAAGGGTCATGACAACACTTTTAAAGCTTGGAGTCTTCAGAAAATCTCTTGTTATTTATGGAGAATAAAAAGGCATAAACTCATTTTTAATAAGCTTTTTCAGTTCTTCAATTTCTCTAAAAAATGTCAAAATCTTGTGTTAGTTAACATTTATAGTAATAATCCAAAGCACAGAAACACCTACTAAACACTGTTTTATCCCCAGGATGTTGGTTGGTCGATTTTTAGCAGGTAAGGTATCTATGGAGCATACATTTTAGAAATTCATATAATTTTAAATGAACTAAAAGTGGTTTATAAGAATTTAAATAGCTGAGTAAGAGCAGTAACTGATTTAAGCAATGGAAACATGCTCTTCCGTATATTACTGGGTTTCTAGTGAAATCCCTGCTGCCTGTACTTTAATAGTGTGAAATTCCCTTCAAAGTAAAGAATATGTAGTATTTCTAGAAACTCAAAAATAAAGAATTCTCCATACTTGTTTTATCTTCCCATTCTATATTTTACTATATATATATATATATATATAATTGACTCTATATATGTATATATATGACTTTTTGAGTGTCAGTTTTCCATCAGAAAAGAAAGCTAGTGGAGATTTTAAATAGACCAATGAAACCATCAGCATTAAAAAGAAGTGTATTTATTAGCTATACAGCTTTTGAGTTCTTATTTCCAGTACACCAATTTCATTTATAGTTATTATGATTTGATGAATTGTAGGGATCTATAAACCATCTTCTACCAGCAATCAGAGCTTTCCTAGTGAAGACAAACGGGAGGTTGTGTCTTGGGCAGAAACCCCTGTGTCCATGACTGAGACAGTCTGGCAGAAGAAACTCTTCACCAGCACAAACTGTGAACGAAAGGAGACTGGGTGAACTGAGAAGATGAGGCTCGCTCTAAATCTGGGGTTCTCACTCTGTGCTTTGCCACATCCCAGTCTATGAGCAGATTAAAGGGAGCATTTAACTCTTGGTGAGACCGCAAAGACAATCACATACTTGAGAGTCAGAATGAGGCACTCTCCCTCTCGTGTTTATTGTCTAAGGTGTAAGAAGTCAATCATAAAGAGAACTATCATTTAAAGAATTTGATAATTTAACTGTGGTATTTGAGTACTTCAACTTTAGGAACTTTGTGCAGACCAAGTTCCATTTTAAGTATGTCTATTACAAAAACTGGTCTGTCATCATAGAGAGCACTACTGTTTTGCGGCAGCACATGTAACATTCGCATATAGTAGGTTATGACATTGATTTATAATTTGTTTTGGTGGTGGATGGGCACAGGCCACAGCATGCATGTAGGTGGTTATAAGACAATTTAAGAATGTGGTTCTCACCTTCCAAAATGTAGGTCCTGGGGCTAGAACTCTGGTAATCAGACTTGGAGGTAAGGACCTTCACCTGATGAGCCATCATTCAAGCCTTTACAGTGTACTATAAAACTTAATCTATATAGGCTAACCAGGCATCACTTGAGCCAGAGCTTCTGAGTGTTTATTACACATTATTTTTTATATTAAAAGCTATGGAATTTCAGCCTTCGCACTATTTGAATCACAGCAGATAAAAGCAATCTAAAGTACATATGGTGGCTTGGATTATAAGGGTATTTTCAAAACAGAGTTATTATAAAAGGCTCATTTTCAGATCTCTAAACACCTATCATCCTAAAATACTTAACATTTAGCTTATAACTTAAAAATTGCCAGACCACATATTGATAAAACAGTTAGAACTTTAGGAAATGGAATTTATTTAGTATTATGGTGTTTATTTTATGTGTGTATTGTGGTTAAATGACAAATTACTCTTTAGCAAACTTCTATGAAGTGAACTAAATGGCAAAAGTGGAAAATTCCAATAGCGCCATCATGTTGGCCTACAATAGCTAACAAAGGAGAAGGAATCGTAAGCTCACGTGGACCCATTGTATCTAACTTCACTCCAGCATCTCAAAGCCTAGCAATGCCCAACAGAGGGGTAATGTGAGCTACACATGTTGTAATAAATACTGTAGAAGCTCTACAGAGACCAAAGCAAACAGGGTCAACAGAAATGGAAGGCTTTTATATATTTTATTTTCAATGCTACCCTATAAAAATAACTAAAATAGTTTTGTGGCAAGGCCTTGCTGTGTTGCCCATGATGGTTCAATCTTCTGTGGTCAAAAGATGCTAGTTTCCCAAGTGTTAAGGCTCTGAGGACATGGCACCGTGCCAAGATCAAAATATCATTCGAACATTTAGTCATAATCAGTGAAACATGCTTGTATTTTCCATTATAAATCTCCAAAATACAAGGCATTATTTTTCTCACCTATCACCCCTACATAACAGAGCCACACCTGGCTAATAACTACTAGTCAATTGAAATCATAAGTTTCGACAAATCCACGGACTAGAGAGAGCTCAACCAGAGAATGGCTGGGCACAAACTTAAGGACTTGCAAGTGGGGGCATCAGGGTCCTCTTTTCCTATCTTCAGGTAGTTCAGCTCGGATGCCTGTGCCTCTGACTATGGAAAGACTATATGAAGAAAGGCCTTTTATTGTTTGGTAACAACTAGAACTCATTGTCCATTTTCATTGAGCACTTACTTATAATGTGACAGTCCTGTGCTCTAGTGAGAATGGCACCTAGTCAGTACAATAGTCATGACATAAGGGTTTGCTTTTCTCACCTCATACAAGGTATTTGCGTAGGAAGACTTCAAGGCAGAGCTACAATGTGATTACAAAGATGCTTTTCTAAAAATGAAAGAGAACTAATGTTTCTATGGTAAATGCAATCTATTGAACACTATAGAGATCATATGGTTAACTTTCCCCATTGAGAATGGGGAGATAGTGGAGAAAACCCGCTCTCTAAATAACACAAATGTTTTAAGTCCTACAAATGCACATTTATTTTCTTCTTTCTTATAAAAATGTAAATTTTAAGATATTTAATTTAAAAACAAAGGGATAATAGAATCACACATTTGAAAACTAGCCATAATAAATTGTCTCTACTGAAGAAAAATGAATATGATATAAAGATAAATCTTTAATCAAGAAGAATCATAATTAGAAGACTTATTATATAACATTGCATACAAATAAAGGACATGTTCATTTTTATAAAGCAGGTGTCTTTTCCTTTCTCAATCTACATGTAAAAGTTACACTGACGTATCAACTCTTGCTACTAAGGCATAGGGAATTTTGCAGGTGAGCTCACACTAACCCAAATAATAGAATTCTGTTTTACATTACTACTATTCAAGTATATTTATAATATGCCCTAGTAAAGCCATATCCCGGTGACTACTCTTCATTGGTGTATTCTACAAGTCTCTGCTACCTAGCTATTCTATGACCAAGTTTTTTTCTTGAAGATAGAAAATTGTCATCATGTTGTGACTGAACTGGGATCTTGAGTGGCTTCATCACATCTACAGAAAAACTTTTAATATAATACCAGAATCCCTCCACATATAAATTATCCTTTTGTATCTTCCTAAACAGTATTTCAGTGAAGAGTATCACGATATTAAATGGTCCAAAATATTCTGTACTTTGCATCTACCTGTTCTTGGGTGCATGTTCCCACTCTATCCAGAGTTCCTTGTTCCTTTTCTGTCTATGGATCACTCTCCTTATTTTCAGGGACAAATAGTATTTCAATTCTCAAACCTCCTTTGACAAATTGAGATAACTGAACCTACCCCGGCTCTTTGTAAACTCAGAGCATACCTGGCTATCTCACAATGTGAAATGCTCTGAAAAGAAAGTTGAGAATATCAACTATTTCATAAAATCAAATATACAACTTGCACTATGACCGTGTTCCATTATTTACTGAGAAGAATTTTATGGATAATATGGGGACACTTTGGACGCTGTAGTGAGATATGGGGACAGTTTGGACATTGTAGTGAGAGGGAGAAAAGTAGGTTGGCCAGGTCCATGTGAAATTTCAAAAGACAGCAAATTGTTTCTACAAATGTGCGTGTATGTGTGTGCGTTAATGGAAAAGAATGACCTCTGAATTATATTATTAATGAAATTATACTGTATTTCTAATTATCTTTCCTCTCTCTTTGTCCTCCCTTTGATTCCTTCTCTTGCCACTTAAGTCCCACCCACTTTGCTTCCTTCCTTCCTTCCTGAACCAACTCTGTCTCTCACACAAACTGCAAAGAACTCTATCACTGAGCTACACAGTTCCTATGATAAATATCACAGGGTTGAAGACACACATTGATAGGCATTCCAGGAGGCTGGGGAGATGGCTCGGTGGGTAAAATCATTATTCCCAAGCAGGAGGAACTGAAGTTGGCTCACCAATAGCCATATGAAAGCCAGGCATGTGCCATGAAGTGGCTTGCATCTGTAATCCCTACTCTTGTGAGGGTTGGATGGGCAGAAAATGCGGGCTAATCCCTGGAGCTTGCTGGCCAGACAGTCTAGTCAAATTCATGAAGTGTGGGTTTAGTGAGAGACCCTGGTTATAAAAATTTAGGATGAGGGTTATACATGTTGTCCTCTGGGCTCTACATTTGCATTCACATGGGACACATGCATGAACACATACATACAACACACACATACACACACACATTGAGATAATTCATTATAGGATTTCTGTGTATTTGCGGAAGATATGAAACTTTGATCGTCCCTTCTATACATGGCTGATTTTTCTGTTTTTAATTGTATTAGGACACATTATAAAAACTGAGAGATATCTGCTTTAAGAGAGCTAGAAAATCATGCTAAGAACATTTTCTCCTAATGGAAATCCTTTTCTGAATATGTTATGAAGCTTTTCATAGTGTATTTTGCTTCTGCATTGTTCATTTTACTTCTAGAGTATGCAAAAGTAATTATTACCCATTACTTACATTTCAGTATAAGGTAAAAATACTTAAAAACAACTGTCTGAATTGTTATATTTAAAATAACTTGTAATACAGTTGAGCAATCATTTATCCATGTTATTAGTTTGTCTTTAAACATAAAAGAGTATAAAGCAGAATAGTTGCATTTCAAAACTACAGTAAAAACATTTTCTCGGGGAATATTCAGAGAAGGTGAGAAGAGCTTCCAGTCTGCATTCTTCATTGAAATCTTAGAAATGAGACCCTGCCTCTTAGGACCCCAACATGGCAATAGCCGATTCATTCCCCTCAACCCCAGAGACTTGCAGTTTGGTGGGCCTTACTTCTAGAAATTTTTATGTTAGGCATCCATTATACACATTTTTTTTAAAAAAAATAGGAACTAGTATGTATTATTCAATTATAATATGCCTGTACTATTTATAATAATAATAATATATTCACATACATTTTACGTAGTAGTTAAAGAAGACATTCAAGATTCTTCCTATGGCAACATTTATACATCTATAGTTAGTTTATTCACATTTTCATTGTTCTTTTAAAAATTTAAATATATGCTTAATCATGCATATAATGAGTCCACTATCTTTCTCTCCAATAGCACATTTCATAGGATGTAAAACTGTAGGTTAAGCAGTATACTGAGATTAATAATAGGCTATTAGAAATCAAAACATCAAATTAATGTGGCTGCTCTTCCAGAGGACCTGGGTTCAATTCCCAGCACCCACATAACAGCACCCAATTACCTGTGACTCCAGTTCCTGATACCATCACACAGACATAAGCACAGGAAAACACCAATGCATATAAAAGTTTTAAAAAAATCAATCTTCTTTAAGAAAGGGTCAAGAAGTATGTCAATAATAAAGATTCAAAATTAAGATTATCCACTAATCTCAATTATTTTTTCTTTCAAAGTCATGGATAAAATATTCTTTCTTATACCCTTTATTGCCAGTGGCAAACGCATTCAATTTCCTTGAAAGTTATCCAAAAATGCGTTTGCACTCAACACACTAGTATACTGGGCAAACCACACAATTAATTGTCTGAAGAACAAAGTGAATTAATTCACTCAATCATCAAAATTTAGTGGTTTGATTTTCTTCCTGGTTTTCAGGACCCTTTTCAACACATGTATTAAGGACCCCTCATTCCTAATGTATGGAGCTTTAGGACGCTTAAGTCATTTTAATTTTAATATCAACTTTTCTTTTTACTAAATTTTGTAGGCAATTAGTAGCATTGTGTTAGGTTCAGATTTAAAAAAAATAAACTGATACCCTTCATAACAACTAATTACAAATTCTCATAGAAGTCGTTATTTAAATTGGAAATCATTGCTCAAAATTTAATCCAAGGGTTTTGATGCTTTGTCCTGTCTCAACCAACTGACCCATCTAGGTCTCACATACGTGTTTCCATACTTAAAACATCTACTTTCTATGAGTCATTTTTTTTTCTAGTTGAAATTATAAGACTACAATTCAAGTCAAGCGTGCAGGAGAGACAAAGTAGGGTTTTTTTTCCTTTCCATAAATAGGAACTGATGATACTACATTCAGTTCTCTGAAGACGTGAATGAATATTAAAACGATGATCTATTTGAGAAATGCAAGTACTAATCATTTTAACAACCTTTCTTGTGCATATCTCTGGAAATTAGCTTAAAGAATTGTTCAACAAACATTGAATAAAAATAAGGTATTATTATCTTAAAAACAAATACGGAAAGGAATCATTTCTGTTTTTATCAATAGGAAGAACGTAAATCTTATTTTTTAAATGATAGGATATGAAAGCTTGAATCAAAAAACCACCAAAACAATGAGAACATTTCGGTCTCCAACACAAACCACATTTATTTATATTAATTAAATGGTTTTTCAGTGACACAGTACGCAAACGGCCTATTAGAGCAGTTACAATTTCCCCATGCTTTAAACAACCTTTTCTTTTACCTGTTTTATTATAAACGTCACTGTAGCTTCTAAACAACGCCACAGAGCACATCAGGCATGAAACGGTCATAAGTATTAGTTTCCAGTAGATTTCACTTTTCTTTCTCAAGCTACCGCTTGACATTTTGCAAAAATCTCAAGGGACCAAACAGTGAAATCGAGTTACTGCAGGAGTGAACTGTAAATTCCATGAAACCATGTAATATATCTTAACGCAGATGGACACAGTACATTAAAATAACTGTGGATGATAACAGAACAATACCATCTGTTTTGTCTAGGGAAGACCATGCACATCAACTACACTGTCAGTCATTTCATATATCTTTAGTGTCATCATGGGGTAGACGACAATTCTATATGTCAGGCCAAGTGTA
>NC_022035.1:10128431-10133431 GCF_000317375.1 Microtus ochrogaster | reverse complement strand
CGTGTTGTGACTTCCACAGGAGAGCTAGCCAGACAGTGGACTTAGCCCAAAGTAATGAAGACATTAAACTCACTTTTCAAGTATTTTTTTTCATGCATGGAAGTTTTACTATTTGTATTGATTTTGTTTTATTTAAGACAGGTCCTTTAAATTTTTGTGATGTATTTATTTCATGGTAAATAAAAGCTTTAATTTTTTTATGTCAGAGAAAAAAAACCTTTTCCTCAAATACCATGCAAAATGTAATCCATGACCATATATACATATTAGTCACACATAGAAGCTCAAATGTATCATCAATAGAGAAAATGAAAGCCACAATAATTATAAAAATCAATGGTTGTGATAATTTAACAGTTATTTTCATCAACTGCTAAAGTATTATATTATTTCCATAATTCTGTAATGTCAGCGGAAACATGTTTTGGTTTAAGACAGACCGACAATGAAGGAGCTGGATCAATTAATCCAGTTAGTGTTACAGAAACTACATACACAACTCAGGACTGCTCAGATCAAAGAAGAAATATAACAACACCAAACTATGACTTTAAATGATGTTTGTCATAACTATACAGCAAGCAACTCTCGAGCCAAATGGGCTTGT
Source organism: Microtus ochrogaster (assembly GCF_000317375.1). NCBI lineage: Eukaryota > Metazoa > Chordata > Mammalia > Rodentia > Cricetidae > Microtus > Microtus ochrogaster. The sequence continues at coordinate 10,132,824 of NC_022035.1, read as the reverse complement.
GAATAAATAAGTCTTGTTAAACATTTTATTTAACATTAACAAAGAAAATAATCATACACATAAAACTGATACACACTGATGGAATTTTAAGAAAAAAAAAAACCAAAGCTAATACTCTTTTCTGAGATTAGGCGGCTAATAAGTATTCAAATTAGGCATAAATTTTACATGCACAATGTTTAAAATATTCAGAGAAAGGGGCTGATTGCCTTTACTAGTTAGATGAGAATTATAATTTCAGTCTTCTTCAACTACAGAAACAGATAACTTCTACATATTACATTTAAATTTTACTATGAATGGTAAACCTGTAATACCATGTTTATAAATATGTGGTTTTCTTTTATCACTCAAACTTATTTGAAATATTTATTATCTCATCTGGAATTTCCAAAACAAAGAATAAAATTGGATAACTGTTTTTTACAGATGTCACAGGCAGGTGCAGCGTTTGATACTAACCTTTGTGTTTTTATGTCAGGATCAATCAGATGAATTAAAGAATTCTGCACATATTACTGTTATAATCAAGGCCATCAAATAATTAAGAAGAATTCACAAGCAGAGAGTCATGTGTCTAAATCTTTATTACAATAATGAAGAAAGACCTATATAACTTCCAATTCCTATTAACTAAAGAATTTTAATATCCCTTGTGGAATTTTTGATTTTATGAAGCCCTAGAGTATAAATTGTGATTTACATTTTAAGTTCAGTCACCTAAGACTAAGTAAAATCATGCTTAAGAAAACTGTGACAGTAATAGTAGTCTGGTCTACAAAACAGGAGAGCCGGACCAATGTCAACATTGAAAAATGGGGGGCGGGGACATGCACAATGAGATGACAATCTCCTTTGCACATGAAGAAGAGAATCTAATGTGCCCACTTTGAAGGAGACATTTCTTTAAGGGTGGTAGAGATTATTTCTTTTGTGTTTAGTAAGGTTTTTCTCTCGTCATCCGTGAACACTCACATCTCACTAGAAAAAAATAATTCTGGCAAAATCTGAAGTGCTGTTTACCTTTTAACGATATTTTAAATAATTATAAAATCATCATATTCTTTCAGAGTGGATTTGCTTATGATCCCAAACATATCAAACTAAATTATTCATTCTTTTCAATCCTACTACAAACATTTGATAAAAATCAGTGAAAATAAATTCCAAGTCATTAAAGAAGAAGTTGGGTTTGGGAGTGCGTCTCTCTGTCTGAAGTGTACCTTAAACCCTGGAGTTTTCCTTCAGACACAGCTTTGCAGCCACACCAGAAATGAACTCCAGATCTTTCACTGAATGATACAGTTTTACTTTTCTCTCCTGCATTAAGTTTTCCTTCCTTTCTTTCTTTCTTTCTCGGATTTTTTCCCCCTTAGCAATTCACTATACAGATACTTTTTCTCTACACCACTTCCCTTTTGAAACATTAAACTGACACTGGAACTGACTGCACAAGATTGCATTTTCTCTTCCTAAACAAGTTGAATTGAAAGGTTACTTAGTGTAACAATATTTACTTGCAGAATTGTGTTGTTACCAAGGCTATAATGGATGGTGGCTATGCAGGTTTACGCAAGAATGAGTGAAGCATGAGGCATTAGCCATGTGTTTGACATGTTTCAAATTGCTATAATCCAGCATTAAACACACCCAGCAATTCATGCCATTTCTTGCAGCCATAATCTTGAATAAAGCGTGCACAACCACTTATTATATAAATTAGTATATGACTCCCTGTTATAGTCACAACAGTGCTTTTGTGTTTATTTTGCATCAAGATGTAGTCTTTTATTTGTACAAATAGCAGGATATGAAGACATAGCTCAATTAGACCTCCTTACTTTATGATAGGGTATTACTGAATGCTACACTTGTTGGTTTTATTTTTTCCTCTTGAAGTTATAGATGAATTTGGTATGAAACTGTGCTATGTGAGATAGTTATGTGCCAGAGTGATGACAGAAACCTGCAAGCATCCTATTCCACATTCGCTGCACCGTTCCAATGTGTGAAGCTTGACCTGGCTGAGTAGAGTTAATTGTGTTATCCCAGCCACCACCAGGGACACTATTGGTCCTTGTTGCTTCCTTAACTTCTTTTCTCTCATGTCTTCTACCTCACAATGTCCCTGTCCTGCTCACCTTTCTTTCATTTCCTCCTTCTACCTCTCTTCCCCTATATAACCCACTGATGCACTAATGTTTGTATGTATAGGTGCTTTTTTATGAACAGAGAAGTTGATCAGTCAATCTAACTAGAATCTCAAGACACTAAGAAGGAAAATGTAGCCTGCATGTCCTATAACACATTCCTATCTACATCTATAGAAACCTTGTCTCATGCTTGTGACCTTAATTACTATTAAGGTCAACTTAATAACAAATTTATCTTTTTGTTTTTCAAAAATTAATATTTAATAAAATCAAGTGAGTGAAAAGTCAATGACTTCCTGAAGCATTAAGAATAATAACAAACATAAAAAGCATAAAGGATTTTCTATTTTTCTTAAAATTACTCATAGTGGTAGCAGAACTCCCCTTTTAGTCTCTGATTTATTGCAGCATCTAATTTATTTACTGAAATATGCTCACTAAATCAAAGGAATTTTGATTCTGTCATATAAGATATAAACTACTATATTAAAACATCATCTCTTGCTTTTTAAGCCTGCTTTATTAATCATTTCAAAATTCCTAGTATTAAAATCGCTTAATATTTCTATGTGAATTCAGGAAAGAATAGGTCAGAAATACATACATAGGCAATAAGAAACTAAGTTCATTTGCTTCTGAATTCAGCTGAATTCTGATCTGAAAACTTGACTATTGTGTGAATTTTATGAAAGAAACTAGTATTTAAATAATGATAACTTTTGTGCTCTAGTGGAATTAATTCATTGTGGACTCCATGCATAGTGCATTTGGAAACCCAGCACCGCTTTGCTTAAAGTCTTTAATGCTAAGATTGTCTAATAAATCAAAATGCCAAATGTGAAGGACATACTTGAACGTATAAGGATAAAAATTGAAAATGTACACGACTGTTTCACTGTTTCTAATTCTTAATACAGGAACTGGGTGCTCTCAGGAACATAATTTTAAAAAAGCCATAGAAACTGATACAATGTTTGTTATAACAAAAGATATGATTTCATGTGAATTTAAAGGTATTCCTCAATTTTTTTCCAGATGTGAACATAATTCCTAAAACGTTACATAAAAATTGTGGTTATATTCTTGTAAAAACTTAAGGTTTCACTCAAAAAGATTCGAACATGTAAAGCATCCCAAATGCTAGGAGATTGTTGTCATTGGTGATGACCACCCTGTGCAAACAGAATACTGTCAGGGCCTCAAGAATGACAAACATCTGGAGGAGAACAATGAAAAACTCACCTTTCTATTTAACTAGCCTTTAATTAATCTATCAATCTGATACATTATGCTCCAGTTAAAAATGAAATTAATTTAAATGTAAGAAATAAACTTGGGGCAATTTCCATTCCAAAAAATGTTACAAAATATTCAAAGTAGGTATTGACTCTTACTACATTTCACATAGACACAGAGAGCTGGTGACTTTGAAAGACTGCAGTCTAGGAGGATATGTTTTATTGAAACGCTATCATCTGTGCTTAATGTTCAGTGATTCCTATTCACAATAAAACCGGTAAAGATTCTATAATGATCATGATTTTGGTGAATTAATTTTCAAAAGTATTTCAAGTGATACCTTATAATTTTGTTATATTAGACTTTACATTCTAAAGCCATATTTGAGCATAACATAGTCATACGATTTCTGTCCCTAACATCTATTTTGCACACATGTGGGAAGGAATATACTCCAGGGTTTACTGTTCTAGTTACATGCTGAATGGTTGGTGTAAACCTCTAAATTTCAATATTAGTTTCATTCATTATCTTGTTTTAAACAAGTTCTTTATGGAATTCATATTTGTTTTCCTAAATAAGGGGAGTTGAGCTCAGGGAAAGTTTATTTCATTCTGTTATTGAAAATTATTACCCCAATTCAGTTGATAGTAACATTTAAATGTAAATGTAAATGTAAAATTTTTGCACTTTTTACAACTGCCTGCCTGTATATATTTGCCTCTATGAAATAGGGGGCATAAAAGCTAAAGAATGTCGCCTGACTATCTGTAGAAAAGTAAATACTTGTTTTAATTTCAAGGGAGCCTTAAAAACAAATACATTCTGCACAAAAGAATAAAATATTCAAATTCTTGGGGACAGGAATATTTTAGTGTAGGAATCAGGTGATTTCAAAGTTAAAAAGAAAAAAAAAACACACTTAAAGCCATACGAAATAATTAGCTCTCCAAGAGCATCTAAGGACCTGTCCAGCAGGCACAACCTCCCTCTTTTTATTT
>NC_022035.1:10120931-10123431 GCF_000317375.1 Microtus ochrogaster | reverse complement strand
GTTAAAGAGATGAAAAATTAGGAAGATTCAAAAAGCCAGTGCAGAAAAACAGTCTAAAAAGAAGGGAAAACTCAGAAGCTCGCTCACTGTCAAAGCCACCATCAGGCAACTATTTAGAGCAGTATTTACACTACTGCTAGTACACCTCTGCCCGATCACGTCCCAGACTGATGGCATTTTGTGCTGGTAATTAAAACAAATCAGGCAGCTCTGTGATTGTTTTGGCGTCCGTGGACACTCGTACACAAAATCAGCATTTAATCACTAGGGTATGTCTTTGGTGTGCAACTGAGGGGTGACAAAGGTTCAAGACTGAGCCAGCATGCTTACCATAATCTTTCTAAAGTAAGTGCTTCATTTTTTTTTTTATGTGTGTGTGTATGTGTGTGTGAGAGAAAGAGGAGAGAGAGAGAGAGAGAGAGAGAGAGAGAGAGAGAGAGAGAGAGAGAGAGAGAACGCTCCAGTTTGAGTCTCTCAAGTCCTCGGTTAGCTTTCATGTCTGTGATAAATACACTTCTTGCTTTCCTTATTAGGAGAAGCTTACCATTATACACTGCACTTTTGGTAAAGCTCCAAGGCTCTGCGATTTACAGCCAAAGGAAGTAGTTTACAAAAATAAGCAAACCCAAGACAAGCATTTCACAGCCGCAGCATCAGATAAGCCAGAAAGAAACAATCTCCAATGCACATCAAAACCACTTCACAATGACAATTTGTCCAAGCAGATGTTAATCAAGCTTCAGCCTTTGAACGCTAGATACCATCAATTACTAACCTTAATTGAAATCACAGTTCGCCAGCCTCTCTGCCCGCATATTCAGAGGATGATGTATTAAGATATTTACAGTAAAGTAAACAATGCATAGTTGCAATGAAATGGAAAATTTTCAGCTAATGGTGTTTGTCAATCCTTTGTCAATTTTTCTGCCTGCCACAGATGTTTTCTTAGCTGCTTCACAAAAACAGGAATCAACTAGCAGAGAAGAAAGACTTTCTCTCCCCCAGGAAAAAGAGTACAAAGCCAAGTCTGTACACAGCAGATGCAAAAGAAAGTCCATCTGCTACCAGCTCACAACACCACATGGAGTTTTCAGATTTTATACTGTAGGTAGCCTAGCAGGGTTTTTGAGGATCCAGTCAGAATGAAAGGGGGAGAAATGCTAACCTCAAAGTGTTAGGGCGAAAACTACAGCGACACAGATGGAATGAACAACTCACTCAAACTGGGAAATCAAAGGTTTGTTTGCGATGGTTTCCCTCACATTGCAAGAGCTGGCTAGTTTTTTTAAGGAGTTACACCCAGGAGAGGCACGGCACTGTCTTAGTTTTATGGCCTTTTACTGCGGGCAAAGATGACTTGAACTCACAGGTCTGAGCTGACTGGCAGCAGGAGCGGACAAGCTTTAAGGGCGCCCTACCTACAACTTGCTGGAGACAAAACAGCAGTCGCTGAACAATGCTGTGGCAGAGAGCTGAAGCCACTGGCGTCTCCTGATTTAGTTCCTCAGAGCAGTAACATCTGCCTCTACTTTTGTTGCACATTTAAATACTAAACAGAAGAGGGAACAATGTATAAAGAAGTACTTAAAATAACTGCTTCTAATAGCCTTTAATACAGACATTTTGGATAAGTAATTACAGCAAATTTCACATTTCACCTTCAACCCCTGAGGCTACATAAGCTCTCCACCTTCCCAGAAAGCAAGTGAAGGCACTATTCCTTAGCTCTCGATAGACAACAGTTTTAATATTCTGTTAGCATTTATTCATTTTTACAGTGAAATAATCACTCATTAAAAGAATGTTTATTCTACTTAGTTTTCAAAGCCAAATTTCAATACAGGAAGCTCACATGAAATGGGGACGCACTAAGAGATTCATTTTAAACATTCTTTTATCAGACGATGAACAAAGCAAATGAAATTCATGTCTGAGCGGTAGTAACTCCCATGGAAAGTGAATTAAGTGACTACAGATATTCAGGCACAACATATTTAGGAATATGTTTTTATGCCTGCTTTGTTCGTTTTTAAAAAAACATTTTTCTCCTAACTCTTTACAGTTTTAAAAGTACTTCCACATGTCTCGGAGACTGGTTATTACATACAGTGAACAAACGACATTATGTACTCCAGAGGAAATAAAAGATCCTTCCCACTATCACATCCGTCAAATAAATCTGTTTATATTCACTAAAATGATAACATAATATCGTCAGCAATAGAACCTTATCAGTCTAGAAAGCAGTGTAAGAACAATTAACATAAGACTTAAAGGCTGATATTAAATTTTACCAACAAAAGTTTAAAAAAAAACTTGATATCTCTGACATTCAAAAATAATGTTATAAATATGTAAATTCATTTTTTTAAGTAAAATATTTGCATCTCCTTTCCTCCTCCGGGCTTTTGAACTTCTGAGGTCAACAAGGACAAACAATACCACTAGTGTCTCTTTGCAAAAAGCTGGGTTTGCTGTCTGCAAGCAATGGTATCATTTC
>NC_022035.1:10100931-10118431 GCF_000317375.1 Microtus ochrogaster | reverse complement strand
TGCTACGAGTTCAAGGCCAGCCTGGTCTATGACAGCTAGTTCCAGGACAGGCTCCAAAGCTACAGAGAAACCCTGTCTCGGAAAAAAAAAAAGAAAGGAAAAACAAAAGAAAAGAAAAGAAAAAAGAAATGTATGTATCGAAACACATGCATAAGAATGCAAGTTGGAGTATGGTAAGCATGCAGTTCAAAGATCACAGGCAGGAGGTCAAAGTCTACATGGATGAGATCCCAGAATTAAAACTGGCCTCCAAACCGTAGGCATCTCCTTATAAAAGGAGACGTATTCAAGAATGTTATACAGCAATGCGGAATTAAAGACACGGTAGTGCTCAGCTTATGTCTCAGAGAGACAGTAATGGACTCAGTGAGCAGTGGGACAGAGTAGGGCAAGTGAAGTCTGAAGTCGGGGTGTCAGAAGGGTTCACACTGGTTCCGCAGGTACTTAGCATCACACCGATGGAGGAATGGCAAAGTCAGCAGTGTTTGGGGGAAGTTAATTGGGAGCAAATTACTTGGGGAAATTATAAAGAGGGGGTGACTAGAGGAGATAAAATCAACTAGAAAAAAATACTAATGATTCAAGAATGATTAGCCTACAAACACTCCCATTTTACAAAGAGAGAAACTGAGGCAGACAAAGACAAAATGATCTTCCAGAGAGACAGGACCAGTTAATAGTTATTTAAAAGGGTAATCCAGAGCCATAAGTCAAAATACTCATTTGAAGATAAAAGGGGAAATAATTAAATGTATTAAAATTACTTGAGTTAACACTGCGCTAAAATAATTTTATGAAGTTTTGAAAAGGTAAGGGAAAACGATATTCATCTTTTGAAGAAGTCAAGGAGACACAGGTTTGCTCTTGAGAACCGTGAGGATCTGCAGCTAAGCCCTGGTCACATGCTCTTCCCATTGTGTACACTTCACTCTGTCTGGGGACAGCAAGAGTAACATCAAACTGGACTGTGAAGCAGGAAGTCGGCCAGTTTGCACGAAGGTTCCTTCATAAAAATCAAGACAGAGTAGGTGCTTAATTAAATTTTGTCGTTCATTAAACAAGCTGCAATGATTGTTTTTACAATCATTTAAGGTGATAAACTTTGTGAGGAAAAACTATGGATTAAAAATCTAAACATATCTTACTGGCCAGAAATTCTGGTAAAACACCAAATGCGGGCTCAGGGTGGTTGCTTCTTAGTCAAGTGTCTGTTTAACATGTGTAAAATTCTGGATTTGATAGTCAGAACTATTAAAAAAGAAATAAAATCAAAGTTTATGACTCCGGGCAGGTCATCCCCCACTGGTGGACGATCCCTCACCCAGACGTACGTGAACAGGTCAAACAGAGGAACTATTATTTAACAAGAGAAAAGAAGCATAGGAAATTTGGGGGTAAAGATGGTGGGGAAAGATCCTGGGATGATTTATGGAAGGCTGGGCTGAATATAAATCAAAATATATTTCATGAAATTCTCAAAGAGTTCATAAAAGTGTAAAAACTTTAAGCAAATTATAAACAAGCAAATAACAGATATCCTTTTTTCTTAGCTAATATTAACAAATAGCTAAACTTGCAAATCTAAACATTCCTTTACAAAAAAGGACAGAGCTCCAGTACTGCACCGAATAGAATCCGAGGAAGATAACAAACAAGTAAATGGCCCCAGAACAACAGCTTATGTTTCCTTGCCTTTCTAAATCTTCACTAACAAGGGAGTTTCCTCAGAGATGATGTCACCAAGGATGTGAAATAAGTGATGAAGTCACCATATCAAGTTCTGTGGGCTCGCAGGCAGGAATACGGCTTCCTGTTGAGTGCCAGATTCAAATCCCATTTAATCATTAAGGTTTTGAAAGTTATACCAGAAAACTATGTCTTGTATACATTTTGGCTTTAAAAAGTCAAGGATTGCTTCTAACTGTGATATTCCTATCTGTTCAGATCCTCTATATTTATTATGAGTATGAAGATTCTCTCACGATAAAAATTAACAAAGATAAAGACAAAAATCCTACATGTGAGTGTATGTGTCCAAAGTCATGTAACTAAGGCATTTTGAATTGCTCTTTTTATAAATACAACAAAAATGTAAAAGTTTCACACTGTTTTTATGAAAAATGAAACAATAAATAATAATATATTAATTGAGAGCTTATATATTTTAGCATATACTTATAGCATACTTTTTTAAAATCTGTGTGTGCCAAAAGTTAAATATAACATGAGAACCTATGGCTGTAATGGAATTTGACTAAAATAGAAGAAAGTCAAAGCCCACCTTCACTGCATGACCCTACAGTGCTGGCTCTTGGGGCTTCTCCAGCTTTCCCAGACATTAATAACCATATCTTAGCTTAATCCCTAAACATCCACCTGTATCTTTTTGTGACAGACCAAACATACATACACAAACCTAGCAAAAGCCCAGTAGTTTTAATATTTACATAGACATAAGAACAGAAACATTAAAAATTGCCCAATGAATATAATATTCCTTGTTCTCTGCTGAAGAAGCATGAAAAATGTTAAAAGGGATTTAGTATTGTCATCTATCACATCATACTATGTAAAGTCTGTCTCTAGTCCCCTTTCTGAAAACTTTTCCCCAGTGTTATAGGTCCAGCACCTGAATATAAAGGTAAAGATGACCACACAGACAACTCTTAGTCCTGGGTTTTGGCACAGAGGCTGTTACATGGGTAACAGAATAGCAAAGAAATGGGCTACATTTCAATATAGGACTCACAGTGCAACTTTCTATGTATGATATTAAATGGCTTCCAGGATGCCCTGATATTGGGATTTTATATTAGTAAAGCGAACTAGAAATTTAATACCTTCTACATATCATTAAAACTTGTGAGAATGTCTTATTTACTACTAATTCACTGAAGTGTTGTGCACAGGAAAAGGTTTCAGGAAACCACACAGCAGCTTCACAAGCATTTAGTTTTCACACTGCACCTTCCTTTAATGCAGAGAATCTGCTTGTGCTACAATCTACCTCTTTTCCTTCACCTGCTCCCAAGCTAGGCCCTTTCCTCCAATGGTCTCTCTCCTTGTTTCATTTACTTCCCACCCTACCTGCTTTCCTCTCCCCCCTTTTTTTTTGTCTGTGTGAGTAACTAAAATACAGGTACAAATATCAAAAACAGTAGCTAATGCTTCCAAATTGATTACCAATTTTATATTTTAACAGCACGTTACTCCAGATTGACATAGAAAAAGATACTGTAAAGATAGAAGGATTTAACGTGAATATGAAAGAAACAAGGAAAGGAGGGAAAAGGAGAAATTGAAAATAAACAGATCATGTTTATTGCCCCTGAAGGGACGAGATTGGCGGCCCTGTCCACAAACAAGCCGGAGATGGCTGGACAAAATTCTCCTTTAACTTTAAATATGAACTAATAATTTTTAGAATGTGAGCTGCCCTGTGTAAGTGACAGCATTCTAGGGATCAAAAGCAGACTCCTCAGTCTCAACAGCTGTGTAGAAGTGTGTGGAGTTCGTAATGGTCCCGTGGAGTGTGTACCTGGAGAGAAAGCTAAAATACGGATAAGAATTCATATAAAAATAAATTCCACATCTAAGTAAATCTGTTATATTATGCCTAAATCAATACCACTCAATAAATACTAAACATAAAACCAGAATTTTAATTAAAAAATTTCAAGTGTAACCTTTTCAAGACTATAACAAAATTGGTGTTATTTTTATGGAACACACACCAAAGAAAATTTAGCAATTTTATTTTAGGACAGGAAAAAAAAAAGCCTAAACATTCTTTAAAGGGGGGAACTTAGAGAAGTAAATGGTAAATTAAATAGCATTCTTAATTTTAAATTTTATTAACTTTTCACAAGGCAGCTTTAGAAGAAATAGGATTTAATTTTTTTCTGATAGGATTTATATTTATCACTGCATATAGAATAACACTCTTTCTGGTCTCAGTGAACCTGCCACTAAAACCTAGCAGCTATTCCCCCTTAGGAAAGATTTTATTTTCAAATGAACATATGCATGAAATGTTGACCATGCAAATAAATAAAAAGTCAGCATAATTGTCGAAAGACCAGCTGGAGACAAACTTAAGAGGAATCACTTGATTAAAAAAAAAATTAAAAGAAAAAAATCACAAGCAAGTTCTGTGCAAAATTTAAAACCCTGAAAACTCATATCAGAATCTTTTCTCTCATAAGCCTTTGCGGTTGGCATAGTATAATCCGAGAGAGTGTTGCGCAGGTATGAGCTTTACTGCTAACAGCAACATGTATCTAAAGTAACATTTGGTGGCTGCTACGTCTAACTTCACGTGCCCTCTGGACACTACTGCTTCTTACCAGTAGGCAGCACTCTTACATCTTTTACCTGTGAGGATGCTAATGTCACGGCAACGCCATCTGCAACTTATTACACATGATCTGACCTTTGCTTGCGTTCTAGCCTCATTATTTTGGCTCCATGCTATTTAGCTCAGAGATACCCCTTTCTTCCTAAAAGCAAAATTAGAACTAATAAAATATTAGTGATGCCAGGTACAGTATGCATGAATATAAAACAAGAAGCTTGGGAGGGTTAGATGCGTCTCTTTCTTTTCCCAGCCATTAGTTTATTACTCACTGTAATTGAAAGGCTGCAACGAAGCGTACTGTAAAATGATTTAATTAAATGAAGTTTCATTTCTGTTGCTTTTAAAGTAGAGACAGTATATATGAACCTCAATGTTAAATCCTCTAATTAAATATATATTTATATATGTGTTTTAAAATAAAATTATAGTAAATTATTTTAAAATCTTTATACACAAGTTTATAATGTAAAATATCATATAAGATACTTGTAAACAATCTATATTGTACATCTCAATAGTGGACCCGTATTCACTTAATGATATACCTCATTTTAACCAATACTATTCTCTCTTTCATCAAAAGGCACTTAAATGTAAAATGGGCCAACATCAAAATATATTAAAAGAAATCCTTTGGTTCCTTCAATAACTAATCAGAAACACACAGAAAAGGACCTTTTAAGTTTAATGATACCTGCTCATTAAATGATGCTAAACATTAAAATAACACGAGCAGCAGGGAATTTCAGTTTACATTAGAGAAAAAAAAATAAAAGGGTAAAAATGACTGAAGTTGGTCAGTTCAAGCTGATAGGGCACTTCAAATGAAAACCAGAAGAATAAAAGAGACACTCTGGGTTAAATTGGGTTGCCCTGTTCCCTTCCTTGAAAGTGCCTAACTTCACAAATTTTATTTGAATTAACTAAACTGCCAAAAATCAAAGCAGATTTAACGTTAAACAGGCAACCACTTCACAGTAGTTTACCTATTATACGGCAGATAAAACCTTAATATTAAAATGGTGATTTTAACTCCTAAATGTGTGCATTCTTTTTTTTTTCCCCCTCCGGTGAAGCAAGTAGAAGGATTGTTTCTGAGAAAACAATGTTCAGCAGACAAAACACAGACAAATCTGCAGGAAAGCAGGCTCATGTGTGTGATCAGAATCTCATGCAGATGAAACTATTCCAATATCTGATAACACACAATGAAGTTTATAGAGATTATTGCAAACATTTATGCAACGTTATCCTCACCCAATTTTAAAACTAGGATGTTTTCTTCAGTTTGCAACTTTTGTCTTAAAATTATTTTCCCCTTAGGACGAATAGGTTTTCCTTCCCTCTGAAGTCTGCCTGACAGTAACATTCCTCCAGGTAAAATAGGGTGAATCCTCAGGAAATTGTGAACATTGGTGTAGTCACACTATTTCCTTACTTGTGACTCCTTTACCCCATTCAGCACAATTTCACCACTGCCTGTGGGGTTTCTTCATCTGTATGTGTGTGTGTCTGTACAAGCATGCATGTGTGTTCATGCATATGCATAGGTGTGAATGTGTGTACACGTGTGTGCACTTGAATGTAAAAGCCTGACGATAACCTCCCTTGTTGTTCCTTAGTACTGCATTTTACTTTATCTGATACAGGGCTTCTCATTGGCATGGAGATCACCAATTAGGATAAGCTGGCAAGCTAAGAGGGCCAAGAATCCCCCTGTCTTCACACTTCCAGTGCTGCCTTGTTTTTGACGGATATCCTGCACATCAAACTCAGGTTTGTAAAGATGTAATTTTGCAGACTGAGCTATCTCTCCAGTCCAGTGCTTCTTCTAAACTAAAAAAAAAAAAAAAAAAAAACCTCAAGTTGCTGAATAATAACAGTGTATCGTTAGTTAGGAGGCAGTAGTTTGGTCCCAGATGAATTATAAAACTTCAAATTATACAATGCATGCTTTAAATAATCAAAGAAGCAAAACAAGCTTTGTGTGTGTGTTGATGTGAAGCCAGGACTCTAGAGAGGGCTTCTTCCACTAAAGTCTTTACTGTATCTCCAGACCATTTATTCATCACTTGGGAATATTTACCAGCACTTTCCAGGGAGCTATGCCCATTCCTTGTTTAGTTCATATAATCAACTATGAATTTTAAGATGCAAAAACAAACTATGAAAAGTTTGGCTGTAGACTGATCATAACACTGACATGTATGTCTTAAAGGGTGTTCATGAACACAGAACACACTTCTCAAAAGAGAGTCTGTACCATGTGAAAATGTTTGAGCCAGATGTGTTTGCTCATGACTGGAATTGTTACTTGTAAGACTGAGGCAAGATGATCACCAATTTGGGGTTAGTTAGATCTCCATAATGAGATGCTGTCTCAGAAATAAAAAAACAAACAAAACAAAAACAAAAAAACAGAACAAAACAGAGCAACAAACTTTTTTTGAGTATCACAAAACTTTGTTGACACTTTTGCAACCAAGAAGGAACAGTGATTAATCCTTTGACTGGTTAACTATAAACTCCAAAGTAATATATTTCACAAGTCTGAGTGAATCTCAATAATTTTTTTTAAATATGCTAAACAATTTCATGTCAACATTTCTGTTATAAAAACTGAGAATCCATGGATTTTTTTGTATTGTCTATCTTTCACAAATTTTAATTACATAGAATTACAACTGTTTCCCTTTAAATTTCTTTCGGTCCCAACCATCCTGCTATCTCAAATTTATAACCTGTTTCTCTTTATTATTATTACTTACATTGAGACAAGGTTTCTCTATGCAGTTCTTGCTGTCCTGGAATTTATTATGTAGACCAGGTTGGCCTCTAACTACAGTGATCTGCCTGCACCTGCCTCCCAAGCATTGCCATTAAAGGCGTGTGCCACCATACCTGTTGTTATTATTATTATTATTATTATTATTATTATTATTATTATAGCTACTTTTGTTGTTTGTGAGTTTTCAATTCAGGACTTATCATTCTGTGTTATTATTATTATTATTATTATTATTATTATTATTGATATACAGATATCAATAATTTGTGTCTTTATTTGTGACTGTGTCAATACATACATGTATTGATACCAATATCTTTAAAATAATATGTGATAACAATTCTCCTCCTAGACTAAAACATTCAAGTTGATTTAGATACTTCAGAAATTATGTGGAATGCCCCACATTTTTGTTTATTTAATTTTTCTCTACTTTCTCTATATTCATACATATATACCTCCCTATCTCTCTCCCATATATATTAATTATATTATAATATATATATATCCATAGATCTATATCTCCCTATCTCTCTCCCATATATATTAATTATATTATAATATACATATATCCATAGATCTATATCTCCCTATCTCTCTCTTATAAATATACACACACATTATATTATAGGTATAAAATGTATATCTAATTAGATACATATGTGCATAGAATACACATATGTATTATGCATGTATATAATTATATGTATATAAAGTATATTATTCTCATATATGTATATATACACACATATATGTATTCTATCTATCTATCATCTATCTATCATCTATCTATCTATCTATAAAGTAGAAAACAGAGTAACAGAACACCTTGCCTCTTGTAGACACTACAGGCTAGCAAACAGAAAGCAAAGTGCCAGGAGTGGGTTACCTTTTTTTGGATAGCTGAACAGTGAGATCCCAAAGAATACTAAAAATTGCAAGCTCCTGAAATGTTAATGGTTATTCTCCAGAACTTTACAGTGAGACCCTGTTCCTAAAGATACCACATACTTGAGGCACAGAACATGGAGCTGATATTGACCTGAAAACTTCATCCCTACTGGATAGCAGTGGTCATTATTCTGGAAGGTGGCACACACAGGACCCGAGTAAACAGTAATTAGTGATATTATCAAGCACTGAACTCTCTGAGCAATATCAATGACTGACCTGACAAAATGTGCCCATGAATTGGTGTGCTAGTGGATCCAACATCACGGGAGTAACCAACCACTTTCTGGCTGGACAGATCATTGGTCCTGAGAAATACCCTAATACTATTATTATTCTGGTAAATGGGCACAACATTAAACTGACTCTTAATGGCTTATCTTTATATACATGGATTAATTTATCTCTCACTCCTCATTGGAGAAGTTCCCATCTGCAATTGATGGTGATTAAAACAGACACACAGCTAGTCAACACGCAGTGAGTAAGATACTGTGGGATGCTCAGATTAAGTGGAATATCTACATCACATCCTCTTCCTTCCAACACTTAGGGATAACTGGGGAAGAGGAAGCAAGAGGAGGCAAAGAGATGGAGAGAGAGGTGGTAGCTTACTGCACAGAAACAGTCTCTTCTGGACCAGCTGAGCAACCACACATATGAACTCATGGTGATTGTGACTGCATGCACAAGCACCATGTAAGCACAAGCCAGCATATTATACACAAAAGGAGGGGATGGGCATCAAGTGCCACTTAACCCTGACTGAAGAAATTCATGTCTGCCAGGGGGAAAGAGTCAGTTTCTTAAAGGGCATTGCCCGTGGGTAAGTTGCCTGCATTCCAGTGGGAGACCAGACATCCAAAACTGAAAGATATAAGCTGTACTTTAGGGGTAACAAAAAGCAAATGAAGATAAAACATTGGATAAGTAGACAAGGTGGGTGAATTTAGGAATGTGGAGCGTGAGTACAGACAAAGCAGGCTGCTTTACATTTTCGGTGAACTAATAAAAAATCTTACAAAACATTTTTACTTAAGTTTCAATTCTCATTCTATTTAGTGTGTGAATGTATGTGGTATACATGTGTGAGCCAAGGCTTTCACTCCACTCTTAATATATTTTACTTTTATGTAATTATTTTCTCTCTCTCTCTCTCTCTCTCTCTCTCTCTCTCTCTCTCTCTCTCTCTCTCTCTCTCCTATGTGTATGTGTTTGTGTTCCGGTGAACATTCACACACATGTGCCCAATCATGGCCCACATGTGGAGATCAGAAGGCAATTTCTAGAGATTACATTTTGCTCTTCTACCAGCTGGGTCCTATGCACTGAACTCAGGACAACCTTGGGGAGAAGAAGCACCTTCGGAACCATATAGCAAGCTATTTTCATTTTGTGTTGCTTTGTATCAGCACTAACTTCTACAGAATGGACGAACTTCATGTCACCTTGCCATTCTGCTTTTGAGAATTTATACATGCTACTTCTCCTACTCAGTGTCTTCCAACCTTCTTTCACATCATCTGTATTCTGTTATCACATTTCTCTCTCTTTTACCCCATTCCCCTCTCCCTTAAAAGCTTTGTCCCATTGTTACGGACCTCTTATAATTTTATTATTTACTTCAACCCACACATTTTTAAAAATTCACATCTAGGATCTGCACATGAAGGAAAATAAAGCAGAAATTATGTCTGTGAGTTTAAGTTTCTTTATTTGATAAATTATTTTCTAGTTCTATTTTTCCTAAAAATATTACAATTTCATTTTTCTTTCTTTGTAACAATAATATAATTGCACAAATTACATTGAGTATAGTCACTATGTCTCCTCTACCCAGTCATCTCCTGATGTAAATCTAGGTTGGCTCATTTCCTTGCTTGGAGAATGGTGCAGCAATAGCATCCATGTGCATAAAAGTATCTATTTTACAACTTAAGACCATTGAGCATCCTAGAAACTCACCTTGATATATTGCATATATTCTGTTTATGTTCCAATTAATAGACACATCGAGTGTATTAAACTTTCTAGGTAGTGTGCATAAACTGGATTTCTCAGCAGAATTTGTCCTGTACTTCTCTCTTCCGAGGTACTACTATGTTCCAGTCACGAAATTTGGATTGGATGGATCCCACAACCAACTGCTCAGTAGGGCACTGACTATTTTAAGCCAGTCTTCATGTCTCATTCTTCAAAGTCCTCTAATTACTTCAAGAATGGCATGGCACTAACAAGGTCCCAGCCTCACTCCGAACACCATTCACTGACAGTGCATTAAAAAGTCAGGTGGGTAAGAAGGTTGGTCCAGAGTGCCTTATCATGTTGATGTGAGAAAAATATCCCATCTTCTTTTCTGGGATGGTAATGTAACAATGGAGGGATTGAGTCTAACACTAGAGCAGGATCAATATTCAGAGACATAGGATAAACAAGCTAGGGAACTTGAATCATGGGAAGGAATTTTAATATTCACATGGCATCAGTAACTCTTAACCATCATAAGACAATTCAGGTACTTAACCAACTTTCCTAGTTGGCCAAAGACTCTCAAGACTCAGCTTCAAAGACTAATTCAATGTTGACTCTCTCTTAAGGGCCACATTCTGCTGCTGCCCATGTAAACTTGTTCGTCAGATGCGTGCAGCATGCCATGTTTACCTATAAAAGCAAGCCAGGAAAGGAAGACTGCTCTTGGCAATGCTTTAATCCTGTCTTCTTTACGTTCAGTTGTCCTTGGATCTTTCTCCCTGGTTCCTATGTTTCTGGTCCCACAAGTTGCTTGTGGTTTCTGGATACTTCTGTTTGGCACTCTTCCAAGCTCTCAGTCTGGTTTACTGAACTTTGACTTCCCAAGTGGCTCTCAACACTAGTTTTGTTCTTCTGTTTTGGCACAACTTCTCTTCATTCTATCTACAGAAAACCTCAGCTTCAGCTTCCATCTGGCGGAACTTTATTATCTGAATATCCCTGCTCCTTCTTGGGCATTTTCAGAGTCAAACACAATGAACCAATTATGGAATTCTGGCACTGTGTCAGGCACTTGGTTAAGCCTCTGTACAAGACAGAGTTCTTTGACACAATAGGAAATAAATGACAATAATTGATGTAATTAAACACAATCTACTTTAAAATTGTCAGATATATACATTGGGTCTTAATACTTTTATTGTATAGACCTACTATGCTTTTCATAGTTTATGGTTTGGTACAAATGAGGATCGACTGTAGGGATATTTTATTTATATTTTAATAAATAAAGCTTGCCTGGATATCAGAAGGGCAAAACTAAGCCACTAGATATCAGGGAGTTATGGCATACACCTTTATTCCCAGTACTAGGAGTCACACCTTTAATCTCAGTACTAGGAGTCACACCTTTAATCTCAGTAGTAGGGTCACACCTTCAATCCCAGCACTCAAGGGGATATAAAACGGGAGGAGAGAGCGACTCTAGTTGTTTAGTCTGCTTAGTCTGTGGTTGCCCAGCCTTGGTAGAGGTAAGGTTTGGTAACTTTGCTTTTCTGGTTTTCAGGTTGAACCCCAATATCTGTCTCTGGGTTTTTTTTATTATTCATGCTACAATCAATAATGATAGTCTTAATTTGATCTCTTGTATTTCAAAATCATTACGTTCATATGTACTCCTGAGGACCAACTATTTCTTGGCTAATGGAAGGCCAGATAATTTTTAAATTGTTATTAGCCATGGATAGAAAAACCTAAAATTGGTCTGTATTTTAATTTTTGTAAGGAAATGCATTTTTAAGGAATAATGTGTTATTATTTTTAGATAGTTCTGTGATTATCTTCAGTTACAGAAATATCTATCAACTAATTACTTGAATCAAGTGGCCATCATGTCTGGATCTATGGATGTAGTGTGTGCAGTAAGGTGTCTCTCAAAGTTTACCTAAATTGTGAGGCATATATTTATCAGAATATCAATAAAAAATATTTAGCCGCAAGGGCTGGAGAGATGGCATGGCTGTTAAGATCACTGGCTGGTCTTTTAGAGGGCCTGGCTGCAATTCCCAGAACCAACATAGCTGCTCACAACTGTCTGTAACTCCAGTTCCAATGGCTCTGGCACCCTCACACAGACATGCTTGCAAGCAAGGCACCAATGCATATAAAATAAATAAATCAAAAACTTTTTAACAGCAAAAACTGTTCAACAATGTATTTATAAGATTCTAGAATGTAACTTACCCTTTTCCATTTTATTATGCAATAAATAGTGAGCAGAATACCTGCCTTTATGAAAATGCAGTTAACCACTACTTTACACAATTTCTCATGAGCAAATTTGAGTGACCCGCCGAAGCGGTCTGCATGCTGTGAGCACCTCCATGAAAAATGGAGGAGCTACTTGGCAAGCCCAGACTCATAATGGTCTTCAGTGAAGGGCAATCTTTACCACCTACCTCTCTCTGCCTCCTTCTTCCAATATGCTGTGGTGAGCTATTTAAGCAATTAGTTCCACTTGAGTTTTTTTACCTTTATATTCTCATTTTTTTCATATATAGCTTATGTTGAAGAGACTTAACAATATTTATGCCAAAGGAAATCCCATTTAATTATCATGATTCATTCTTCAAATTCTGTCTGCATTTTTCTTACCCTGAATTAGCATGTTGGTCATGACTTAAGTCTTACTTAAGGCCTACAGTTCACTATAAAGTTGCCTTATGCTCATATCATTTTTATTGTGACATAAATAGTTTGGACCCATTCTGGAAATGATCAATAATATTCTGACATGTTTTTATCTTAAGAAAACAGGTTTGGGGGTGGAGGGATGGTTCAGTGCTTTAGAACACTGCCACTCTACCCGAGGACCTTGGTCCATTTGCTAGCTCCCACAAGGCAGTTCTCAACAATCTGTAACTTCAGTTCGATAGGGTCCAACTTTATTTTCTGGATGCTTTGGGCATTGTATCCACGTGGTATCCAGATATACATTCAGGTAAAATATTAGACACATAAAAACTAAAAGATAAAGGAAAAATGCACTCGTGTGTGTATGTGTGCGTATGTGTATTACTTTGCTTAATCTTTTGTACTGAATTTTGAGAACCATATCTCTATCCCATCAAGATACACTGAAATCAAGTTTTTTAGAAAACTCTAATGTTCATTCTATTTGTGTCATAAAAATGTTTACTATGTCACTCAGGAAATGATCATATTAGCTAAAAACAATGTAGTACCTTTGTAGCACAAATCAATTAGCCATCACAGCACTTTATTATTATCACATGCTGATTTTCATCTCTAGTATACTTGAACTGTCAATGTCCTAAGATTTGACCTTACATTTCTATTTCGCTGAAGCTGTGCAGTAGAATTTATGTTTAAGTAGTTCAAGAATATAAGCTTAACAATTCCTGACAATTTATGTTGATTCTCTTTGAAAGGGATAGTACTTCTTAATACATATGAATTATTCTATATCTTTTATGATGCAATATCTCAGAATCTAATATTGGCTAAACAGCTTGCACAGGAGAAAAATAATGATTGTACACAAGAGTCAAGAAATTTTATGAAGATCTCTTTCCTGTAAAATATCACAGTGTTTCTAGCTTAGCGAATCTGTACAAGGCTATAAATTATCAAATGTGACCATCAGAACGTCTACTAGCAATGGAACCAAGTTTTCTAAACAGCAAGAAAGATGTAATGGAAAAACTCCAACATAATGCCAAGGGGACGACAGAGTTATTCAATTTATTTCTCAAAACTTCACAGTTCAATGACCATTTTTCTTAGGAAGGCTTACAATATTAAAACGCACAACTATTAAACCAAGGAAAGAGAGTGAGATGACTTCCTTGTTAGGGGAAGTAGTAAATTCTCAGATGGCACAAACCACTGTAAACTGTTCCCACACAAGTAGGGCAGTGCTGAAACGTGCAGTTCCATCAAGACTCCTGTGATATTCATGCACTAATTGAGCACTGGGGAATGGTGGACACCTATGAAACCAGGTCAGCATTGGAGAATGATGAACATCCATGAAACCTGATCAAAGTATAAGAAAGGTAACTGCCTCACTCCCTCAAGGAATCACTCTATGTAGCTAAAGATGTCTAAAAAATTGGCATAACTTCTTGGTCAATATTAAATCTTTTGTATCAAATCCTTGATATAATTCCCACCATATATCTGTTGTCTTCATCTTGTACCTTTTCTGCCCAGGTCATATTCTTTAAAACATGAATATAAAAAATCAGAAGCAACTTGACTGAAATCTTAGCATTAAACTGAAAGTATTAAGTTGTAATACAATGTTGAAGTGAAGTCAACCCTCCAAGACAAATATTCCTGGGGTTTGCAAACTTTTTGTAATAGTCCTACAATCCAACCATCAACTGAATGCAATATGCTTTTTTTCAAAATCAAATTGTCAAATGAATAAAGTTAAATTCATAATAACTTATCAACTTTTTGACTGTGACTATTCCTATGTATACCACAAATCTTGTATTCATCAAACCTATCCTTTCCATTAAAATTTCCAGCACATTTATTGAGCCTGCCAACATATTATGGATACCCAGATATTAACCTCAATTGTATTGTTCAATATTTAGTGAGAAATACATTTATATTGCCTCTAACTCTTTCAGACAATATAAATAAGCAAAAAGTCTTTAAGCATAAGATTAAATCTAACATCTAATATTTTATCAAGACTCAACATATATTATTTCATTGATATTTTAAAGAAACTGGAATTTAGAGTAAATTTAAAGAGCATAGTGTCTGACTACTGTGACAAAGTCATATCATTGACTATATGGAAGACAATATCCATAATAGAAAAGAATATGCTTAAACTGTTTAATGAAAGCTTTGAAGATTAACACATTTTCATGAAATAATAGTTTTTCAATATGAGAGTTTTCAAAGTTGACATATATATTTATATTCTTTATAATATAAAATGGAATGACTAAATTCATCATTTGATAAATAAAAACTTAGAATTTGCAATATTAGAAGGTACCAGAGTTTTAGCTTATTCATGCTTTCCTAGCTGTATTTCTATAGCATTTAATTTTCAAAGTTAAATTACTCATAAAACTAAATATTTCTATAATATGTATTGCAGATGAGAAAATAATTTTGTAATGATATTAAGTTGCCCAGTCAATATCAATCATGCTCAAATATGAAATCAATGAATGTTTTCGGATGAAGGGGAATATAGTTATTCCCATAAATACTTTTATCAGTATTATTCCTGAATATATTTTTTAAAATACTTTCTCAAATTTTCATAAGTAAGTACATTAGTTGGTTAAGGAACAATATTTAAAACCTTAAGTATCGCTGAACAATTATATTATGAATATACACTGATGTCTATCCTCAACTATCCAGAGACCTTTGATGCCCAAACGCTTTCAGAAACTAACTAATCTTCCATCTTTCTTTTTCCGCAGAAAAATGGCAACAGCCTTCCTTAACCATCTTTCTTGGTCAACCCAACATCTGTATTCAAAGGTAAAGTCAGCCAGAACCAGCACAAAAAGAAGGAAGAATGAGGTCAGTGGTCTCTCTTGTGGTCTTGATCTTGGGTTCTTAGCACTGCTGCCATCTCCAAGGGAGGCTGTCATCTCTTAGGTAGTCTTCGGGAATGCTTTACTTAGCATGGTCCGAAGCTATTTTTTTTTTTTTTTTGGTTTTTTTCGAGACAGGGTTTCTCTGGCTTTGGAGCCTGTCCTGGATCTAGCTCTGTAGACCTGGCTGGTCTCGAACTCACAGAGATCCGCCTGCCTCTGCCTCCCGAGTGCTGGGATTAAAGGCGTGCGCCACCATCGCCCGGCCGAAGCTATTTTCTTATCTGTACAAAGTTTTCAACTTGATAAACAGATTTTGCTATTATTATGGAGTTATTCATTTGCTTTGTAAGGTAAAATAATTCGAATACAACAGATCTATCCGCTGCTATAGAGAAGTTTGCATTTTCTTTGTAGTGGAGAAGAGAATAATCAGATAACTACTTGCCTAATTCTACCTTTTCTCATAGTAGGATAATGTATACGATTATATAATATTTCTCCAGAGGACTTGAATG
The DNA here is from genome assembly GCF_000317375.1 of Microtus ochrogaster. Classification (NCBI taxonomy): domain Eukaryota; kingdom Metazoa; phylum Chordata; class Mammalia; order Rodentia; family Cricetidae; genus Microtus; species Microtus ochrogaster. The sequence continues at coordinate 10,102,246 of NC_022035.1, read as the reverse complement.
CATATGAATGGTTATGAGAAGGTTATACGAGAAGGAAGCTCTGAGGCAATCTGAGAAATATAAGTTGTCAGCACTCCTCAGGCAACGTGAGAAAAGGGACAGAGAACGCCAGCCAAGGGAAGACTGCAGGTGAGTGTCACAATCTGATTTTGAAGTCCCTGTGGTTGATCCATGGAAGAAGGATTGGGTTATAAATGACAGAACTAGGTAGAAACTTTATAATTCATCCAAAGGAAAAAAAAATGAGAAAACTAAGCAATTTGAAGGTAAATTGAAACTGTTTCTTAAAATAATGATTGTATCTAGAGCTAGCATACTGTTACAAAAGGGAATGTGGGAAGTGAAAAGGAAATTTTGCAGAAACGTTTGTGGTCACTAGCCAAGATGTAGTGATACTTCCCCAACCAATAGTAGAACTCTGCCATTCATGGTGTCCATAACCTCTTCTGAGTTCAGGACAATGACACAACCTTGTCCCAGAAGCACAATGGGGGGAAGGCTTTGGTAACATAGAATGTGACTGAATATTTAATAGCACTAAAGTCAACTGTAGTTAGCATGGTTATATGCCCACAATTTAAGTAAATGGCTTCTTTCAGTTATCTATGGATCCCTTCCTAACTAACTCCCAGGATGAGCTTATCCTCCTGTTCCAAGAGATTCAGCCTTCAGATTTTGTCACAAATAACCAATGCAATATTCTATATTGTAAGACAAGGATTTTTTTATGTTTGTTAATAGTAAGTCCACACTGCTTGAACAGGTTAAGACAGTACTTTTACAGTTTTCTTCATATTCGTTGGTAAATGTTAACTCGATCAAGAACCCACTAGAGCATAAAGATAACTTTTCTGTATTCACACCTTAAAATACTTTGCATTTTCTTGCATCTGACAAGAATGCCTTCCTTCCATTTTTCACATCTTTTCCACATTTCATCGAAGCTCTGTCTCTGCGGAAACTCCTCAATAGTCCAAGCTGGATGAGCACTGGGGTCACGGACTTCCATTTCCATGCCCCACCACTGTCGTCGGAGGCTGCTCGTTCATTCCCGGCCTCCCAGACCCGAAATAACTGCAGAGAAACTCTATTAGTTACGCACTGCTTGACCAATGACTCTAGCATATTTCTACCTAACTCTTACGTCTTAAATTAACCTATTTCTATTATTTTGTATTTCACCATAGGCTTGTGGATTACTGCCAAGGTTCCAGAGGGCGGCTCCTGTCTTTCTTCTCCAGCAGCTCCATGGCGTCTCCCAAACTCTGCTTTCTCTCTCTCTCTCTCTCTCTCTCTCTCTCTCTCTCTCTATATA
>NC_022035.1:10094754-10100831 GCF_000317375.1 Microtus ochrogaster | reverse complement strand
TATATATATATATCTTTTCCAGCCTGGCTATATTCTGTTAAGCCATTGGCTGAAAGCAGCCTCTTTATTAGCCAATCGTAATAAAACATATTCATAGCATACAGAGGGGAATCCCACATCACACCATGATGAATGAAAACAGACTAAACTTCTGAGATTTTAGTAGGCCTCCATTATATGTTTTCCTTTAAAAGTTGTCATGGCCGTAGTGTTTCTGCACAGCAACAGAAACCCTAACTAAGCAGCAATATTTCAGTTTGTCAAAAAAAATAATTGAATATTCCTTTCAAAGAACAATCCTAATACACTAAATTATTTCACCCATTAAAATCAAAATACTTATAAAATGTTGTTTCTTTGGCTTAAAAGGATATGTTCTAGCCATTTAAAACAGCCTAAGTTTGAAATTTCAGTACCTGGGAGGGTGAGGCAATATGATCAAGAGTTTGAGATCATCCTGAGTCATCTAGCAAAAACGTTTCTTATAAATAAATAAACACCCCAAATAAGTTTTAATTATAACATAATTATTCTCCGTTCCTGATACAAATTAAAAAATTAATCATAGCCGGGCGGTGGTGGCGCACGCCTTTAATCCCAGCACTCGGGAGGCAGAGGCAGGCGGATCTCTGTGAGTTCGAGACCAGCCTGGTCTACAGAGCTAGTTCCAGGACAGGCTCCAAAGCCACAGAGAAACCCTGTCTCGAAAATCCAAAAAAAAAAAAAAAATTAATCATAAAAAATGAAAATGAAATTAATGCATGTGAGGTAACTGAAAAATATTTAGAAGGACTACATTTTCAAAATATCACTGTTAATAAACATATCTTATAAAAACATAGTCTAATGCAAATGCAGATAGGGCCCTTATCCCAGCCACAAAGACAAAGATCCTGAATTTGAACTTCTGATTCACCATAGTGATGTTGCCACTGATCCAGTCAGAATACACAGGTTCTCGTGTCTTACGTGCTACGGCAAATCAGAAATGCTTAAGAACAAGCAGCACTTTGCAAGGCTCAGACATCACATTGATATGCTAATGATTCATAATGAGGCCACAAGACATCAATTATATAAACGAGGCTAGGAACAGAGCCAACACAGGTACACTTTACTAATTTGTTCTCTGTTGGCCAAAAGCCAACTGAATGACAAGCCAATGCCCCTAAAGCCATTGGGGCAGGACTCCTCTGTCAGAGAAGGTTTGGACATTGCATCCTTGGTGCTCTGCGTGATCTCTTCTGTCTAAGGCTCCTTTAATGAACCATGGAAGAACACCTAATGAGAAGACATCTAAAGGGTCAGGATGCACACATACTAGGAAGAATACAAGGTGATAAGTAAGGGGGAAAGTCAAGACTTGCAGGGAACTTAATTGTGTTTCTAAAGCAAAATCCAGGAACCTTACAAAACGCAATAAGGTCTTTCTCTGTACTTTATATATACTTGATAAAGTTTGATAATTAATAGGTTTACGATAACTGGACTAAATCAGGATAGTAAATGGTATTTTATTGCAATAAATCTATTTTTAAAATAATATACTTATAAAATTTATATAGGATGCTAGAATGCTTCCACCTTAAGACATTCTTTTGAGTTTCTGATATAAATGAGAAGGGCAATATAATTCCTTGAGTATATTTTTATAAATAAAAATATGCTTCAATTATAACTATCTAGAGAAGTAAACCAATTAGGAATATTATAATATGACTGCATAATAGGTACAATAAAATTTCATGTTGTGCATGATGCTTTAGAAAAGAATAGATAAGGACTTAAAATGGGAATGCAACCTTCCTAATTATTAGAATGACAGAGAATAGGAACTCTTCTGTTGAGCTTATATTTTATTGCTATTTTTTGGACAACAGCTTTTTTTATATACACTACATTCTGATCATGTTTGCTTCTTCCTCAGTTTCTCCAAGTTTCTTCTCACTCACCCAAATATACATCTTTTTTTTTTCTCTCATTAGAATACAAGTAGGTATTTAAAATAAAATAAAAGCAACCAAACAAGAATAGGACAAAATAGAATAACACAAAATAGAAACAAAGAAATAGCATATACAGATGCTAACACACACTCATCCCAAAAATAAATAAATAATCTGGAAACCATAATTTATAAGGAAAATATCTGTAAAACAAACACATAAAAACACAAAATAAGGCACCATGAGGAGAAACACTCCAAACTATCCATTGAATTAATTTTGTGTTAGTGATCTACTGCTGGGCATAGGGCCTGACCTTACGCATGGTTTGTGTACAGATTAAGACTTCTGTTGGAGAAAACTACCTTTCTCTGGGAGCAGTTATCAATTAGAGATAGCTTCTCAGTTAGGGATGAGGCTTGTGTCGACTTCCCCTCTTAGCCATCACTAGAGAAATTTCCTTCTGCTGAGTGTCCTAGGCAATTGTTATTAAAGGTGGCAAGCAACAGGGAAGAGTAGAGAGGAGGGAATGCGGGGAAGGAAAATTAACACTAAAGACATTTTGAAAAAAGTCATAAGGGAATTTACTACTATAGAAACTTTCAAAAATTGCTGGGTGGCAGTGGCAGATGCCTTTAATCCCAGCACTCAAGAGGCAGAGTCAGACGGATCCCCGTGAGTTTGACAACATAGTCTACAAGAGCCTGTTCCAGGAGAGGCACCAAAGCTACACAGATAAATTCTGTCTCAAACAACCATTTGAAAAAAAGGAAAGAAAAAAGAAACTTCCTAAAATAAATATACAAACATACATAGGATTTACTCTAATAATGATGAAAAATACCCCTACTAGATAACACAGGCTAAGAAATAGAAAGCCCAGTACCAGGAATGGCCAATCTCTTTCAAGTTGTTGGTCACTGAGGTCTTGTAGACCTCAAATATTGCAAAAATTGTAGCAAACATTGCATGATATTATCATTGCTCTTGGATGCTCTTCAGAACTTGACAGTAAGACCCTATTGCTGAAAACACTACATATTTGCATTGTAGAACATGGAGAAATGAAGCTCCTATTGACTGACTTGGAAGTTTCCTCCTTACCGTCTAGCTTTCTTAGTGCTAGAAGGTTTTATGTGTGCTTCTATTGGAAAAAAAAAAAAAAACAATCATCAATATTCCCAGCTGGGAATGCTCTAAGCCAAAATAATGATTGGCCTGGTCAGGCACATCCACACACTGGTACCAGAGTGGCAGACAGTCACGGCAGTAACCAAGCACTTTCTATTACATCTAAGGCACACACCTCAAGGTGAAATCCACACCTAGACTCATTATCAGGAATTATCACGTACCAAGAAGCTGTTACCAGATAAGCCATAGGCACAAAGAAGGAGCCAAATACTATTTTTCTGTCCAGAGGACATAGTATTGAATGACTCCTATAACGCATAGATTAGTGTATTTCTCAAAAACTCATCAGGGAAGCTTCTCTTTGTAGCAGAAAAGAGATATCCTTTAAAATGTTGGTTTTAGAACTATTCCTGCCTTTTCCTTCTCCAGGGGAGTTGAAGTTATAAGTTGAAATCATGGGTCCAAATGGGCCATCACATTTGCTCTTTTGCGAGGTTAGAACATTCTCAGTGATCAGAAGATGTCTAAAATTACCTAACTCACAATGGCAGTATTTAAGGTAATACGTTTTAAGTGTGAATATCTTGTTCTGATATATGTGTATGTGTATATACACATACACATACACACACACACATATGCATATATATCCAGGAATTTCTGTATCTATGTATGTGTGGCAGTTACATGCATGCTTATGCATGCACACGTGTGCAGGGTCCAGAGGTTGACCCTAGGTTTTCTCGATTGTTCTTTCTTATATATTAAGACAAGATGTTATTTGTTTGAAGCCAACATTGACTTGTTCTGGTAGACAGCTTACTTCTGGGCATTTTGTCTCCATCCAATCTGGCTTTCCAATACAACATACTAGCATGTAGATGTTGGTTATAACATTTTAGGTCCTCCTACTCATTTGCAGCAAATGCATGACCCAGTTGTACCCTAGCCACCAGAGGGGATGCTTTTCTATATCTTTTTAGGAAATGCTGAGAATTGAACCCAGAACCTTGTTCACACTAAGCATATGCTCTGTTAATGAGCTACATCCCTGGCCTTCAGTTAGGAGACTTTAAAATAATCTTGTCAGTTAATATTCTCAGTGTTTGTTGTGAAATATCCAATTTTGTTTTCAATTTTATATGCCATAGAGGACCAACCAATGTGTATAATTTAGTTCAATTAGGAATTTATATTGTAAACAAAATAGGTTTCATAAGTCACTTCAGACTAGTGAGGGTATCATTGCAACAAAAATAATAATTAAAAATTAAAGAAAATAATTAGCATGCCTTTTAGCTTTTAAAGTGAGACAGATGTTTCAACTATTAGGGAAACTGGAGTAGTACTTTCCTTGGGCCCAAATAAATGTGTCTATGTCACTAATTTACATTGAACACTTAATTTTTTGAGAGAACGAAAAAATTTTCAGTGTAGAAAGCTAGATTAAAAATCTATCATTTCCTACCATGTACTTGCACATTCTAGGCAACTGTACTACCTGTTTTTTGTCTTCATGAGAATGAGGTGATGTTCTACAATTTTAGGGGAAAAAACTACCGTAAGAGCAAAGGAATTAAATTATTACTAGAGTGAGTACCAATCAGTGAGCATCAAAAAATTTGAAGATGGAATCATTTGGACTTAAGAGAATGACTCTAACAACGTGGAGGCATGAGGTAGAGCAGAAAGTGCTGCATGCTCTTTTATGGTCTAGTTGTAAGATCCCTCTGCTTGCCGGGCAATGGTGGCACACGCCTTTAATCCGAGCACTCGGGAGGCAGAGGCAGGCGGATCTCTGTGAGTTCGAGACCAGCCTGGTCTACAGAGCTAGTTCCAGGACAGGCTCCAAAGCCACAGCGAAACCCTGACTCAAAAAAAACAAAAACAAACAAACAAAAAAAAGATCCCTCTGCTTTGCTTTGTAGTTGACAAGTCTACTTATCCAACTGGAGCATTTAGCAACCTATTTATACTGACAGAGCCTGGTAAGCTCTTGGGAGTAAGAGTATCAGAGGTGAGGAGGCACATGGCAAGATGTAGAGAAAGTCTCAACCTGTATTCTAAGGATTATGTTCGATCATGAGAGCATTTTCACATAGTGCACACTGTTCAAAAAACAACTGAACTCAAACAGATGTATAAAAAGACTGGAACCACGAGGTTTGTCTTGATCTCACTCATTTCCTAAATTGGAGTTGGAAAGCTAGCCTGCCTCCATATATTCCTGGGTTTGGTCTGACTCACAAAAGCACACAATCTAAACTGAAGCGTGCTTTTAAATCTCATTGTCTTTAGGTATCTCTTTAGATGTGATGGTAGAGGCACATAAACACACAGTAAATTGTCATCTGCACAAACAATCATACTACACATGTTGGGGAAAAGGGAAAAAAATCAAAACACCTAAAGTGAATTTGTTTCTCTATTCTAATAAAGGACTTGGTCATTTAAATTTCTTAATATCCAATCTTAAGAGAAGGCTAATAACACTTTAGAAGCAGTAGTATAATTCCCCTGAATCAACTAAACTCTAATTTTACTAAAAAAAAAAATAACGTAATAAGAATGAGAGGCAATAATATGTATAACGTATCTTATAAATGGCATCCGAAACAAAACAAAATTACAATCATCTTCATTTCATGACGCAATAATTGTTGCCAGAAAAAGAAAATAAGGATGTGACAGCTTAAAAGTCTATCAGCTGGAAATGTAGCACCATGGCTGCTGGGAAATTTCATAGGGCCGGTCCCATTACCTCTGTAAACAAACAGCAGTGTGTGCTTCCAGGGTTTGGAAAAATGGGAGCATTTTGCTTTGTTGATTTGTTTAAAACTGGTGGAGTTTACTGGAACCCCCTGCTCTCCCTCCCTCCCTCCTTTCCTTTTTCACTCACTTCCTCCCATCTTCTCCCACGCTTCTAATGTACTCTTTTTACTCTCTCTCTCTCTCTCTCTCTCTCTCTCTCTCTCTCTCTCTCTCTCTCTCTCTCTC
>NC_022035.1:10083999-10094654 GCF_000317375.1 Microtus ochrogaster | reverse complement strand
TCTCTCTCTCTCTCTCTCTCTCTCTCTCTCTCTCTCTCTCTCTCTCTCTCTCTCTCTCCATAGACGTGTGTGTGTGTGTGTCTGTGTGTGTGTGTGTGTGTGTGTGTGGCATGAAGGTGAATTGGGGGATGGAAAGGAAGAATACATCAAAAAGAAAAAACACAAATGTTAGATTTAAATTAACTATGCATTTAAAATAAAAACAACGGCAAACGTACCTTTGAGTACACTAATGATGATCCATCATTTACTCTATGTTTAGAACACACAGGGGGAAAATAACATTTGCACCCGTAGGTATTCTAATGAGATTAGCCATGAAGATTTCAAAATCATCCTCAAATGGCTATTACCAAGCCTATTACTGCTTAGTAGCTTCGATCACAGTCATTTAGTCACAGGCTATGGCTAGAGACCAAATCTCCACAGACTTCTAACAGGGCATAAACACCTCGAGGGTTGAAAAAGACACCTGGCATGCCCTCTGTGTTCAGGAGTTCAACTACTTCCTAGGGCAGTTTGTACTGGCTTTCCAGCATGTAGTTACTCCATTCATTTAAATTGGTTAAAGGTATTTGATTTTTAAATGATCGTATTGTCACTGGGTCTGCATTCTAACAGAAAAAAAAAATTCATAAGGCTGTAAAAACCCCCAAACCCATAAAAATAGGAATTCCAGGAAAAATGATTAGTAGCATGAGCATAAATTTCCCCGGAAATCAGTATTGCGCTCTAATTTGTAGGGTATGTCAAATAACCATATAACACAAAATAGAGTTGATTTTTTTTCCTCTTTTTGTATTCAGATGCGAGACATACTAGGCTCTTTCTACAGAGAAATTATGGAACTACCTTTAAAAAATGAAATTGACATTATGGTTGTTATCAATTGTACTTTGCTATAGCTTATTGTAAAAATTTGATTGAAACAACTTGAAAGATCTCTGTAAAGGGCCATTGTTGGACCCTAGTGGCCTGAAAATGGTCTTTTAGAGATCCAAGGAGATTAATCTTCTCTAAACACAGAAGTCATTTCAATATAAAAAAATTATACAGTGAAAACTGCACAGCTTTAATTTCTGAAAAGCCCAGATAATTATATATTCCTTGGCTCTCAGACTTCCTTACCAATGGTAGTTCCCGGGTTGCAGCATTTATATTTTATAGTTGGTATTAAAGGCGAAATCCTGAATAGGTTCAAAAGCACCATTTTGAGTTCACTAGCAATTCGCTGTGTGTATTCCATAGCCTGGTTGTTCTAAAACTAAAATTTTCAAATGTGTTTATTGATTAGGCCAGCAAACAAAGTCAGTGGCTTCTGTATTAAATTAAACTCATTATTATAAAAATCAGAATGCATATATTATGCTAAGGTTACTTTGTATGAAATATCTGAAGTGGCCAAATACAATTCGTATTGTATTTAGCACAAAAGTTTGGACTTGGTTTGTTAAGTTATAATTTTAAATATCAGTAATGATAATTATTATTATAGTTCACAGAATTGGGAAAAATTAAAAGTGAATCCCACCTATGTTCTTATTAATTACATGATACAGCATGATTAGATGGGACTCATTAGCATGTGCTGAAGTAAACTGAGTTGGAAAGCTTACTCAACATTATTAAGCACCCTTTTTGAGAGTGGTGAATAGCGTAATTTAATTTGTGCTGGTTAAGGCACACAGACTTCCAAATATCAAGACAATACTAAATTTACTCTTTTGCCCAAATCATACTAATAAATGCAGAGAAGAGATGTCTGAATGGCACTGGCCAAAGATTATGTGCTTGATTTAACATTTTTTCATGATTAATATTCAGCACAGGCTGATTTATTCTCATCAAAATCATCTCTGCTCATGTGATTTTTTTTGCCCGTCTCTTTTCTCAAAAACCAAATGCTCTAAAAAGCTATGAAAATTTAAACTTAAAGGAATTACATTGGTCGAGAAGAAAATGCGAAACATTTGTCAAATACAATTCTAAAAATTTAAGCTAACAAATTTTGACAGGGAGAAGGTATTTAATCTATGATATAAAGGTGGGATTTGCTATAAGTAAGATAAATGGCAAACTATACATCTACATTTCAATTGAATATAAACAAGCATGTGTTGTCCATTAGGAAGGCATTTGCTCAGGGTTATTTTCCTAGCTATGGTGATGAATTTGCACCAATCCATCTACACGGTCTCACCCAGTTCTCTTGTCACCAACTGCACACATTTGCCAGCCAGCTGGCTGGGGTGAGGGGTGTATCGTGTGCCACATAACAAGGAGAAACTCGCTGGCTTGCATCGGGCTGAAAGCCATGACCTCTCCTTCATCTGCAATATGGCTAGCACTGTGAGCTAACTAGCCACTGATGAAAATGAATGCACATTTTGCCAGGGTAGAATTGCTTGCATCAAACTTGGATATACATGCTAAGTTTTATGAGAAACAAATTTTGAGAAATTCAACACTACCATTGTTACAATGAAAGTACTATAAAACTGTATGAGAAATATGTTTCCAAAATATATTAAACAGTAATGGTTAATTCACACATTTTAAATAAGAGTGAAACTCAGTTGGTTAAAAGTCAATACCTGCACATATGTCCATCATCACTATGAAGACAAAGAAATGACTATGTTTACAAAAATATCAAATTTAAATGGAAATTCCTCTTAAGTACGTAGAGCTTCTACTCCATGAACCTCTACAATATTTTAATTACGGCAATACTATGCTACTGGCTTTGCCATCATAAGTTTGATCCATTAATATCAGTTTAAAGTCTGCTTATGAAATATCCACACACAACAATACAAGGGAGATGAAGAAGAGAGAAGTTAAATTCTGAACAAAGGACATCATGCTAGTGTGTCACTCTGTGAAAGACCAATTTAGATTAAGAAATGTTTTATAAAATGAAACAAATATAACCACAATGCAGTTCAGCATGTGGATTCTTTACCTCAGGGACCAGAGGAACCTTATTCAGTGGGTCTCTAATTTTGCTCATTGTCTTTTTGGACATTTTGTGTTTTTCATCTGTAATCACATTCTTTTCAAAGGTGTGATTAGAACCTGGCACGGCAACATCTATTTACTTTCTGTATATATTAGAAAATCAATGCTAAACTTCTCAAACCATTGAATGGGTTTATAGCATGATAGTATTTATGGCATGATTATAATTATTTGCAACAATGTGTTCTCCCCCAAAATTCTAACGAAATTAAACATCTTATTTCTGCCTTTTAGTAATATAGCCCCTGCTGTATTATTTAACAGTAGTAGCCTAATACAAACCTTGAATAGAAGTCAAATGAGATCATTCCATATTGTTTCACTTTGTTTTATCCTACCATCTCATTGATAGCTACTTGAATAAAAATTGTATTAAGAATTCTTCTCACTTTTGTATCATCCTGAAATTTGATAGCCAGGTTTTGTTATTATATATCAAACTCGGGATAGACCTCTATTCTAGTTGGCATCAACCACTAACAGGTTGTTGGAGTCTCTGCATGTCAGCAGTTGTGTTCCATTAGGACTACAGTTTCTTTTCTTCTAACTTGTTCATACAAATGCTTTCATGTAATTTTTTTAAAAAGGCTTCCAATGGTTGGGATTAAGCATGTGCTGCTTTCCCTGAGTATTCTACTAAAATACAAAATAAGATTGACTTTTTATAGCATTCGCTATATTAAAAAATGGTTCCTAGAAATCTCTTCCAAGAGCTCACAAACCTATTTAATCATCAGGATCATGAGACCTTGGAGATCTTGTAAGTATCCAGCTTCTGAAAATAGGCCCCTCTGGCTTTTCTTCAATGTCTACATTCTTCCTTTTGTTCTGGAATAATCATAAGTTCAGTGTTACATTCTGTGGGAGCTAGATATTGAAGTAAGGAAATATTCCCTCACATTGCTCGCTTAGCTTAGAATTCCTGGGGAACACATTCTTCCTACCGGCTGTAGCTCACTGACCTTGACTGAGAAGCAAAGGAAAGATTTCTTTTGGCATTGTTGCCATGCATTTGAACTTCATTATCACTTGCCCTAATGAATCAAGCTTATGTGTGTTCTTGATTTGAACACAGCTAGAAAGAACTGCTTCTATTTTCTCTTCCGTTTTGAAGAGATGTAAGTTCTTTTATATTTATAATCCCCCACCTATTTCTAATTATTAACGAAAATTTAGTGATCACCCTTTTACAGTTTTCTTTCTCTTGTCTTCCCTTCCCTTATAGAATCTCCTCCCTTTCACTTCTCTTGGCTCTCCCTTCTTCCTCTTTATGTTCTATCTCTGTCTCTCTCCCCACTATATTTTCTTCTCCTTTCTAGTCTACCTATCTAGTAATCTCTCCTAGTCTACCCATCTCTTTCTAGCTCTCTGGTCATTGTACTAAGTATACTTTTCTCTCTCCTCTTTCTGCCTCTCTCCTGTCTCTCTTCTCTTTAGTCTTATGTCCTCCTTTTCCTTCTCTTCCTCTCTCCCACCTCCCCTTCTCAATCCCTTATTCAATCCTATGCTACTTTTCTGGACAGAATAGTAAACATAAAATTCTTATCCTGTCCACCTCTGCTGTCCTCCCCCATATCTGTATCTATTACTTCCCCCCCCCCCTTCTTTTTCTCTTATTCAGCCTCATGCTGGCTTCCTGGTCATCAGAGTCTCATTATGTCAATCTTTTAAAACTATTTTTAGTATGTTTAGCTTGTTCCTTTGCTAAATTTTGAATAAAATACAACAAAATTTGTTATTAAAATTTTAAGCATATGCTTGTGGTCTTGTTTCTCCTAAATCTCCCCACAACCCAGGAGAATGACCTTTGAATTGTGACTATTCCAAGGTAGAGAAGTACTTGTATGGCAGAAGAAACTGTCTTTGAATTCTTTTTTTTCCTAAAATACAAAGTGTTTATACCAAGAATTTTCTTCCATGGCCCTTTCAAATCTTATCAATATGTCAACTTTATTTTGATATTCTCATTCTTTTTACACTTTTAACCATACCTTTATATTGGCTCAAGAGTGTTTTGTACACTGAGGTATTTCTTGTATTATTTTTATTTACCATTTTTACATTGTCCAGAAACAAAATCTTATTTGTGCTAACCAAGTTGTGATTTCAAGTTCTTATTGACATATAACAAGAAATATTATTGTTGTATAGTTAAATAATCACTTGAGTATTGTTTCTAGAATTGATTTGTATTTCCTTATTGTTGCTCTTTGGGTGAGAATAATTACAGTAAAAGCAGAGATGGAGGAAAAGAGGAGGCATACAATAGGGCAGGTGTGTCTGAGTTAGCTCTCCATGTGGTCTTGCCTGAATGGGCCTAGATTTATTAAACAATTACAACACATCCTCATGAAGCTTAAATATAGCTACACTGTTTAAGATCATAAAGTATGTAAAGTCCCCTATTTATCACAATCACACTTCTCTACATAAACTAAAATGTTATTGGATCAGTTTGCACAGTTAGCCTATGTGTTATCATGTTTGCCTTTATTAGCTTCAATAATTAAGCGTGACTATAATTCTTAAAACTTAGTTTTTAACCTTTAGATTTAATTTTATACTTCATTATAATAAAATATTATACTTTATATTAATATTTAGATATGTAATCATATTTTCATTTTGCTGGTAATTGCAACTTAGTGCATTAAAATGGCATTATTTATTGTATTTTTAATTTGTAGCATCAAAAATCTAACATTCTGGATTTCAGGAAGTAATTACTTTATTAAAAATCAGTAGATGTAAAGATACAAGAATGTATTGACTTTATTATTCATTTTTTTAACTTACATTCTAAAGATGACTTAGGAAAAACAGAGTCCTTCTTTTCTCTTGTGTATTGGCTTGGCCTGAAGGAAAGTTGGAGGAGAAATAGAGTTAGAGACATCTGATCTGTCGCTTTTCATTTAGAGTGGGGAAAAGTTTCCCTAAAGAGTCCATCTAACCTTACTTTCATTTCTCCAGGGCTAGAATTTGCTCTCATGGTGATTTCTACACCAAATGTAAGAATAGAAGCAGTAAACATACATTCACTTATTTTCTATGGAGTCAGAGTACTGCGTGCCTGCAGGGTTTCATAGACTCTGTTCTGCTTGTTGGGAGTGCAGGAGGCATTTATCAGAATCCCCCCGCCCAAAATAAGCTTTCCAGGGGTTAATGAACTACTGAGGTCAAGAATGGCTTGTTAGAGATGTGAGTCAGTTTTATGACATGTCTCTGAATGAAGCACAGCGCTCAAATGAACCAACTCTGCACACCCCAAAAATGTTATCAAGGAACAGAAAATTGGGGAGGGCATGATGTGGGATTCCCCTCTATATGCTTTGAGTATCACTGGTAAATAAAGAAGCTGCTTTGAGCCTACTGCAGCACTGAATAGAGCAAGGTGTGAATTCCAAGCAGATAGAGCAGATGGAGGAGGGGAGGGTAGGCAGAGTCACAGAGAAGCCATGTAGCTGCTGGAGGAGAAAAACGCCCGCACGCTGGGACCGGTAAACCACAAGCCTTGTGGAAAAATATAAAATAATAGAAATGGGTTAATTCAATATGTGAGAGCTAGCTAGAAATGTGCTTAAATGATTGGCCAAGCAGTGTTTTAATTAGTATAGTTTCTGTATGTTTATTTTGGGTATGGGCGTCAGGAAATGAAAGATCAGCCTCCGCCATAGGGGGAAATTTTTAGGTAAATCATACTTTTTTTTGACCTACCCTTTTAAATATATTATTATTATGCTGCTTTTAAATATATTGTTTTTCTTCCTTTAAAATAAAGAAAAACACCACCTTAATCTAGAGTTCTGATTGTCTCTAGAACTGTGTGATGATAATTTATACTGCTTTACCACTTTGTCTAGGCTCTGGGTCATAGCTCTCCTAGCTAACTAATCTGTAGCATACAGCATAGGACTATGATATAGATGCTTCCTCAGAATGGTTTTGCAGGAGGCTGAAGCAGACACAATATGAGTATGCCAAAACTCAAAATACAGCAGATAATTACTTTTAAATATTGTCTCACTTGAAATTTTGTGTAATTTATAGATGGCAACGATGAGCATCTGGTGTCTAGTTAATACACATGGCACACATAGGAGATCTTTCTAAGACTGATGCTAAAATATTAGGTATACACTCAGTTGCTACACCGGGACATCTTGATCAATGTTTTGATAAGTGCATGTTTGTTAGTTTATACCACTTGTTATTTGATATGTCTGTTTGTGACACTAATTTTAAGCATTTTCAAAACAACGAGGGAAAGACATTTAATATACGTGTTCTGGATATGTAATGAATTCTCCCTAGAACTTTAATGCTAGTTTAAATTCCCTTTTAATTTGTGTAAGAAGAGGATTCTGTTTTATAGCATTTTCTCAAGAGATAGCTCAGAATCCAACTATGGTCACCTTTTGCAATCACTCATATTGATGTCTAATTCACAATTATGCAATTATTTATGATTTAGATACACTATCAGTATAACAAGTCAGATTAACCTAGGATCTTAGATACTAATTTGCTTAATTAAGAAATGTTATCCATATGAGTTTGATTCTCCATAAATATGCATTTTCATATTTAATTGACTATGAAGTATGGTCTCTAATACATGGGATAAAGTCTAAGGCAATAAATCAACAGCTCTTGTTATAGCACGTTTAGTGAATTATTCAAAAATCTCTTAAGTAAAATTCTATTGCACA
The DNA here is from genome assembly GCF_000317375.1 of Microtus ochrogaster. Taxonomy (NCBI): domain Eukaryota; kingdom Metazoa; phylum Chordata; class Mammalia; order Rodentia; family Cricetidae; genus Microtus; species Microtus ochrogaster. Next base: position 10,086,924 of record NC_022035.1, on the reverse strand, counting down.
TGCTGAAACACAATCAAACATGACTTTACAGTATAAATGTTCCTATACTCACACCAACAAACTGTAAGACTAATAAATGATAAAACTAAGATTTCATTTTCAATCTAATGGAAAGATATTTGGGTACCATTCACTGGCTTGTGCCCTTGGATTTATTATTCAATCAGCCTCAGTGTCACCAAAAAGAGTATCATACTAATCCATCTCTCATAATAGTGTCATATCTTTGTCTTTTGATTTTACTACTGCTAACTATACATGCCTACTATGGAAGGACAGGCTTTAATTCTGTTACTAAAATACCTTTACTATTAAATTCAGTTGCCAATCACTTCAAATAATTTTGACTTGTATCTCAAGTTCATAATTAAATGTATGTTGCTTCTGAGGAATTATCCATATATATATATATGTATATATATATATATATATGAAGTCATATATGTGTGCATATATATACGAACAGTTACATCACAAAAACTAGTAGAATTATACAATTTACAAAAGTTCTCAATGATCACATCAAACATACTGAGGAAAGTATAAAAGACAAAAGTGTATATGAATGTGCTTTTTATTTTCATCTGATTCACATATACATGCATATGTTGCATTTATGTCTAAATGTGTGCTTGTATATACTGCATATATATTCATCGAACCATATCATATACATAATATATACAGATATATGCATATACCCATATCTTGTTATTTCTAGGAAGTTTTATAATTATTTCCATTTTGTAAATATTATCCATACATAAACTCTTTATACAACAGTTGCCATAAAGATGTTCTTTCATATAAACAATGTATTTAAAATATTATTGTATGATTCAAATAGCTCTTACCAAAACAAAATCAAACTTACTTTTGTGTTTAGGACAGCTATTTAAAGATCAGGTTTATTTCATGTTACAAGACAGGTTCGTTTGTCATCGTAAAATTGTTCTGGGTCAAACTGATTATCTTAAAATAAATTTTTTAAAAGTATAGTCACCTGTATCATAACTGCTTAAAAATTTATAATAGAAGCATGATGAAATCTAACCAAAGTTAACAGAAAAATCATTGAAATTATAACCTATGGGTGATTATTCTTTGAAAAAAATGATTCTAAGTAAGTTTGTGATAACTATCATACTTTAATTATATAGCCAGATTTTTTTTTAAAGGCACGTGATTATTTTAGGTCAAATGCAGTACAGGAAACTTCTTATTAAGTATATTATTCATCTCTATTTAAAACACAGCAACTGATAAGTATATATTTTTGGCATTTGCCTTATGTCTACAGTAGTCCCACTTCCAGATGGTGTAAATACAGATACAAGCTTCACTTTAAGCAATTGAACTTTTCACACCCTCGAACCCACAAAATCGGATGGCTTGTGGTTTCTGCAGCTGGTGTACTGCAATCATTTCGGGTAGTGTCATATGAAAAATATTTCCCTCCCCAAGCCCTACACAGAATCAGTTATTAATGAGTTGCAGGCAGCACCATGCGAGCACATGCAGTATATATTTCAACAGTTAGTCTAGGAACACTGGAGAATTCAGAACATGAACAGAAATCAAGAATTATTGCCAGTGGGAGACAGAAAGAGTATGAAGGCATGCCATCACAGAGGCAGCCCCCAATTGACACATACTGTTGTCCACTACCTTAAAAGAAGCTGGGGGCGGGGTGAGCATTTGTAGATGAGACCATCACAGAATGTATACAAACTGAGAGTAAATAACCACAGACAAAACAGAACATTACAAGATCAGCCACCATACGATGAAACTATGAAAATCATAATGTTGTTTTTGCTAATGCCACATAGGACACCTGCCTATTTAATAAGATAAAATGATTTCTCATTTCAGACACATCCAACTTGCTATTATTAATTTTTACTGATATATTTGGAAGACCACAGTTCTACAGCTTTTCCCACCAATGACAATACCTGGGAAAATGTGTGCTTTCAGAATTTTTGGAAAAGAAAAAAATAATTAAATCAATACTTTACATTTTTCATCACAACAATATTCTTTCCAATATAAAGCAAATTCAAACACTTACATTCCTATTTTCCCTTTTGCATAAGATTTTAAAATGTAGCAGTCTTATAAACATACAGATATTTATAGAAAACTGGGAAAGCTGTACTTAAAAGAATGTCCAGTTGAGTATTTTAATAAGCAGGAGTGCTGACTAGATTATGCAAATTTTGGATGCTTTAACATAAAATAAATTCTATAGTAGACTATTTTATTTTTATTTTAATCCCATTAAAAAATATACAGTTCACATGGGTCCAACAGGGATTTGAAAGCCACACATAGGGAAGAATTTCATTACCTTGACACTGGCTAACAGAATAACTACTCATTATTTCTTCTAAGAAACTATTATCTACAGAAAATCCAAGGCAGTCTTACATTTCTCTACATCTGTTATCCATAAAAACTTTATGTGTCTCAGGCATGCCACCTGGCACTAAACCCTAGATTACATTTGGAACACTGACTTACTGTAACAGTGCACATCACACTAAAACAATATAGGAATGTGACAATGAAGGCTTGTATAAATGCTGTCATCCAAAATATATGTAGGCATCTAATAGGGAAACTATGAGTTTTCTCTGTGCCTTGGATTTCTGTGCTGATGTAAATATCTTTGTGATTTGATGGTTCACAACAAACAATCAGTTTTTTTTTTTTAAAGTAGATTTCACTAATACCAACTTCTGTCATCATGATGAAGATATTCAAAGGGCATCACAAAGCCAGACCAAAAATCAAAGGGTTGAAACTATGACAGTAGGTCATGCATGTATCCATGTCTCTGAGTTACTTTATATCATGCTATTCATTGGATCCCAGACACTGATTTGGATAAAGAACTATTTCTTTTTTTTTTTTTTTTTT
>NC_022035.1:10046344-10083458 GCF_000317375.1 Microtus ochrogaster | reverse complement strand
TTCTTATTTAGCTTCTCTAGGATTGCAAATTATAAGCTCACTGTCCTTTAATTATGGCTAGAAACCAAATATGAGTGAGTACATCCCATGTTCCTGATAAAGAACTATTTCATCAGACTCATAACAGGTAACGTTCTAACACGTTGAGTGTATCTATGAATGCAAAAGATGAGTTTTCCTGACTTAGTTTATAGTCTACTGAAGTAGAATGAATGAATATTAAGTTGAAAAAAATCCATGATCAAATATGTTTTACATTTTAGGGAGCAGGCAGAAAACAAATAACATATGTAAATACATGATAAAGAATCATTGCGTAGTCGGTAGTTGCAATGGAGTAAGCTGGATAGAAGCAATGAGAAACAGCTCATTGTGTTTTTAAAGAGCCAGGCAATAGTACAGATGACAATGAGCAAGTACTTAAATAAAGTAATAGAGTCATGTGGATTTCTTGGTGAAGTACATTTAGGGCAAATTATGTTACTGTTTAATCAAGAACATCTTTTTTTGTCTTGAATACTTTTTTCTTTTAAGATTTAATTATTTTAGCAGGACAGTGGTGGTACATACCTTTAATCCCAGCACTTGGGAGGCAGAGGCAGGCAGAATTCTGTGAGTTTGAGGCCAGCCTAGTCTACAAGAGCTAGTTCCAGGACAGGCTCCAAAGCGACAGAGGAATCCTGTCTTGAAAAACTATACAGTGTTCTTATTGTCTGCTATGCTTTAGAACAATGGCAATGGGTTTTTGATCCTACTGCACATACTGGCTTTGGGGGAGCCTAGGCAGTTTGGATGCTCAACTTACTAAACCTGGATGGAGGTGGGCGGTCCTTGGACTTCCCACAGGTCAGGGAACCCTGATTGCTCTTCAAGCTGATGAGGGAGAGGGACTTGATCGGGGGAGGGGGAGGGAAATGGGAGGCGGTGGCGGGGAGGAGGCAGAAATCCTTAATAAATAAATAAATTAAAATAAATAAATTAATTAATTAAAATAAATAAACTGTTAAAATAAAAAAAAGAAAAAAAAAGAAAAACTATGCAGTGTTCTGTTTGCATGTATGCCTGCAGGCCAGATGAGGGCACCAGATCTCATTAGGATTGCTTGCCAGCATGTAGTTGCAGAAACTGAACTCAGGACTTCTGGAAGAGCAGGAAGTGCTCTTAAGGTCTGAGCTATAATTCCAGCCCCCTCAAGATCATCTTTTTACCTGAGAGATAATTTTACAATATGGCATGATATAAAACATTTATTTTATATTTAACTAACCAATATAAAATAGGCTAAAAATATGAAATTTGTAATGTTTTACCTTTATTTACTTGGTGTGTGTGTGCGTATGTATGTGTGTGCGTGTGTATGTCTGTGTATTTCTGTGTATGTGTCCGTGTATATGTATGTGTGTGTTTGTATGTGTCTGTAAGAGTGTATGTGTTTGTGTATGTGTGTATTAACTTGCAGGAGCTAATTCTTCCCTCCCAGCATGTAGGCTCTGAAATCTATCCAGGCTGTCATACTTGGGAGTCTATGCCTTTACCCAGTCACTGAGCCATCTCAATGGTCATGGCCAGGTAGGTAAAGCATTTAATACTGTGGTTTGAACTCTGACTCATATTTTTCTTCACTTTCTGTACCTATTCATTTTATTTCCCATTGCTTTCTTCTCCTTTGCGTCTTTTCATCCCATACATTTTATTACCTTCCTTCTTTTGTCTGTCCTTCCTCTTATTACCATTTTATCCCATCAATGAACCCCAGAGCCGACAGAAGTAAGCCAAACAGCTGGGGTGGAACAGCTCAGTTCTCCTCCACTAACTAGGTTTAGGCATTAGTTTCTTTGCCTTTGTGAGTGAAACTTTTACTCATATGACCAGGGCAGTAGCAAGGAGATAGGTGGTGGCATCCAATGTTCTGGTGATGAACTGCAGAGATTGAAGCAATTCTTGAATATAACAGAACACAAAAGAGTGGAATAGAACAAGGAAAGTGTAGACAAAGCTGGAGTAACACTTTACAAAGATAACTTACAAGTTATCTCTGACCTTAGCCATTTCGTTGTTAGTATTTTTAGCATTTTTCTATTTTTTAACATTTTCTACCTAGGTTGTATGAGGATGTAGCACATTTGAACAGTTTATTTCTCTAAATAACATGTTAAAATTAAGAAAATATTATTTGCCAATTTCCTAATCAAATAACCACAGGAAACTTTTTTTTTTTCAAGTTTTGTTCAATGTTGGGAAAGAAGAGGGAAGTCAACTATAATGAGGGCAGGAGGCCACATAGTTAACAGGCTTTAACAGAAAAGAAAAAGTCACACTAAGTTGAAACAAGTACTTTTCCACAATTTTACATACAAATCATTCTCTGTAGTGGAAAGTTATGTTAATTTTACAATTGTTTTCCAGAGTCTTAAAACAAAATACAGGTTGGCCTGGAAAGATGCCCCAGGAGCAGAAAGCCCACCCTGCCCTTACAGAGGAAAGACGCTCTGGGAGTTCAGAGCGCATCCTGTCACTGATGAGGAGTGGAGTTCAGTTTCCAGCACCTCCTGTGAGTAGCTCAGCTGCCTCTACAGACACTGTACACCCCCGTACACTTGTACTGATATACACACTTCACACATTAAAAATAAAGGAAAAATACAATTTATAATATAAGTAACACTAATAAAATATCTCAAAAAAGAATAAATATATTCATATAATTAAATCTAGTAATTGTTAGTTGCTTATCAAATTTCTATATATTTACATGAAGTCTTTCTAAATTTTCATAATTAAATAAGTTTATGAAAAATATCATGATGAAATGAAATAAGAAAATATGCCATGAATAGAATAGCTTGTATTTTAGGAATAAAGATAAAATGGGCTACTCTTATAAGTCAAAGTAGGCAGAACAAAGACATTTTTAATGCTTGTTGAGCCTGTAGAGTTCATGGGTTAGAATGATTTCGTAGCACACAGCAAGACCTGATTTCAACTCACAATGCCAGGTCCTTAGAAATTATAAAACATTATCATGAGTAAAACTATAATATTCTACTTTTAAGTTATGTTATTGCCTAGATAGTAATTTTATGCATTATACTTTTAAGTTATGTTATTGCCTAGATAGTAATTTTAACTTAATAAAAATGTATTGATTTGAGTTTTAGAAAGGAAAAGGAGTACATAGCTTGGAAGTTTGTTGTTACTGCTTTCAAGACCAAGATGGCTCTTTGTTGTTACCTGAGTAATAGCAATAACAGCTCAGGAAACTTAATGAATTGGTGAGCAATAATACCTCACACTTATGTAAAATCTTTGGCAGCGATTGTTACAGCCGCAAAGGACTTACTTACTCATTCTTTTTTCTTTTTTCCAACTTGAAAATGAAGCATAAAGGAGGTTAATTCCCAGCACGGAAATACAACCTAAATTTCTAAAAGCCAGCATCCAACCTAGTTTAAAAAAAAAACAGTAGACTTTGGCAGTGATTCCCTACTCAGTCAAAGCCACTGCCAGGTGGATAAGTTTATGGGTAGACTATAAAACGCAGAGTTGGCTGACAGATGACCAGTCACAGCGTAACCATAAAAGTGAAAAATGGGGAAAGATTCTTGAAAATGTCTAGTAAACTATTAAGGAAGTGAACATTCCCTTTTTTTTCTCCAATTTAGAGAAAAAACAAAAAAAGCAAAGCCTAGACAATTATATAAAAAGCAGTTGTCCTCTAAAGAGATGGATAAATTTAAATATCACAAAGTGTTCTAGTTACAAAATTAATGTGACCAGAATCAACAGTAAACCTCAAAATCTCATGGCAACAAATACTACCGACTACAGAATCAAATCCCAGGGCTAACAAAAGTCTCCAGTTCTGGCTGCATGCAAAGATAGAGGGGCATCTGGAAGCGCATTTATACAAAGAGATTGAATGTCAAGTCAAGAGAGCCACTTCAAAGAATACATATATGTGCGCGTGTGTGTGCGCGCGCGCACACGCGCACACACACACACACTTGGTTTTGAAGACCAAAATTAATAGAACTCATAGCAAGCATTAAAATGAATGGCTGAAAAGTATCAAAGAAAAGATATCCATTGGGACACATTTTCTTGTGAAAATACATCAAGTGCTCTTATTTTCTGCGTTCTTCAATGCGTACTGTACATGTTGTGAATTGCCTATGAGTCATAACTTCTCCAGAAACTGTGTAACACAGAGGGACTTTCGCCATCCAGGCAAATCAGTCTCCACATTATGTAGCACCATGCCCCCCTCACAACTTTCAGTAAAATCGAACAATAACTTGAAGGTTATGGAATCAAAGAAATGGTTTTTAAAATTATAGCCTCAGTTCAAATAAAGGCATATTGATTAGATAAATTATATTCTTTTCCTTCATGAGACATAAGCGTCATCTTGCAATGAAGTATGCCAGCATGAACATCACAGCATCATGCTTGGACAACATTAATGATCAACAACAAACAAAAAAAAAAAGAATAAAGGAAGTGAACACAGACCCACACATAAATTCAGAAAAAAAGAATCTAAAAGTTTCAAAGCTACAATTCGCCCACACTGAACCACAATTCTTTACCAGAGAGGCACAATATTTGGTGTCCCCCATCTGAAAAAGGGAGTGAGTGCAACCAGCTACTCCGCAGGAACAGTGAAGCAAGTGTTGGGAAGGTTCTGCCTTGAACCCACAATGTAAGACTGTGGCAATTTACAAACCAGAATATGAAACCAAGCATATGAATGGAAGAGGATAATTTCTGCCAATCATAATAATAATCATAATAATCTCAATACTGTGCAAGTCTTTTTATATGTTTTATTGTGGCATATGTGTATGTCTGTGTGTGTGTGTTTGTGTGTGTGTGTGTGTGTGTGTGAGAGAGAGAGAGAGAGAGAGAGAGAGAGAGAGAGAGAGAGATGCTTCTCTCCCCACCATGTGGGTCGTATGGATGAAACTCAGGGTCTCAGCTTGCCACTACTGGTGGCAAAGACTTTATCCCCAGAGCCACCATGCCATCTCCCCATACTATCATACTGCTGTGTACGAAGTGGCACTTGGTTTTGTTAGGTCAACATCATGCTCTGCGTTTCTAAACTTCAAACAACAGGAGCACCGCAACATTAGTGAAGCAGAGCTGAGCTTCTGGGAGTAAGGAAAAAAAAAAAAAACACAAAAAGGTAGCCGACCTCAACAGCAGAGTGAAAAATTAACATTTCAACAGCTCCAGCCTTTCATCCCAGTCTCTATAGTGTGTATATATATATTTTTTTCCCCAGAAAAGATACGATTTAGTTTAGAAAGATGCAGAATTACATAAAACATCTGGAATATGGGACAAGAAATATTGGCTTATTATCCCTTGTGGACCCTCCCCATGAAAAATTTACTAAGCATGTTTGGTAGTTTTAATCTCCAGACACCTCAAGCTACGCTATGGATACATCATCTTGTTCATTTCTATTAGAATGAGCACATGGAGTTAAAAGCACACGCACTCTCTTTTAAACTGTGAGTGCTTCCCCCCCTTAATCAGAAACTTTTCTTTAAATATGCATATAGACATACGTGCTTGTGTATATACGTGGGAACAAACATCCTTAATAAAATTTTGTTTTGCATTCTTATCAATAAGATGCTACTTTTCTCAAATTTGCCAAAATTCAAGATCTTCAGTTTTTTGCAAATACATAATTTACCTTGAATGCTGACATCCATATTTCAAAATTTTTAGGGAAATTTTCAACTAAACATTAATATCTCATATACTTAATTCTCTGGAAATATACAGGACTGGTGACTTTTAAAAATTTAAAACATAATTCTTTATTTCACACATTTTCTTACCTCTTTAAACAGAAGTTTAAAACAAAAGTTATGGATTGTGCTATCAGCAATAAAGGGTTTTCTGGATATTAATAATAGACACAGATGACAGTAACTAAACAACTTTGAAGATCAATTTTTTATATTAAGTCGATTATTACTGGTAAAATCAATATTTAGTGTACATACTTAAGAAAATTAAACAATGAAATCATCTTTTATAAGAATTTACAAAACTAAGTCGTCATCTATAGAATATCATTGCAATATTATCTTATTATTAAGTCATATTTTATTATAAATACTTGAAATTAAGTTTTAGCGTAAATACTCCCATATTAAAATTAGGGAAAATTCTGCATAATTGAAGTGTAATAAAACACTCCACATTTTAAGTGATCTGTCTTTTCAAATTGGCACATTGTCCCATAGCTATGCTATCATTAATAACACTCAAAATATATAATGGGCCTCTACATATTCCAATTAAAAATAGGAGTCCTTAAAATATTTGAGTATTAATAGTCTATAAAGATTTTCAGGGACATTTTTATTAATTTGACACAGATACGCCTTCATTTCTAATGTTACAAACCTGAATCATTTTAAATGCAATTAAAAGTGGTTATGAAAGAGTGTGGACTTCCTTGTGAAGTAGGAAATCACTCTTGTGATTAACATGCAAACGAGCTCATGCTGGCAGAATAGATTGGGGTTTTAAAACCCCAATTACTTTTGTATGATTATCTATTTACCAGTACACAGTCTATTTTCATTTTTCATCTAATACAAAATCGGCTTGCTTACAATTTTAGCACAGCAATTAATATTTACAATAATTATGACATCAAGCACTGCTGAGAACTTGGAGTAAATCATTTACCCCAGTCTTTTTTTTTTATTCACCTACTAATATTATTTAACAATTTAGTGCTGTATATGAGCTTGCCTTTATGCAAAAATCAAAATTAAAAACTGGCTTCTTTCATTTAAATTTAGTTATATTTTATATCATTTTTGACTATGATATAGAGAATGAATATATAAAGCCTACATTCTCCATTAACACTAATATGGAACATTAGTTTGATCACTCATAGTACCAAAAATAAATATATTCTGAGAACAATAAAGGATGTCCCATGACTCTTTTCCTGCAAAAGTAATAGCAGACAATTCTAAACTTTCACCACCATGCTTTGATTCCTACCTGCTATGTATTGCACACATACACATTTTTCCAGACTTCTAAAGAAAATTATAATGCATTAATGACAGGAACCATGGTAATGGAAAAAAGGTCACCCTGTCTTGAACACCTTCTGTTTTAAACCATTATATAGAAAGACATTCGAGAAAGCAAAGAATTAAAAGCCAGCCTTTGTGCAACCCATTACTGAAATATTATAGAATAATCTATATCAAATGTAGAGGAATAGCAGATTCTTTTGGATCTAAATTAACTGCAGCCATAGAAACGCTTTTATGCTTATTATGCATCTGCATGTTGATTCAATTATTAAAAGAACACCTGACAGCATCAGACTTATTTAATTGAATTAATTAAACTGGATGAATAATCACTGAATTCCTTTTGTGTGAAATTTGTCCTGAAAGTAACACTGGCATTTGGAAATTGCAAGTAATTTGCATGGCGAAACACAGTGAGCACTGAAAGCTCCTGTTCCAGCTTCTGGGCTTTCTCTCTTCTCACATTAAGACAAATGAAGAGACCTTAGGAGGTGTATTTTCTCTTCTGCTGTACATATTAATGGTTATTTTTGTCAGTATACCATTAAGCAATTTCTCAACAATTCCCTCAATTTCCAAACTGAAAATCCTCTCATATATGGAAAGCGTTATGCAAACTGCCACTTCTCTCAAGGAAGTGCTACAACAGTCAAGGCTGCTGGAAGCTCTGAGGTATGAGGAGCCCTTGTTGCAGCGAGGATGACCAAGGCAATGTGTTTGTTATTTCCATGGCGAGACATGCCTGTTTAAACTCAGAGGTGGAAGTATTCACAAAAAAATACCTGGTAAGTCTTTCAAAAGCACTCGTCTGCTTTGATCTGTTTCTTCTGAGATTACAGGTGTAGTAAGGCTTAGGCCTAGCTTTTATCATTACAGCTCTGAATGTTTTCTTCAGATAAATCATTGTAATTTGTTTATCTACATCTAATGATTTCACACTTTCCTTTTTTTAAAAAAAGAAAAAAAAAGAATGACTATTACGGACTGCCAAATATATGCTTTTCCTGGGTCAAATTTAGAAAGAAAACTAAAATCAAAACGGAAACAAAGACTTTCTGATATAAAGAAAGACGAGGAAATGACAAAAATACTATACTTCAAAAATGCTGCGAAATGGCATCATCTTATGAGATTCCCAATGCACGCACTTGCTGCCTATCTAATTTCGGATGGTAGCTTCTTTAAGCTCCAAACTGGGGCGGTATCCTTTACCACATTCTAGCCGCTGGGAGGATGCATCAAATCTGCTGTTGTGTATTCATTACCACGACAAAACTTTTGAGAAACAATGATGATTTCCTTGCCTTCAGACACTCGCATCCGTCTATGCTATAGTTCAGAAATGAACATCACCTTTGAAGCGACTTCATTTCCCTCTTTTGAATGAAAATGATTGTACTTCCACCCTGGAGACGCGAATCACTCCACACCATTTTGTCATGCTTATTGTTTAGGAGAGACTGTTTACTGTAGTATTTAAAATCATGAACCATTTAACACCCACGTTCCTGAAATTAATGAACCCTTTGACTATTCAGTTGGACACACTTGAATTTTGTTCACTTTTAAGATACACTTGAGCTCTTCACCCACTGGCCCACACAGAGTCTTACTTCAAATTATCTGTGTTTATAGGCTGCGCTCACATCCCTCAGAACTACTGCTGTGTGGATGCTCATGTCTGTCACAAATAAAATCTCACAAGCAATACAAAAATATTTCCTTCAAAGGTAAAAATGTACTATGAAATGTAACTTGATATTTTAGAAACCAATTCATGAAGCCACTCAAGTCTTATTAGACTGTTTTCTGTCAGGTCGAAATGTTTAGTACTATAGATAAATTGTTTCCTAGGAACAATAAATATGTAAACTTTTATAAAATACTTTCTGAAAAATCTTTGAATCCACCTAAGTACTAATATTAAAAACCTCACTGTTCAGGTTTCTATTCTACAGAAATTAGACAAAATACACTGGCATTACACCTTTCTCAATACCAGTTTATTATGGCTTTATTTCATAATACGGGATGTGGAAATGGAAACAGTGCCATCATGTGATACTTTTCAGGGTACTTCACTTCTTATATTCTCCATGTCAGAGCACATAGCTGCTACACAGATAAGACTCCAGAGAAACGGAACGTCAGCGTGATTCCCGACAGAGCGTTCTGCATCCGTGCTAGGTGTTCATGCTTTAAAGTAAACATAAGCAACACTTTTCATGTCTACAAATAAAAGCAAATATAAAGTCTATAGTTACACTGGAAATATGTACCCATGCAAACACACACAGGATCCCCTTTCATAAAAGCCTAAATATTGTCCACATGAATCCATAAACTCTACTGTGATCATCACCATTTTCAGTAATTAAGAGCATAAAATATTCCTTTATTAGTGGAATAAATTAAGTACTTAAAAAGAGAAAGCCTAGGAGTTTAGGTGGAAAGGAAAACTCTAGCCAATGAAAATTTGAGCATAAAATTTTAATCTATTCCCTATCCCCTTCCCTGTTCTCTCCATACAACACATACATGCACACACACACATACAAACACACACACACAAACACACACACATACACACACACAAACACACACATACACACACACAAACACACACACACACAGCTTCTACTAACCTAAGAAATAAACACAATAAACCAAATGTGGTATTTGGCATATATTATTCCTTCAACAATAAAACTCAATTTTAAAACCACATTGAATTTAAAAATCCATCATAATAATTAGTTAAAATGAAATGCAAGTGCATTGAAAATGATACTCACTAATTTTCTTAGAAATCACTCTTTACCAGTCATTCAAAATGTTTTAAATGTTATTTTTGTGGGTGTAAGAGGTGTCAGTTTAGGAGCCACTTCAGTTGAAGTAGTATTTTTGGCATCATTTAAATGAATACATAAGTAAGTATTATTTTACTTAAACCTGAGATACAACGTTATCACAGGATTTAAACATTTACAGTGCATCAATTCTCACTTGCTATTTAATGATTCCTTAGGACATTTCTTTTCACTGCAAAAGAATTCAAGATATTTCATCTTAAAATCTTGCCAAAAATGTAAGAACATTGAAGGACTATGTCATATTTCAAGTTTTCAAACCATGCATGAGCTTCAAAAAATATTTAAAGGGGCTGGAGAGATGGCTCAGTGGTTAAGAGCACTGCTTGCTCTTACATAGGTCCTGAGTTCAATTCCCAGCAACCACATGGTGGCTCACATTCATCTGTAATAAGACCTGGTGCCCTCTTCTGGCTTGCAGAGAGAATACTGAGAATACTGTATACATAATTAATAAATAAATCTTTAAAATATATTTAAAAATTACTTTCATCACCATTATTTATATTTTTAGGAACATACAGCAGCAGGATTCTGCTTGGAATTTCACATAAATGGATTCCATTTAAAAAAAAAAGGAAAAAAACAAGAAACATGTTTGGTTTTTTTTGGTTTTTTGTTTTTGTAGCCATAAACATAGCTGCTTATTTCAGTATAGCAAAAGTGACCTCTAAGATGCCAAAGAGCACTTAAGCATAGTCATGGAAAAATTAGGGATGATTATTATAGCCAGATAAAGGTAAACTATATTTGACTTTAAATTATTTGGTTTCAAGTATTTCTCTTTTCTTCCAAGTTAAACTGAAAGTTGATCATCAAATGATCAATATCTTCTACCGGAAAGACAGGCTTGATTGTCACCCTTGAAGTGTAGATTAGAATGCCCACCCCAAGCAGCATGAAGGAGGGACCAACAGACAAGTGTTTGTATTTGGAAATATTTCATTCTTTTGAGCAGAGACTATCTGCTTTCTTTTTTAATAGAATTTGTTTTGTAGACTCTTTGGTTCTGAGGTAGAAAAGAATATGTCTCTTGAAATATATGGCCATTCTTTCTTCATTTCTTCCCATCTGAACCCATCTAGATGTTTTAATAAATATTCAGATCAGTGGCAGAGGACTTCAGATGATATCATCAACCTGATCTACTTTGTCAGAGAAGATTTGTCACCGATAGTGCTACAATTTGACTAGTGAGAGAAGAGCCAGAAACATCAATGTGTTTTAAATTTTCCCTGGTTAATGGTCCAACTGAGAAAAATGTATGGATAGAGCGAGGATTGGGGCGCCAAATATTTGCATTCAATCCACCCTTCTTGTAATATTGGGTGTGAGCCTTAACTTTTCCTTCTTCCAGAATAGCAGTGTTTAGAATTAGGCAAAGGAAAGTGAGAATTATTCAGAAATACTTATTGTAAAAGGTGTAGAAAACACTGATTCATGAAGAATCAATTCCTCTAAAAATTAGCAAATGAAAATAATACATTAATCCATAAGTTCTTTTTAAGTTTTTAATTTATTGCATTTTATGTGTATGAAGGGTTTGCCTACATGTATGTCTGTGTACTACATACGTGCCTGTTGCCCACAGGAAAGAAACAGATACCGGGTAGCTAGAACTAGGGTTACTGATGGTTGTGAACCACAGTGTAGATATAAGGAATCAAACCCAGGTCCTCTGGAAGAGCAGTCAGTGATCTGAACTGCTGAAACATCTCTCTAGGTCCCAAGTCGTGCGTTCTTTCTATAACACTACAACTTTTAATACCATTAGCAATTCCCTAGTCTAGAAACTGATGGTTGAAAACTTATGATGTAGTGATCTATTATCCACTGGATGGTTGTAGTGCAATTGCAAACCCATTTCGTGATGAAAGAAAATAAAATTATATTAGCTTAAGGTGGCTTTTTAAATCCATCCATCCATTCATTCATTCATTCATTTATTGTAGATGCAGACCTGCCAGGACACGCACACACAGAAATCAAGAGCAACTTTTGGAAGTCCTGGGGATAAACTCAACTGTCCAGGCTTGGCAGCAATAACTTTCTATCTGATAAGTCCCGGCACTGGCATTAAATGGGTATGTTTTAATACATAACATTTTTTGACTAAATTACATTTTTGACTAAATACAACGTCGTATGTATCCAAATTCAGTTTTCCTTCACAGCTTTACCTAAGCTTCCCAGCCCCCAGCACTCACATTCAAACACAAAGGCAGAGAGAGACACGCAACTCTGAGGCTACCTGGGACTGATCGAACTCTGTTGTTGGTAAATTGGTGGGTAAGTGTGCCTTTCTGCTAGTTAATATAGACTTGTCATATGCTGCTTCTCTGATATGTGACTATGGGAAATGTCAGTAAAGGACCTGTTGCACTTATTCTAGTTAAAAATGTTTGACATTTTATATGAAAGTAATGTTATTCCTTGGAGAAAATGAACAAAGTCTTCCGAGCCCAAGCAGAATGTGACACATTCTCTTCCACAGCCAATCCAATGACCAGTTCACAAAATCCTTCCCAATGAAACCAAGTATTTCATATTCTGTGTCCAGCCTCATGTTAGTTATTACTCTTAATTGTTATTGCAACGATGATTTTTATTTCTTAAGAAGTGATGTATACTTATAGAAAGTATACATCATGATGTTTTTTTTTCTACTCAATAATTATGCCTATCACATTATCCTGAATCATTTGTTCAGTAAGTCACTGAAAAATAAGTTATGTCTTAATTATACCAGAGCTTCAGGTAATTAAACATTTTGTATTAGAAATAAAACTAATATAATCTAAATGTATATTTTGTATCTTTTTTATATTTTATATCTGATAGAACAATTTACTCCTTGAGGTCCACTTTTATCATTTATTTTGAGTATTATAATAAGGTTGAATTTTTCCCAGGTAAGCACTCCTGATGGAGGAAGGTCATTGGTTGATTAAATAAAGAAGCTGCTTGCCCTGATATGTTAGAACGTAGGTGGAAGGTGAATGGAGCAGAATGCTGGGAGGAAGAGGAAGTGAGCTCAGAGACTCGACAGCTCTCCTCTCGGGGGCAGACGCTTCAGAGAGACATGATGCTCCACTCTTGCGGGCAGAGGCGAGAACTCTGCTCTCTGAGTCACACGCAATGAAGCTCTGACCCAGGATGGACGTAGGCTAGAATCTTCCCGGTAAGCGCACCTTGGGGTGCTACACAAAGATAGTCCAGGTTTGAGAGTTAGCCTAGCAGTGATTAAAAGAATACAGTGTCCGTGTAATTATTTCGGGTAAAGCTAGCCTTGCGGGCAGCGGGGTGCTGGGGACGTAGCCTCGCCACTCATATTACAACACACTCCAATGATTTAAAGAAGTAAATGTTAATAATAAATACATGATAAACTCTATTATGGGTTTTAATTGGTTTGCTTAAAACTTTATAGGAACAACACAAAGATAAGTCTATTCAACAAAAAAATTATGGGAGATTTTTCATACATCTGTATCTTTTGTCAAATAGCTTCAATTTATATCTCATCTAATGATAGAGATATTGGGATGAAGGAAAATGACACTTCTTTTCATTAAAAAATAACATTTCTTTTTTGGGGGTGATCATTTCCTGGGCATTGAATCCAAGGTCTTGGTTAAATTATGCTTACATTTTACTGTTGAACTATGCCCTCGACCCAAAAAAGTCTTCATTTCAGTTCATAAACATAATGTGTTTAGAACATATTTATAAAATTTGAAGATAATTTTGAAACTTTAACATCTTTAATTTCTTTTTAATGCACCTCTCTTAACATATATCTTTTTGTCATCTTTTGGACATATTGAAAAATACTAATCATATAGAACATATTGAAAAGAATTATTTTATGATTCCAAGTTTCCACAAAACCGATGTTCATCAAATGAAATTCTGGACATCTGATCATTTTAGATGGTCTTCATAATGACATAATTAAGTCTGAAAATTCTCTTGCCCAATGATACATAATAAGTCACAGTAGCAAGATGTTAGTGGCAAGCTCCTGTTAGAAGTGAGTTACCAGGTCCACCATATTGTAACTGCCTAAAATTATCTAAACACTATTCCCTTAAAGTGACTTTTCTATATGTCATAATTAAAGCTAAATTAAAATGTTAAATAATCTGCATATTTTTACTTGTTGTTCAGTCTCATTTTTAAAGTTACACATAAAGAAAAGCCTCTTTACATCTAATTTATCACACTGCCTCTAGTGGAAAACAATGCTAAAAGCTTAAGTAAAATTTCATCTTTTAATAATTTAGTCAGTCCGGAGGTGCATATATACATACCATTGTAGTCACTCTTAGAAAGATACAATTTCACTCATTAAATGTAATATAGATTTTCAATAGTGTAACATGAATGGAAATGTAGTTTTAAAAAAATGACACCAGTAGTAATCACTGCTTATGAGCATCTAGATAGTTTGATGTTCTCTTGAGGTTATAAGCCACGGTATATTCTTGACTGTTCAGTTACCTTAGATTTTCATCTCTGGAACATAGGAAATAGGAACAGAAATTGTAATTATGTTGTTTTATTTAAAATTAATACATAATAATATTAATCTACAATTAATAATTACTGTGAACAGCTTTCCTTAAACCAAATTTGTTCATCTCTCCTGATTTGAATCAGGGAGAAGTTGATACCAGGAGTGAGATATCTCTGTGAGAAGCCTTATAAGTCTGTTTTTTGAAGAAATATGGATCATTTAAGGACTTTGGAACTATGAAAGCAATTGTATACTGAAAGCAGTGCTTAATATGCTGTCTAATAGGAGCTCAGAAAGCAGAGGTGTTGAGAATAATGTGGACTATAGAGACCCAGCTCAGGAGATTCTGAAGGGAACTCTGTTAACAACTGTTCTAATGACACTTGGGCAAAGAATATGGCTGGCTTTGTCCTTGTCCTAAAAAGCTGCTAAAGAGTTTAGTACTAGTTTCATTGGCAGAGTAGGTTTCAAAATAGTAAAATGTTGACTCTATCTCATAGTTATTAGTTATCACACTTACACAGAACTATAGAGAAAATAAGCAAGTGGAAGGGAAAACTGTAGAATTTGAGGAGAAAAAGACCACCAGGCTATTTAATGATCTTTAATGTTGGAGCCATGTTTAGTGCTCCGAGATAAGAAGTTTAAAGGAAGGCATGATTGAAAATGGAATACAGGGAGTGATGCCTGCAGAGCAGGTCGCTACCCAGTAAAGCTTCCAACTTGTAAGAAGGAAAGGCTAAAGAATTCTTCTCACAAAGCAAATGAGAGCTTATTCAACAAAGGAAACCATCAACAATCCAAAGTTGATGCAAACATAGTTCACGGAGGGGGCCAGGTTTCATCCCCCAGAAGGGAGTAGAACTTGGCAGCGCCAGACATGAGAATTGATTGAGATTCATAGAGTATATAGGATTTTGGATTATTCCTCATCAGTTAAGAAAAACTGCTGAGGCTAGACCATTACAGAAGAGTCCCTTCATAGAGACCTAAAGGGACCACTGCATGAAGCCTGGATTACACTGGAGACCTTAGGATGTTAGAGATGCCAGAGCAATGGAATATCTACCAAGGATAGCTGTATACTGGAAGCACAACCAGCCCAAGAGAGAGATGTGTGTTGCAATCAACACAACTGAGATGGGCAAAGCTATCTAAGTCCTTTGACATCAGACAAGGAGCTATAGGAGATGGCTCCTCATCTGTTGTCATTATCACTTTAACGAAACATCTCATAAAGCTATTTAAGGGATGAAGGATGTATTTTAGCTCATGTTGACAGAGTCCAAACCTCTGTGTGTGGTTGTATGCCTGAAGAACCCAACTCCCTGTGGACAATGACAAGGTCTACTCTCCTATTCCCTTCCCCCCCTCTCTCTCTGTCACCCAACCCTCCCCAATCCTCTGTTCAGAAAGAGGGAAGTCTCCCATGACTGCCAAGAAAGCATGGCATATCAAGTTGAGGTAGGACTAAGCTCCTCTCTTTGTATTAAGTCTGGGAAAGGCAATACAGTATGAGGAATAGGTTCCCGAAAGCCAGCCAAAGCATTGTCAACAGGCCCAACTTCCACTGCCAGGAGTCCCACAAACAGAACAAGCCACACAACTGTCACACATATGCTGCGGGCCTAAGCTGATCCCATGCAGACCCCATAGCCATTGGATCAGTCTGTGGACTCCCATGAGCAGAGCAGTTACATCTGTGGCTGCGGGCCTAGGCTGATCCCATACAGACTCCATAGCCATTGGATCAGTCTGTGGACTCCCATGAGCAGAGCAGTTACATCTGTGGGTGCCCTTGTGATGACCCTGACCCACCTGGCTCATATAATCTTTCCTCTTGTCCTCAGCAGGCTTCTCCAGGTCTGCCCCATGCTTGGCTATGGGTCTTTGCATCTGTTTCACATGCCCACAGATGGCGGTTGGTGTAGTTACCAATAATGATTCCAGAGATGGCCCGTTCATGGTATTATCCACTCTTGCTAGGAGTCCTAGCTGGGCTCATCCTTGTAGATTCATAGGAGTTTCCTTTTCATCAGGTTTCTTCCTGACCCACAATGCAGCCCCCTATCAAGTCATCTCTTTCAGTACCCCCTTCTTCCATCTACCCCACAACCCAATCCTTGCAGATGTTTTACAAAGCATAACATGAGCAGACTCTAACTCAATTCCCATTTGAATTCTCTTTTTCCTTCCCTCAAACCTCACTACTCTCTGAATATCTCTGGGAATTATGGTCCTCTGAACTTTCAGTAGAATGGCCAATAAAACTCACAGCTCTCTAAAGAATTGTGTTCTTATAGTTACAAATAATTTAACGCCATTCCATACCCAGAGAAGTTCCAAAAGTAAGTAACATATTGTCAGATAGTCAGAGCAACATCCCACCACTAGTACCAATTTTCTATACTATTGACTTTTCCGATATGCACGATAAAATGCTTGAAAAGTAATTTGTGGATAGCCAGTTTGGGGAGCGGAGCCATGATCTGCCATGGAAGGGACAAGATGATGAAAAAGTGGCTACAAGACCAGGGTAGCATGGAGGTAATTCTGCTCATCTCCTTATAGCCCGGCAGGGCAGGGATCAAACACTGTAAACAAGTAGAATAAGTCTACAAAACCTCAAGATTCTCCTGCAGGACCTACCTGCTCTCTAAAGGATATACTTCTTAAAGTTTGCTCCTAGAACAGTACCACTGCCCAATGACCAAGTCCTCAGGTACATGAGCCTGGGAGGGGTATTTCATACTCATACCTGGAGACCTTGATGCTCAATGGTCTAAGACTTCAGAAAAATGACAAGGGCTATGAGCAGTCTAATTGAGGTTAATCCTGCGTAGTCAGAGGATTGAATGAGGATTCCACTATTTGTTGACTTGCTTGCCTCTCAGTTCAAAGTTTTGATCTAAGTTGAATTGACTTATTCTGAAAATATAATAATTATTATTGTTAGTTTATTATTATAAGTAAACCAGAATATTGATGAAAACATAATAAAATACTACAATTGTAGTGTAACTTACATAATGTACCAAAATACTCAATTCTACTTTTTAAGGGCTTTACTACCAAAAAAAGCACCAAACAGTAGTAAAGTGTAAAAAATTAATATACAAGTTGATAGCTTGTATCTTTATAGCTATGCCATTTGTTCATTAATTCTTTCATTAATCCACCCAGTAGTTTATGCAAAAGGAAGATACCTGAATGTGTCCCAGCCACTGGTGTGTATTATTGTATGCTCCTCTTTACTGTGGCACTTTTTTTTTTTTACTTGTAGAAATTAGCTCATAAATGTTTGGTTACACAAATCCCTAGATTTTCTGTACCACAACCAAAACAAGTCCCACCATATTTGGAGCTAAAGATCCTATTACAGAGATAAACGTCAAGACCTTAGACTCCTAATCAGTTACTTGGGAATGAATTCTAAAATGTTTTGGCAAAAGATGTTCCATTCCCCATTCAGCCTTTCTAAACCTATCCCCACGATTCGATGAGACTGGGGACCATCTCTTCAGACAAGTGTTTTGTTTAAGCAACTTAATTTAAGATACCTTACTAATGCCATAGCATTTCCAGATAATCCATATAAGCTGCTTCAAGTAGCTGAACCTCAGATTCTCACCAAAGAGTAGGAACCTGTACTCTTTGCTATCTAATCCTTATGAAAATTCTAGTTGAAAGAAACAATATTTATGGAGGATTGCCTAGATAACATACAACAGAGCAGTTACTCAGGCCAGATGCTCTGGATCTTACATCTTAATATGACTAGACCTTGAAATAATTCTAAATAAAATGCAACAAAGGCCTTGGCTGAACCTCGTTTGGAGTTCTCTTCTTGTCCTCCGCTAGCTGATGTCACAGGTGAGGCTCCTCTCTTATCTGTACACTTTTGTTGGTCCAGTGTGCTCCACAGTATTTATTTCTTCACCAAGATGAAAATAAAATTCATGCAGGTCAGAGTATCTACGAAAATGGATTCTTTTTGGAATGCTTTAAAAATGTGTTGCTACCATAACTGAGTATTTGTAGTAGTTTACATGAAGTAAATAAACGGCGACAAGACAAAAGCCATTTTATGGTTCATCCTTGCTACGGAACAGGCTCAGGCAGAGCATGATTGTGAGCTTTTTCTTCCTTTGATTTTTCTATGGTTTATCATCATGCTTTCTTACTGACTAAATATTATTCTCAAAATACAATGTATACAAAAATGCTACAATATTATAGACAGAATACATAAGTGTAAATAAGGACACGCATATTTTGGAAAGTTTTCTTAAAACAATCCACAGAACTTGAAATGATCTGTCTTGATTGTTAATTAATATTTTTCACATGTAGCAATGCATTTTTAAAATTACTGTGTGACTCAGGAAAATAACATCAATTTTGTTTATAGTTTATACTTTCTTGAGAAGAAAATATTTAATTAATTTCAATGAAATGTATATAGGTTACACTAAGATTAAAGGATATATAATATATTTATATAAAATCACATGTATTGATGTATGAATTATATTCCAGATGGTTTTTACAGCTCATACAGAAGTAAGAACATCCTAACTTCTATATTCCCTAATATTTGGAGCCCCTAGTATGAAAATTGATCTCATATTAAATCAGGACCTTTATAGACTGCCATATGTACCAGTATTCAAATTGTTAGTTTACAAGTGCATATTGTTGAATAAATGGAAGGTTTCTATGAAAACCCAGGTCTTGTTGTCTAGGAAAATTATAAACTGGCAAAAGATTTGCAACACCAAAAACCTCAAACAAAGAAAACAAAACAATACTCAGAAAATACAGAATTTTTTTTAAAAAGATTCATTTCACATATGCTGATAAGAAAATATAATTATATATATATATGTAGATATATAGTATAACTTTTATAGTAAGATTAGTAATTAAATACTTTTTAAAAAAAAACAACAAAGACACAAAAGAATTGCTTCTTTTCTTCTGATTATCGGTAGTAGGTACCATGGTACAAACAGCCACATCATTCATACATATATATATATATGTATATAAATGTATGTATATACAAAGGAAATGGTTGAAATCTGTACTGAAGGACAAAGAAGTGTCAGCCAGCAACAGCACGGAAAATTCTAGAAATGGTAGGTCTAATGAAGTGTAATCATATGCCCAAAAAAGTAAAAGTAAGTTTGAGAAATAGAATGAACATGCACAAATCATCTCAGGCTAGTTCAAAGGGAAACTGAGCAGTTATGAACACAGAAGGAAAAACTGGGATAAATATGATATAGGAAGAGAAAGACAAACAACACCGTTCAAAGGAATGTTAAAGCAAAAGAGTAGCAAAATGGAATGGTGGGAGAATCAGGTTTTATAATTCTCAGTTTAAAGAGAAGAATGTTCTAGTGACAGAACATTTCAGCTACAAAGTTTATGAGTAAAGACTGTGATGGGGCCAAAATCAAAATATTTTTTCTCTGAAAATTCCACCATATGGTGATGCAGAAAGGATCTTTGCTCCAAAATATTGATAGGCATATGAATTGACAGAATTTAAAAACTAGAAAGTATGGAAATTTGCTCATTTTATAGGGAAAAAATTAGAAAAAAAACCCTCAATTTCTGCCACAGAACTTCTAGCATAAATCTCTCAAAAACTAAAAGAACTTTAGATTCTGCTACCCAAATAAATGTTAAACCCAAATTGAAATAAAGAAGGCAAAACAATGTAAAAGTTTTCGATGGCATTCATTCCTGGTTGGAAAATTATAAGTAGTGTAGTATTTCATATTGTTTAAAGAAAACTGACTCGCAAGAAATAACGCTGAAATGAAATCCTTTTGAATGGCCAGTAGGACAAGAATTATTTCTTCTAGAAATGAGCAATTGAATAAATTGGAAAATTGGAAGGCGGCTCCTTTTTCAATGCTACATCTTCAGGGGACAAATCATTGTATGTCTTGCTCAGAATGATTTCCCTTTTCTGGTTAGAGCACTTCTCAGCCATCCATTCTTCCGCTGGATACATTTGTGTCATATATAAATCTATTATGCATCCCCCCTCTCTTTTATACTCAAATAATAGATATAAAATTCATTTCTTCTGCACTTTGAAATGAATGGTTTTCTCTGTGCATAAAACCAATAGGAGAGACAATTTCACAATGTTTAATAGTATCACAAAGGCGGTGTACTGCTGAGCTTATTTTAGTTGGAAGCAGATAAACTCAAATTATAGTTTAACCTCCAGTAATAGGAACCATTTCACTTGGAAAATATTTGTTGTAAAATTAAAATAGATAATGGATTGTAATTGCATGGAGAGATACTCTGATGTGATTACACTCACTAGGGAGTATGCCCCACGAATGGTGTGAAATATACCCCCAAATACCCCACATTGGCATACTTGGTACATAGAAATAAGTGCCCCGTGTAAACAAGAACCTGCCGAAGTTAATTTTAATTAGACATACAATATGTAAAAACCAATCAAAATATTGAAATTGCCTTAAATCTGCCAAAAAACATCTTTTCCTTTATAAAGGTTCATTAATTTTTATGATCATAAAATTTCTTTCTATAAATATCTTTTAAGATATGACATATCACTTTTAAATGGTATACTTTGCATGGATAGGGTAGACGCAACTATAGTGATATTTTGTTTGTGCTTTAATAATAAAGCTTGCCTGAAGATCAGAGTACAGAGCTAGCCATACTAGCTAGTCATACAGACCAGTCAGTGGTGGTACACATCGTTAGTCCCAGCATTCAGGAGGGAGAGGCAGATGGATCTCTGTGATTTCAAAGACACCTTGGGCTACATGAGGTTGAATCAGTCTAAAAGAAAATCAGAGCCAGATAGTGGTGCCTCACACCTTTTAATCCCAGTACTTGGGAGTCATATGCCTTTAATCCCAGCACAAGGGAGGCAGAGACAGTAATGGATATGCTGTGGAACAATGGTCTATACCCCGTCACTTGTATTTTTTTTTTATAATTTCTTCTCAGTTTTCTTTTTTCTTTCTTTTTTTTTTTTTTCGAGACAGGGTTTCTCTGTGGTTTTGGAGCCTGTCCTGGAACTAGCTCTTGTAGACTAGGCTTGGTCAGTAACCAGGCAGGAAATATAGGCTACTATAAATTCTAAGAGTTAATAAGAAGCCTGAGCTAATAGGACAATCAGTTTATAATTAATGTAGACCTCTGTGTATTTCTTTGGAAGTGAATGGCTTCAGGACTGGGTAGAACAGAAAACTCTGACAACAAGGATAGAACTGAGCAGAGAGAAATAGAAGATGGGAGGAGACGGGACATTCAGTCTGAGGAATTTTAGAGACAGGATCTTGTACTCTTGATTCTGGGGATTTGGTAGAGGTAAGAACTAGTGGCTAATTTCTATGCTTCTTTCATCTTTCAGTATTTACCGCCTAATATCTGACTCTGTTTTTTTTTAAATTTATTATTAAGACCAATTAGAATTTACACTATATGCAACCCATGGTTCAACACCATTTATGGAGTTTTGGCAGTTGATGGTTGCTGGAGGAGAAAGAGTGAGTGTTTACTGGTAGGTTGCTCATTGTCTAGTAGATGACCTCACACGGATGCTGCTATAGGCAACATTAATTTGGTTAATAAACATATTTTAAAGAGGATAAAGATTGTAGAATGGATATCGTCTGGTGGTCTGGAGACAGTTGGAATGGAACAGATTGGAAGGGGCAAATATAATTCAGATTTGTATGTAGTTAAATGAAAATTTCAAGGAATAAATAAAAACTATAAAAATAAGTAGTTATTTCTATCTCTTCGTCTCTGTCTCTGTATCTCCCACACATTCAAATATAAATTATAAACTAATACAGTATAATCACATCCCTTACAATTTGAATTCTATACTTAGGAAAGGATGAGTTCACGTACGGGCTATAACAATGAAAAATATGTACATTTCTTACATATTCTTTTTGTTTCAGATACTCTTTGTATAAAATTGGAAAGGCACAAATCTAACAGTTATTAAGACTTAATAGGAAATATGTGCATTAATGTTGAATCTTTGTATACAACAGGAACATTAGCTATAAACAGACTTAAAAAAACTCTTTGAGGTTACATTAGAATTAGAGCATTTCTTCCTTCCCTTTCCTCCCTGAGAACCTTTGACTACTCCCTGCACTCCTTCAAATCCATGGCTGCTCTCACTATTCTCTAATTGCTGTAAGAGGCATAGACATTTGTACATAGATATCCCTAAATAGAACCTGTTCAGAATGCATACTGTTACTTGCGTTCGTGTATTTGGAACATGCCAAATTGGATAGGAAAAGCTTATGAAGCCTCAAATACACAAATAACTCCAGGAAACTGAGCAATGCTGGGAGTCGGGGAGGTGGTCTTCCCACTAGTCTGTGGGAGACTAGCACACCAATTGGTATAAATGTAAGCTTTCAAACTGAGATTACACGGAGAAAGATTCTGACATTCTTATGGTATTTATTTTAACTAATAAAATAATTCAGAAAGCACAGTAAAAAATTGAGAAATATAAAAGTGAAACAAAACCGCAAATAACTTGCAAACAATATTCCTTATATTTGATTTTTGTTTTATGCAAGTCACTATAGCTCTATCAGTTTATATAAACACCATACAAATTGTAAATCTGTTCTCAAACCTCTATCAGTCCTATACTTTTACACATTTGCAGGAAAAGTAAAACAAGTTAGCAAATTTTGCTCAAAAAAACTACTTTGTTACAGAATCCTGAGTAAATAGAGTGGAGTTTTGTTTGGAGACAATGTATTCTGAAAACCCAAGCTGGCTTCTGACTGGCTCTCTTCCTACCTCCACCTCCAGGGTACTGGTAATACTGGTAATATTTCCTTTTAAAAATATTCTTTAAAATTATAATTCATGGGTACAGGCATTTAGCCTTCTTGTATGTGCATCGTGTATGTGTGTGCAGGGGGGCTGGTCTCTGAGGAGGACAGAAGAGGGTGTAAGTTCTTCCAGATCATGAGTTTTAGACAGTTCTGAGCAGCTGTGTTGATGCTGGGGATGAACTCTGGCTTTAGCTATTGCTCTTAACTGCTGAACCACCTCTTCAGTATCACAGATGGCTTTTGAAGGTTTTTAAATTTATGCATATGTGTATGATTGTGAGTGATTCTATATCACCATATCTACGCAGGAGTCAGGGCAAGTGTTAGATCTTTGGCAACAAGAGTTATAAGCAATTGTGAGTTGCCATGTGGGCACTGAGAACTAAACCTACATCCTCTATAAGAGCAGATTGGTGCTTACAACCACTGAGCCAACTCTCCAGCTACTTCAGAAGCTATTTTTTAATGAAAATACTATATAAAAACTGATTAGACATTTATGATTGCATAATGGAATGCTCTTTGTCATGTCACTTCTTTCAAAATGTTTGGGGGTGGGGGTGGAGGGGAGAGAAAGCCAGCAGCATACATCTGATGTGGGAGTGTCATATATCAATCTGTTGATTTCATTGGTTAAGGAATAAAGAAACTGCCTAGGCCCCTTGATAGGCCAACCCTTAGGTGGGTGGAGTAAACAGAACAGAGGGCTGGGAGAAAGAAGCTGAGTCAGTGAGTCGCCATGGTTCTTCCACTCCAGGCAGATGCAGGTTAAGATCATTCCTGGTAAGCCAGCTCGTGGGCTACATGGATATTAGAAATGGGCTAGTCCAGGTGTGAGAGTTAGCCGAGAAAAGGCTAGATGTAATGGGCCAAGCGGTGTTTAAAAGAATACAGTTTCCGTGTAATTATTTCGGGTAAAGCTAGCCGTGGGGGCGGCCAGGTGCTGGGGAGGCAGACCCGCCGCTCTTATTTCAACATACATCGTCTGCCACACAAGCGAAGAAGGTGTAGTCCTTCCATGCCTGGGATCAAAAGAGTAGCGAACAATCCTATCATATTCTTCACCCTGGATTTGAAACCTTTTATTTAATAAAGTAAACACTTCCCTGGATGCGTACTTTTCACACAGTGGGAAACCTCATGTATTTGTGGAGGGATACATTTACCATTCTCAAGTTCCTTGCCAGGACAGCTTCCATCCCGGTTTCCAGTTTAGCCATAGAAAGCAATGCAGAGTTTCTGCAGGGTGGGGTTGGAAAGACTCTGTCTGCCTTTGTGTTTGGAGGAACCCCATGGTTTTGTGTGAGTATCGAGAATAAACAAGGTAACCAAAAAGCAGAGGCTCCATAATGGCAAAAGCAGCCACGAATACAGTTTTTGATGTGGCTGAGATCCAGACTCCTTGTGGTTCAGAAAATGGCCTCTGTTGCTGGTCTTTTGAGGATGCAGAACTCTTTCCTGCAACCTGGCATGCAGGGATTTGTTGCGGGAGGTCCTTCCGCTCCTCCAGCCTATAGCCGCTGAGATACCCGCCCATTGGGGCGCGGTCTCTCTCCCTTTAAAAAAGCGGCCACTTCCTTCTCTCGCTCTCTTCACTTCCTGCTCGGCTGGCGGCTAGACTCCCTTCCTGGTCGTACAGAGGGCTGACGGTGATCTGTAAGTTTTTTTCCCCTTTAAATAAATACTACCCTGTTAATTATAATTCCAAACTGCTGTGGCATCGTTTGTGACTTACGTCTACAGGGATTAGTGAACTAGAAGTCTCAGGCTCTTGTGATCAGAACTGAACTTGGTGCTAGGAGAGACAAGTAAGCAAGAGTAAAGTGGAACAGGAAGATGGAAAACCAAATACATACTTGAGAACTTTGTCAGAGAGTTTCAATTACTGCCAGTATTAAAAAGATGGCCCAAGAAGATGAAATGGTGGAAATGAACCCTACCTACTGTAATACAGCAACTTGGAAAGTGATTTTATGCAATGGTGAATAAAGCGAGGTGTGAAAAGGCAAATGCTAGTCATTATTATAAATATGCACACATTTATGGAAATGCCTATTATAATCAGGAAATAAAGAGTTGACTGTGAGAAGCATATAGTCAACAAATCAGAAGTGACATAACTGAAAATAAAGAACAGAGAGCTGAGAAATGATGAAACAAACTAACGTATCTTATGAGATGGAAAACGTGATCAGATACGTCTGCTTAAGCTGCCCACATACAGCAAGCACCGAGAGACCCTGACTCCCTCCAGGCATTTCTTGCTTCCTTCCCATCTCTGCTGTGGACGGCCATACCAGCAATGCCTTACACAGAACAGGACAAACCACCATGCCTCTTTCACCTCTGTTTCTATTGTTTTGTATTACTTCATTTTTCCGGTTGATGCTTGTAATGACTGGAATGTTCTTGGTCAACTTTTAAAGGAATTGTCCAGCTCACTGAGTATGCAGATATAGCAGTCTTGTCTACTAGTGTAGATGTCATCGGCTTTGAAGCACATGAATTACTAATTTTTGTGTATGTTCCGAAAGCAATGTGTGCTCAATAGGAACTCTATTTAAATATTTTTTTAAATTTTTATCTGTTTATTTCTCTGTGTGTGTCCATGTTCCTGTGAGTATGTGTGAGTGTACCCGTGCCAGCACAAGAGTGTGGAGGTCCAAAACAACTAAGAGAAACTGGTTGTTTCTTCCCACCACATGTCTATCAAACTAAGGCTTCAACCTGTTATCAAGCATCTTTACTTTCTGGGCAGCTTGCTGGCTCTGTATTTCTAACTTTTAATTGAGATACTCTGTTGAGCTAGTGGTAATACCTCCCCTTTCAGTGCTAGGATATTTCATGTGCTTGATCTTGTGTAAGGAAAAGCTATGTCATGTTCAGAGGACAGCTTCCATATACATAAAAGCAGCATTAACTGGACTCAGTAGGTTACTAAATAATACCAAATTAAGAATCTAAAAAGGAGACCATACTATTATGAGGGAGATGGAACTGGTAAGGGATAATTCATGATAAGAACTTAAGGGATGGATATGATCAAGACCAATTGTATAATTCATGATAATTTCAAAAAATAAATACTTTTAAAAGAGGCAAATGCCTGCCTTGCCCCCCTTTTGTGATGCTACACTTGAACAACAAAAGAAAGTGTTCTTCATGGGCATTCATTTGGATTCTGTGGTTTCATCAATTAACAATGGTTAAATAATAGAGATCTAATAAAAATACTGAAAAATTAGAGGCAAGATAATGGAAAGTTTAATATTACTGAATCACTTACTAGCTGTGTGGGCCTTGGTGGTACTTAAAATTTATGATCTTCAAGGTTCTCTTCCGTAGAGTAGGTACTCATGAAAATTAAATTAGCTAAATGATTTAAATAATTTTAACTGTTTCTTGCTTTAACAGCTCCAGTTTCCTTCCATTCTCTATTAATTCTCCAGGGAATATCTTATAAAGGTCCCAGGAGGGAAATTTAAACAATTAATCATTGCAGTTTGGAGAAAAGCTAGCACTAAGACAGCATTAGTGGTCTGTACTGGCTTTGTTTCATGTTAGGAGGTGAGGCATATGTATTTGGCTGACAAAATGAGAACATGATTTTGTGACTGTTGGATTCATTGCTTTGGAATAATTTTTCCATCCAAAAATAATAGCATATAAGAGCAATTAAACAAGAACCAATGAATATAACAATTATATAAGACAAAAGCAGCATTATTCTATATCCCTAAAGTCACAGTAGAATATTGAAGCGTTAGTAGCAACAGTACAGAGAAATCCTTACTTACAAGGTATTTTGTTGAAGAGGGAGACTTAGAATTCTTCTTAAAGTTTCTTTCCAAACTTACCACATGATCATCTGTTGACGTTCATCCAGCAAGTGCATGTAAAATGCCTACTAGACATCAGTGCTAAGCTTGTATAAGACACAGACCTTAGCTTCCAACTTTCATTTCATTAAAAGTGCACAAATATTTTATTCAAAAGTATATTGAAATTTATAATGGCATGCCAAAGGCTTGTATAGCCAATGGGTTTATATGAAAATTGTCCAGTCTAACACTACAGGGTCTTGGTGACTTAGACTTATCATGATGTCTGAGAGAAGCAAGAAAATGAGCCACATATAAGAGAGCTTCCTCAATGAGAGAAAGCTCAGCTGAGAGTCAGATTTCATGGGACAGATTTTTAATTGTATTACTTACTAGAAAAAAAATTGCACTCAATATATGAGATAACGCTGTCGTCTTAAATATACTAAATATCTTTGCAGGCTACTTCAACCACATCCTACAGTAAAAAAAAAAGTAAAATAAAAATAAATGACCTTACTACAAGAAATTCAGACCAACATAAATAGAAGTTTCACAGAAAATTTATTCACAGTGGTCGGAGGACATTTCATACTGATTTACTCTTGTTCTGCTCGACTAAGCACTATTTTAATTCTATTTTGTTCCATATTATTCTACCCTGTTCTATTAATCCTAGCATATCACATTTCTATTAAAATACAAGTTGAAATCCCTTAATTTCATGAATCATTAGTGGAGCAAGATTTTCACTTGAGGTTTTTTTTTGGAAATTTGAAACCCCAAATAAATTGTTAAATTATAACTATCATAAACATATTGTTTAGTATATACCAGATCAAATTGTATATTTCAAGTGATAATTATATTTTAATAGTTGTGGCTAGAGTGGATTAATGTGGTGAAACCCTTCAGGTTGATAACAGGAACTAGACTCAAAAAGAGATATCTCTCTAGAAAGGAAGGAATGGAAACCAATGGGTAGAGGGGAGAGACTGACAATTCCCCTTGTAATCAGCAGTAGACTGGTATTGTCATATTTGCGTTCTTAGCCCCCTTCAAATCAAAGAAGATGCTGTCACTTAGGGGTGAGCATTTTAAGACAGATGGGCTACGGTTTCCTCCTCACATGCCTTATACATAGTATAATTGCAAAGGATGGGTATAAAAGGTCAATTTCACATAATACATGATGTGAGAAATGAGACATTTCTATTGTTAAACACTGAAGACTGAAGATATTCCAAAGCCACAGGAAGTGAACAGACTTCGAAGTGTAGAAGCTGAGAACAGATTCTCCATTGGTGCCTCCAGAAAGGAATTTGACCATGGGACACTTGACTTTAGCCTAACTAAATTCTCTTATACTATAAAACTGTAACTATAAAACTAAACAAAAAGTATCTCATCATAAATAACTAAACTTCCAGTAATATCTCTTAGAAAGAATAAGACCTATCGGAAAGTAGAGTTAGGAGTTAGAAAAGTCCTATCTGTGAGCCTCTTGTTCTTGTAAGTGCACCATAATCTAGACTATCAAATTTTTACCTGATACATTTCTTAGTACTATGATTGATGTAGGCAAGTTAGGGTATTGCATATCTAGAACAAAAGAAAATCTTGCTTATCATTTTCTTTAATAATGATAGGCTTCCTTAGTTTTAAAGTTCTGAGCTGCTGTAAGAAACACAACCTCTGCATACACAACATCCACATGGTCTACATCACATAATACCTGAAGCACACAGGGACATAGGAAATAAAGTCAACTGTATTGAAGTTCAAATTCTTGTTCTGCTGTAACTAATGTCTAACAAACCTTTTAAATGACTACACATCAAAAAAGCCAAATGAGGTCAAGCATATTTTATTTTTTATTCCTATACTAATGCTATTAACAATCTTTAAAATTTAACTTAATTTAATTTTTGATCCTAGAGTTTGATGCAACAGAATCTCTACAGCATGAAACAGCAATTTGCAAACAACTGTAAGAGGGGTAACATGAAACTCTGAGCTGGTGTTCTTTTACTGATCTAACAGAACTTTTAACATCTTATTACTTTAATATGTAAATTACATTTTTCAAATCTCAGTGAGTTAAGGGTATGGCTAAAAGTGAGAGCTTGTTTAAATTTATTTATGTAGACAAACATTAACCTAAGTGTAGCTTTTCTTACCACTTCCCTATCTTGAAGACCAGAATGTCTAAGTATTTAAGGTACAATAACATAGTTCAGTGTAGATACTTTTAGTTGCTATGTGAACTTGGGAAGTTACAAAACTCAACTCTGAAAATCAGAAGGGCCTTGGCCACATGTCAGAATGTTGGCTAGACATTAAATGAGTTAATATGTGTAAAGTGAGTAGAAGTTCTCTCAGATAGCAAACACAATAAATTTTAATTTTTTTAAATTATTAATTGCATTTCAATGAGATTTGGTTAGCACTAGTGAGAATTCAATCCATTTTTAAATTTATTCCTGTAACAATTTCCTCATAAATCATTAAGAGCTGTATATGGCATAAAACAATATTTTTATGAGGATTATTTTATAGAGTTTATATAGAACTTCGAGAGCAGTGCTTCGGAAAAAAGTAATTCAAGATAAGTCTCAAAAACAAAAATTAATTGAGATCTACCTCTGTATTCTGATGTTATTGAGTTCTACAAAAGAAATCTGATTAATGCTGTAATTTAATTTAAGCATGGAAGATGTAATACTTTAAAACAGCTATTATAAGAAGATTCACTCATAGAAGTAAATAAAATACTTCCAAAACAGATACAATGTCTACATGAGCCATTTCTAAGAGGGTGTTTTTTTTCCCCCTTTTCGATGAATGCTTAAAGCTTTCCTTCAAGCTCTTGGTTAATCTATTGATCTGTGAAGCACAGTGCACTCCAGGGAGGCGATTCAGTTGACACTATATCAACTGAAGAGATGAATAATGATCATACCATTTGGTAATTAAACGTCTTACAAACCTTTTAAATGACTACACATCAAAAAAGCCAAATGAGGTCAAGCATATTTTATTTTTTATTCCCATCCTAATGCTATTAACAATCTTTAAAAAAATATCAAGATGAAAAGGGCATACTAAAATTAATTTAAACTATTTAAAGACAAGGTATGCATTAGATAGCTTACTATTTGATTATATGTGAAATCTGTTCTCTTCATACAGAGTGATTTCTAGTCTTGTATTTTGTTTTTAAGGAGGTTATACAAATAATTAAAATTATTTTTTAGAATGGGCAAGAATAAGAGAAGGTCTTAATTAGCACCAATAAAAAAGAAATGTAGTAAGAGCTCTACCACTTACAGAGAAAAAAAAAACCAAACCATTTCAAGCGTGGTTTTCAGAATATAATTACAACTTCCATTAATAATATTAAAGCAATGTTACTTTTAGAAAAATTGACACATTTAATTTACTTTTCAATCCAGCACTGAATACCACCCCATCACACATGTACTATTCTCAAAAGGATTAAATACTAGAGTTTAAAATATAACTAAGTGGTACTTCAATGATGGTCCATTCGTTAAGAGCACTGATTGCATTTCTTGAGGGCCAAGATTCATTCCAGCACCCACATTATGACTAACAACCAGGGCAATAATTGCAATTCCAGAGCATGCGATGCCTTCTTCTGGCCTCAACAAGAACTGCACACATGAGGTTTACAGACAAATATGCTAGCAAAGCACCAATAAACGTAAGAGAAAAATAAATAAATGTAACAGGCATTTAAGTGTAAAAAGTATAAACACATACTTAAGGGCTTAGAAAATGAGAGTGAATGTCATTTCATTGGCTGAAGTGCACTTTACATTGCCATAAATCCTCAGACACTTACATTACAATATAATGACCAAACAATCTTACAGTAAGAATTTTAAAACCCTTAAATTAGACACACCAATATATAATTATGTAAATTGTACTGTACTGAACGTATTTAACATGCTGTTAAATAATCACTTCATTTATTTTAATCTTTATACTTATGAATCATTAAACTATAAAAGTACTCCATACAATTATAATAAAACCTAGAACAAAAAATATGAAATAATTGATAATAGAATAAAACATCATAGTTTCATCTTTATTTGTTGGAGAATAAGTTATTCTGTCAAAATTCCACTTTAATGTGAAATATTTTAAATAAAACAATATAGTTTTAATTAAGCAAGCATATTGGGCCATAAAAGTGACCAAAAGCTAAACAAAACAACAACAAAAAAAAAACAGTCCAAATATGATATGGGAAATGTTTATTATTCAGAAGATGAGAAGGTGCTGGTATTCTGAGTTCTAAGAAAGGGATGATTAGGCCATATGATAAAACATGAAAAATGAAATTAGATTTCTCACAAAAAGAAGGATGCCAAACAGGTAAAATATTCAAGAAAGCAATGCCACAAGTGTACTGTTGGTTTCAGGAGTATTGCTATAGTGTTGTGATAGTTCGAATGAATGTAATTGACCAAACCTCTGAAACTGTAAGCCAGCACTAATTAAATGTTTTCCTTTAAAAGAGTTGCTATGGGCATGGTTTCTCTTCGCAGGAATAGAACCCCTAACTAACGTAAGAGTCATTGTCTATTTTTATACTTAAGTTAAGCGAGACACTACAAGCATCCCGGAGTGGCTTTTTATTAGGCTCTATAAAAACAACATGTACTTCAATAATGATTTCTTTATCAGTCAAGGTACTAGATGGGAAGTTACTTGCCTTCAGTCATGCTTTCTTTCCTGTGTGCAGCATTTCTTCACAATCATATGCAATACAAATTTCTAATAGCTCATGCTTACAGTTCAAAATCCAGGTCCGACAGTATCTGTGCCAGTTACTCACCAATGAATAGTCTAGATTTTATCCAAGCTTTTACAGTCCTATTACAAACCTGTAGATTTGCAACAAAATATTACAAACTTTACACGTTGCATCAGTATGTAACTATTACCCCATCATTTCTGACTCAGGCAGGGGAGGTGGGACATCTGCCCAGACTTCCTTAAGGCTACACTTAGCTCTAGACTAGGCATTTACTTCCAACCTTAGCAGGTTGTTCCTTTACCTCTGGCTTTAGGAGACTGAAAAACGTGTTTTATCCAGCTCTAAGTCCATGGTTATGTCAGCTCTTGGAAGGGAAGTTCATAGTTCCCTAAAATGTGTCCATTCACAAACCAATTTATTTATTTATTTTTTAAATTTTAAAATATTTATCTATTCATTTATTTATTATGTATACAATATTCTGTCTGTGTGTATGTCTGCAGTCCAGAAGAGGGCACCAGACCTCTTTACAGATGGTTGTGAGCCACCATGTGGTGGCTGGGAATAGAACTCAGGACCTTTGGAAGAGCAGGCAATGCTCTTAACCTCTGAGCCATCTCTCCAGCCCTCACAAACCAATTTAAAACAGGCATTCTGCTTCCTCAAATTCAGAAAGATGTTCCAGTCTTACATAGAAAAGCATACTTCAGAGACTGCCTGTTTTGCAGTATTTTGCTTCCTGTAGAAGAATCTCAAGTGATTCAATATGAGGAATACATGCGGAGATCATGGACTTTCCTTTGGATGCATTATCATGTGAAAACTACCACAGTTTAAACACTACAATTGCTCTGAGTGATTCACGTTTGTGCTCTGTCCAAATGCATGGTCTACAATCATCTACAATACAGAGTTTCTTAAAGATATTCAAATTAGTCTGCAAAGAAAACATAGTTAAAAAGCAAAACAGTCAAGAAGGCAGCTAATAAGTATTGTTAAAAATTATGGAAACCACAATCTGACAAGTAAATTTCAAAAAAGAAAAAAAAAGAAATTTTGTGGCTGATTACCACCCTCAGGGGCTTGTTTATTCTAGCTTTTGAATATATTAATATTCAACTTCTCATATAATGTGCACAATAATGAGTGGATACTTCTGCCATATTATTTACCTTCCATAGTTGACTAAAAATTAAAGCATAAATGCACATAGAATGTATACAAATGCCAATTACCAAATTTCATGAGGGAATATTTATTCCTTTAGTTGTTGATCCATCGTTGAATGCAAAGAACTCATGGCAGAAAGTTCTTCCTTCTGTGTAAATATTCCTAAAGGATTCTTCTCAATTACACTGGCAATTAGAAAACTATTATACAGAATTACACACTCTAACATTTCAGAAATTTAGCAAAAATTTCTGCAAAATATCTCATTTGATTAAATTATATGCCACTTGAGTTCATATTTGAACCTCAGAAGAAATAATCTCAACAAGTATACAAATAATTTCAAGGACAAAGATTCACCATGAAGAGTTCTGAAACTTAGAGGGGAGATTTTGTGATTACAATAACTTTAAATATTATTAACACCTATGGATAAGGTTTATGTTTAGCAATCTTGTGAAAATAATAAAGAATAGTAAGCTTGTTTTCAAATTCATAAATGGAAACAAAAAACCTTTCTGACTATATATAATCTATTATTTCTTACAAAATTCTGAAACCTTTCCTTACATTTCTAATGTATAGATAAAGCTTCTATGATTTGAGTGACACTGTGTATCTAAATAATCTTTTTAGTTTTTGTTTAGAACTGTCTAGTTCGCAACTGTATAAAGAACGGCAGAGATTATGACTCATGCGGCAATCTATATTTATCTGTCACACTTATGGCTATTATATAAGTGGGACAATGACATAACCACTTCATAAAATCTTATCTAGTCATGTCAATCACAACAGCTTATAGTATATTAAGTTATTTATCATATGTATCCGACAATTCACTTTAATACAAGCAAAGACAGTGAGGAAATA
Organism: Microtus ochrogaster; assembly: GCF_000317375.1. Lineage (NCBI taxonomy): Eukaryota > Metazoa > Chordata > Mammalia > Rodentia > Cricetidae > Microtus > Microtus ochrogaster. Next base: position 10,049,437 of record NC_022035.1, on the reverse strand, counting down.
TTTTTGTAAAAAGGTGTTGTGGAGAACATGGGTAGGGCTCGAGGAGGAAGTAAGGCGGATATGATCATTTTTTTGTATATGCATGAAATTATCAAATACATAGAAAAACATTTAAAATTGCTTTACTCATGCAAAATGTAGATTTTGTCATCAGGTGGTATGGGAGAATTGTCTGTACTCTGTCAATAATGTTTTAAATAAATGCTGATTGGCCAGGCAGGAAGGATAGGTGGGTCAACCAGACAGGAAGGATAGGCAGGGCAATGAGAAAAGGAGAATTCTAGGAAGGAGGAAGCCCATTCCTCCCAGTCTTGTGCAGACCACCGAGAAGCAAGATATAACCTACCCAGCTGAGAAAGGTACTGAGCCATGTGGCTAGCATAGATAAGAACAATGGGTTAATATAAGCTACAAAAGCTAATAAGTAGCCTGAGCTAATGGGCCAATCAGTTTTATAACTTACGGAGATCTCTGTGTGATTTTCTTTGGGGCTTGCCAGCTGTGGGGTACTGGGCAGGACAGAAACCCTAACAAGCAGGCCTTCATGTTACAATCAGGGCTTAAAAAGCACTTTGCCTAGTCTGTTTCATCTTAGGACAAATTCTAAGCTATATGATACAAAGGAAGAAGTGCCTTCCTGGTTATAAATTACAACTCTGGAAGGTAAGTCATTCAGTTCCTAAGATATGTGAAATGTCCACAAATTTCAAAAGATATAAAAGCATCTGAAGTGATCTGAAAGAAAATGGCCTCCAAATGGAGGGGTGACTTGGTTGGGAGTTGGTATCATCTTGTTGGAGGAAGTTTGTCACTGGGAAGTTATTACGTTTTGAGGTCTCCAATGTTCAGTGTGACACCAAGTCCACTTCCTCTTGCCTTCTGCCAAGATGTAGCCAGCACCACATCTGCTTGCAGGTCGCCGTGCTCCCTGGCTCATGACTATGCACTAAACCTCCGAAATTGTAAGCTGCCACCTCAATATTTTCCTTATAAGAGTTGCTCTCGCCATGGTGTCTCTTCACAGCATCAGAAACCATAAGACACTATCCAAAGACTCATAACACATGAAACACAAAATACCATTGTGTTTATAGAGTCACAACGCGGAGTTGACACATAAGTTAGGACATACTGCATTGCTATTGTGAGGACTGCTCAATTGATCACATAGAGTGAATTCTATCTAGCCAGAGAATTAAAACTGTTGAGAGGAAGGGGAAAATGTTTCCTATGAATAGATGCATAATGAATAAGGTTTAAGTCATATAGAAAATCATTGACTGAAAAAATAAGAAAGCACCAGTCACGTAATACCCTACCACCTCCAAATAAACAATGATAACATTTCAGAATATAGAATTTATTCTATGAATAAATAAAGTTCATGTCCCTAAGATAGGGTTTAAGTCCATATTATTCACCTAATTATTATTGGTTATTTCATTGGTGTGTTATAATATTTTATCTGATCACTTTCACACCCAAGGTTATTTAGGTTGACTTGCTATCTGCATTATCAAGGAACATAAATCAGTGTATTTAATTGCCAACTTTATGGTACAACAAGAACTTGAACTTGGAAAACCAGGACCTAAAAGTGGATGTGTTAAAAGTGAATTTTCTTGCATTTATTTGCAGGAGACAATGGCATTGAAACCACATTTCTACACCTTTGATAACCTGTCTGACTTCTTCTAAAACAAACTTCCACTTTGGCTTTCTCTATTAAACTGTCAGTCACCTTTTATAAGTACCATATAAACACAGGTTCCAACCAAATCTAGAGTGAAATTTGCATCCTACTGTTGAATAATTAGTGTTTGTATATTTGTAAGAATATTTACATCTTCAAATGCCTAACATCTAATTCATGTAAACAGTGAATGAAAAAGAAAGTCCCTATCTTTACTCATCCAGAAGCTAGAAGTGCTCCAGGTAAAATACTTAAATTATAAAATTATTTATTTACACAAAATTTATGAAAATAACTTTTAAAATATTTATTATCTTAATGAAAGGAAGCCAATTATTTCAAAGGAAATGGGATTATTATAATTGGCTTTAGCTAGTCAACACGTATCTCTTGGTATAAGGATAATGCCAGGTTCTATGAAGTTTTTCCCATTGAGAATAATAAACTATATCTTAGAAATATGAAGACTGTACTAGCAAAGACAAAGAGATACATTGTATAGTAATCTGACTGTACACATCTGACAGCAATGCACATGACATCTTAAGATGTCATGAATGACATGTTATTCATGTCATGTTAAGAGTAAAGAATGAAGTTATTTCATCATTAATAAATCCATATGATAGAGAAATCTAGAGTGAAAACAAAGATACAGTTTCAGAATACATAGTTTACTGACAAAATATAAAGTAATTATGAAGAAATCATATTCAATTGACTATATATAAATAGTTCTACAAATATCTATATTTGTTTATTGGATTTTCTCAAATATTTTCTTTTTCAGTCTACCTTTTTATTTAAAAATAAAGTAATGTATTTTTCAGAGTATAGTGTAACCCAGAATTTACTTCATTTATATTATATTGGTTTTAAGTTGCTTGGTATCCCTGAAAGGCAGAGTGTTGGGCCTCTCAGGAAGATGGTCGGGTTCGTGGCCCAGCTCAATTCAAGCACTGCTTAGTTGTAGAAAACTAGCAGATTTCTTCACTTTGCTGAGATCCACCCTTTCATTGTAAACCGAAGTTAGCAATGGTGACAAGTACCCAAAGGATCACTTGGAATTAATCTTCATGTATATTAGTTATACAGCTATGGAATCCAGAGTGCTGAAAGAGCATCAATAATGACAACAAAACACACAATAGTATACAGAAACAGCATTATTTTTAAATATAATTAAGCACATATTTATAGGGGAATAAGGAATATAGATCAAGGTGTAAGTCAAGAGGAGAACAGAATCTTGATCATTAATGTGGCTGTAATGATAGAAATACTTCTCATATTAAAAATATTCCTTCCATTTGTACGCAAACTTCAAGAAGTCCTTGTTTTTTTACTGCTGAGTAGTACTCTAATATGTATATATTCCATACTTTCTTCATCCATTCTTC
>NC_022035.1:10008801-10045519 GCF_000317375.1 Microtus ochrogaster | reverse complement strand
ACTCTTCAAGCTGATGAGGGAGAGGGACTTGATCGGGGGAGGGGGAGGGAAATGGGAGGCGGTGGCGGGGAGGAGGCAGAAATCTTCAATAAATAAATAAATTAAAAAAAAGAATTGCATAAAAAAAATAAAAATATTCCTGAATATCTCCTTCTGAAAAAATTTTTTACAATCTCAGTGTCATCTTTTCCTTATTTCAAGAAAAAATTAATTAACATGTTATTTATTAAATTGCAGAGAAATTCATACTCAATATTAAAAGCAAAAAATAGAGTTTATAAGAATATGTACATCTGGACAGAAAGTTTTTGGTATTTACTAATCATTAAGAAATAAATGCATATACAATACCACAATGAAAGAATGTTCAGAAACTAAAATATGAAAATATTTATCAAATACAAGATAAATAATTAAGTTCTCTATTCCATCATATAAATTAAACTAAAATGTCCTTTTCAGTTTTCCCTGAAAAGAACACAAAATATATCTATTCTTAGTCCATTCACATATTATTAGAGAAATGGAATCCCCAAGACTAATAGAATCCTATGGGAGAAAAAGAGTCAAAGTCACCGTCAAGGACCAAGTTCCTCTTGACTATTAACAGTGATTAAATGTAAATGGGAGAAAATGATTTCTTTAAGACGGCTCATTGCGTGGCTAGGAAATTGGCTGACTCAAGGTGTTTGTCTTAGGGCTTCTATTGCTGTGAAGAGACACCATGACCATGGTAACACTTATACAGGAAAACATTTAATTGTGGCAACTTGCTTACAGTTTTAGAGGTTTAATCCTTTATCATCATGGTAGCATTAAGGCAGACATGGATCTGGAGGAGCTAAGAATTCTTACATCTTGACTCAAGGCAAAAGAAAGTGGTCTGTCTCACCAAGTGTGACTTGAGCATATAAGAGACCTCAAAGCCTGTCTCCACAGTGAGTCATTTCTTCCAACAAGTCCATACCTCCTAATAGTGCTTGTGCCTTTGGGGCCATTATCCTTTAAACAACTAGAGTAGAGCAGTAGAAACAGGTGTATCCCAGCCGCAAACTTCCAACCCCTCTATCCTCCCTCATCTCCTCCCCTGGATGTAGATACCTGTGCCTGTAACCCATGACTCAATTGGATTCCAGTCACTTACAGACCTGATAGTCTAGCTGAAAGAAGTAAATGTCTTCAGTGGAAGATTCTGTCTCAGTTGATAAAACAGGGAGTGCAGAGGATGTCTCCAGAATTCCTCTGTCGACACGAATACCCACATATATGTACACATTGTACACTCCCCTACTGAAAGATGGCCCATTATTCATATGAGAATGCACTGTGTCTTTGTGCATATAACTACTGCCAGCATGTTTAAATAGTTTTAATAACCAGCTATTGGTTATGAGAACTGGTGGATAATTTGGATAGCTAGAAACAAGATAAATCTATTTAGAGAGAGAGAGAGAGAGAGAGAGAGAGAGAGAGAGAGAGAGAGAGAGAGAGTGTGTGTGTGTGTATGTATGTATGTATGTATCACTATGTGATGAAAATGAGTATTTGGATTAGCAAGATTTGTAACTTCTGCATACAGAGAAGAACGGTAAAAACTGAAATAGCTTTTAAATTAAAAAAAAATCACAGCAGAAATTATGGGGGTGGGGCAAAGGAAACCTCTTCTCAACCTGTTAGTAGACAACTTTTCTAACAGCAAACATTACTGCTTTCTTCTGTGAGTATGTTCTTTAGTCAGACCATGGCAATAACCAAAAGCATCAGCAGTCTTTTTGCCAGAATATCACAAGACAAATCTATAGTCCGGTTGCTAATACTATTCCCCTTTGATATCCTGTGTCCTGGCCTCACAGCTCAAATCGTGTTCAGGACACCCTCTGCTCACACTGTCCACATGATTTTTTAGTACAAAGTCTCAGTCATCAACATCCTTCCGAAAACCACATGGTTTGATCTGTCACAACAAAATCCCACTTCTTGGTATGAACTTTTAGTAACTTTTCTATTGCTGTAACAAAACACTATGCCTATGGCAACTTTCACAACTGCAGGTTTATTTGGGGTTACATTTACAGAGGTGTAAGAGCACCTCACAGTTATGTTGGGAAAGAAGGAGCAACAGACAGACACGGTGACTGGAAGCAAATAGCCAAGGGCTCACATTTCAAACCACAAACAAGAAACAGAGAGGAATAACCAGAAACGGTACACTTTTGAAACCTCACAGCCTGTCCTAAGTGACACATATCTTTCAGCAAGAGCACACCCTTTAAGTCTTCCCAAAATAGTGCCAATAACTGTAAATAAGCATTTATATGCCTGAAACGCATAGGCATATCTCAGTTAAACCACCACATGTGATATTATATGCTACTGCTAGCATTTCATAGAATTTCAGATACTAAGGCCATTCTAACAATTGCATGTCCCATAAAAATTATATATGATAATACAAACAAACGTCTTTTGCATTATTCTGGAAAAAATACGAAAAAAATGTTTATTTTTCCAAGACAAACGATCTGGGAAACATACAACAAAGTAAAAGCAAAACATCACAGGATGTTTTTCTCCAAAGTTTCTAAATATGAAAATATAATTTTTATTAATGAACAATAAAACTTAACTTTAAGATTTTCTTTTAGTAGTGACCAAGAATTACAGCTATATGAAATCTTAAGATTCTGGAGTGCTCTTTGGAAAATCCATCCATTTGTATTGTTTATTAAATTCTTGAAGACTACTGATCCATGCACTTCAGCGTTATAGAAAAAGAAAGAAAAGAATTTCTTCAAAATACTGTTGTCTTAAAAGTTTTTCTCCCTATTGATCTTTTACAGGTGACTCATTTAATACCAAAATGGCATCAAAACTTCATAATTACTTTAGCATTTTTATTGCACTGACAAAAGTAAATTTTATAAGTCAAATACTGACGGAATATTTATCCCATCTTACACTGAACACAGAAAGTATTTGATCCCACTTCTTTGTCTTTTTCAAGGGCTTAAACCTGCCAAATTATTCCATTTGACTTCAGAGAATTCTCATATGGCAATCTATTTTATTTACCTTATCTTCAATAAAATGGTTGAGTGAGCGTCAGCAACTCTAAGGCACTCTGAGTTTCAATCAATCTTCAGGCAAAGGCATCAGTCTGTATTATACCTACTGTGCTGGGAGTTACAGGTAGAGTTTGGGATAAGACAGAAGCAGAGTAAAAATGCAGGCCACGCTTAATGAAGCCACACTGAAGAGAAAGCCCTTCCCAGGCTCTCACAGGCATGGTTTCTACAACACCAGGGGCGAGTTCAACACAGGAAGAGTTTCTTAATAAGACTGACAGCTAAAAGGAGGCATGAGACTCCAACTTTATCTCACGTGAAATCTAAAGTTATAGCCAATCCTTTATTCTTGAGAAGATAATATTTAAAAAAAACATGCTTGCATTCAGCAAACCTCTAAATTTCATATGGCAGGGGGAAAAGAAGCCTAAAAGACTTTGCATGGGCTTCCTTCTGTGGCGTTTTCATATAGTGACTAATGTGTCAGTAGTTTCAATGGACATCTCCTTACCAATTTGCATGGCAATTTAAATACAGCTGCTGGGTTAGATTTTTACCACAAAACAATGAGAAAGTTTGATCAACAACTTATTTTGGCAAATGAAATCACTAAAAACTAATTCCAAGAAACATGGGATAAAAGTGTTAGATGTGAAAACACCTCCCCAAGTACAAACTTTGTAATAAGCAATTCTGGTTCATATTTGATATGGGCTATAAAACCTGATTATTCTAATATTGCTCTTCCCAGCAGATAAAACCATTAAAAAGATACTTAATGCTTTAGTTGAATTGAAAAACGGGCCAGTTAACATTGCATATTTTGCTTTTTTGTGTGTGTGTAACGGTATCAAAACTTTGCAAGTGCATATCTCTAAACCATAAATTTAAAATTGTAAATGCAAACTATTTTTACATAAAAAAGTTCCATTTGTATTGTCTTTTTGTTTTTCTGGCAATGCAGGATTTCTGCTCAGATACTATTTTCACATCAACAGCAATACAATTTGAGCGATGATTTCATGGAACAGTTTATACAAAAGTTGAACTATTGTAAAACCACGCTTTCTTTTCTGAAAACCAAATGTATAATGTTTATGGCCAACTCAGCATTTCAAAAGAGCACTCCAAACATCTATATGTGCATATCTATATCGCCTGCTTACACATATTCCCGATAGTTCCAAAAGACAAGGAAGAACAACAAGAAACTAATAGGACAGGTTATGCATTTTAACATCCTATAGGGCTAAGAACATTTAAACTATTCTCTGCATAACTGCCATGAAAGAATGTTTATTGGACCAGCACACAAAACTATTTGGTCCTAAGTGCAACACTCATACTGATGTGATCATTTGAAAAGGTATTAAAAGTGGGCTTTCCATGTTATAAAATCAGTATTCCAGATGAAGTCTAAGGATATTCCCACTTCGCTCACTAGCTTATAAATATACATGTCTATGCTTCCATTACATTTGCCTGGGAGATCACATATTTGGTTAGTATTAATCCACACACTCTTCACAAAGACAGAAATATTACCAAATTTAAAGAAGTAGTTTTAGAGATGAGTTAGTATCTTAATAAAGAATTATCTATTGACACTTAAGGAATTATCCTCAAATTTTGTAAAATAAGAAAGAAAAAAAATGTATCATAATGAAGACAGAAACGGCACCCAGTAGTTTAGTAGGGTGGGATTAGAAACAGCCTTTTAGGAGGTTGTGATGGAAGGAAATAGAGATGGGTGAAAGAGGAAGGAGCATTGGGAAAATAATAATAATAATAATAATAATAATAATAATAATAATAATAATAATAATAATAATAATAATAACATCCAAAACTGAGTCCTTCATACCAAATATCATTAAATCAGAACAGGGAATGGCCTAGCTTATGCCACAGAGTGCTGCTTATATGAAGAATCAATTAAACATGGAAGGGAAGACACTTGACAGGGAAAATCAGAAATCCTGACACATAGGAAAGATACCGGGGTGTCTCTGTTACAGGCAACATCAGCAAGCAGGTCGTTCGTATACTTCTAAAGGTGATCATTTCTAACTTGTGAATTGTAACAAATTCTAAAAAGTACAGCCCAGGCTGACCTGTATATGACACACTCTAGCTCACACTGGTCTTAGACTCACAGTGATTTTATCTTTCTCCCAAGTGCTGGCATACAGGCATAAAAATTCATGCCTGTCTGTAGAAAAAGTAACTTTACAGACGTTCTAACTTCTAAGTCCATATAATAGTAGAAATATCCTGGAAATTTTCCTTGAAAATTCTTCTTCAATTAAATGCTGGCACAGAGACCAACGTTCTAAACTGAGAAGATGGCACATACATAATTTATATATGATATAATTATATAGATATAGTTCTCAGTGAATACTTATTAAGAAACTATTACATGCTGTGCTTGGAATATAGTAGATCACTTATTTCTGTCAGTCACAGGGGAATAAGGCCAATGGTTATCTACATGAACCATCAGAGCAGATGTTATATAGTAAGACACAATGAAAACAAAGTCTTGACCCAGCTAAAAAAAAAACAGAGAAGAAATGACATCACTATAACAAAGATGGAAAAATAAAAAAATATGATTTAAAATGACAGAAGTAATTAAAACAATACAACAGGTATTAACTGACCACAATGAAGACAGGCACAAGGCATATAAATAAAGATTCCCATATAGGGAAAATAGGAAAGAAAGGTTGGTTATTTAACTGTTGGGTTTGGATAATACTAGAGAGCATAGTATCAAGCTGAGCTGTAGTCTGATATCATGAGCCACTCTGAAATAAGTAATGAATTTTAGGTAGCATTAAGGCTTATGGCAAAACTCTACAGCTATTTGTGAGCAAACTTTTATAATAAGTTATAAAGTTGCTTTTTGTCAGTATAATAATTATAAACTTTATATAATAAATTATTCAAATTTTAAATTTGGAATTGCTATAAGGAGACAAACAAATGAACCTATCTCCCAAATCTGTGTCTCCAATTAATTTATCCTTCCTGTAATACCTCTGGTTCTGGGGCTGATAAGTCTATAAATGCCCAAGAATGAAGGCTTCTCAAAATACACTGCCCTATTATGATGAGTCTCTGGCATTATGCATATGCATTATTTACAGCAATGTGTGGTTAATGTTCACTTAGACCTGTGGAAACAAGGCCTGCCACTACAATCATGACTGAACCTTAATTAGCAAGTTTCAGAAGCAGTTTTGGGAACTGTACAAGAAATTAAATTCTCTTCTCGGAAGAGATTCACCATTGTTCAAAATAATTTCTCTCATGATTCATTAATAATCTACTCATAATTCCTGCCTTGTTTTATTTATTTATTTACTTATTTTTATTTACTTATTTTTAATCAGAGCAAACATAAAGTTAATAAGAAAAACTTAGTAAGAATATATAGAATGGAAGTGGCTGAAAAAGCCTGTTCTGGCTAATTTTATGTCAACTTAACACAGCTAGAGTCATCTAAGGAGAGAACTTCAACTGAGCAAATGCCTCCAGAAGATCCCGTTGTAGATAGCCCTATTATACATTTTCTTAATTAGTGATTGATGTGGGATTGCCAGTCTATGGTGGGTGTTCCACACCAGGGCTGGTTGTCTTGCAATCTTTTTTAATGTAATATTAGGAAATTATGGGGAGCAAGTCTGTGGGCAACACTTCTTCAAGGTTTCTGCCTCCAGGTTCCTATATAGTTTGAGTACTCCCTTGGTTTCCATCAAAAGACTGTGATTCAGGATATGTAAGCCAAATAAACCTTTCCTCTCCAGGTCACTTTGGCCTATGATATCTCATCACAGAAACAGTGAGCCTAACTGGACAGTAATTGGTACCAGGAGTGAGGTATTGCTGTAACAGACGTAATTATACCATTTCTCCTAGGACTGTGGAAGGACTTTGAAACTTTGAGCTAAAAAAACTCCATTGCACGTCAAACGTTCCATAGTCAATAGTATTAGAGCTGACAAGAAAATGGCATAAGAACTGCAGTTGATGGAGGCCTGACATGAAATGTTCAGAAGAAATTTTAAAGGCTCAATTGGAGCCATTTACTAATTTAATTAAGAATTTGTGGTTCTAGTCAATTGGAACTAAAGAACCATTCACAATTAACAAATGCCTAGCAACACTGAAGTGAAATTTTTGCTTTACTGGGACAAATGATGCTGGTTAGCTGGAGTTGAAAAATGACCAGTGATTAAGAAGAGATGAGCATCACTGAGGTTTAATACTCTGAGAGTATTTCCTCAGAGGTAGCAAACAGAACCTGGGGTTCAGAAGCAGCCAAGGATGTACACTGTGCTAGGCATTGAATTTGGTAGTTTAAGAGTCATTCAGGGAGTGCTGGTTTTGAAGGTATGAAGGAGATCAAGGAGATCGTGGGAGGTTTGGCAGTGAGAGAGGGCAGAAGAGTTTACCAGAATGGTCACCCTTAGGATCAGGTGAAGCACAAGGGTTGAAATGGGACATGCAGACAAGTTGAGGTTCAGCACCATGGAAAGAGCCTACTTACAGGAGGTTCTTGATGAAAATGCAGATGAGTTACAGCAGGAGACCCCAACATTTTGAAAATGACAGCAAGATTGGATTACTGTCAAGGGCAGTAGAGGTGATGGAGTGGAGCCAGCATGAACAAGGGTGATAGGCTACATGTTCTGTGCCAAGCACTTAGGAGGATCCCAGAAGATCATGGGCAAATCCCAGTCATTGAACACTCACTAATTTACACTGACAGAGTGGATTTTGCTTTGTTTAGATTTGTGACTCTTTCCTGGCTATTCCCTTTTGGAATAAGGAAGTATTTATTTTGCTTTCATAGGCGTTCATAGCTGATAAACTTTGAATTTTTTAAAGAAAATTTTTTATTGTTAAAAAGACTTTGATTTTTTTAAAGAGATAGAATTTAAATGTGTTTGAATGTGTAAGCCTTTTAAGTTTTAAATGTTTTATATTGTGATATTTATCAATATGAGATATTGGACATAAAGAGGAAAGGTTATTGTTAAATAATATTGTACTGATATGTCAACAGAAATGAAGACCCTTATTTTAAATCCAATTAACTCTTCTCCCATACAAGTAAATATTTTTAAAAGACAATGGAAACATTATTATCAAAAGTATTCATAAAGATGGAATATGTCAATTTTACCATTAACTTCAATGTGACCACTAATATCTCCTACCACACAAAATTTAGATGTTAGAAAAGCATGTGGTCTATTTTCCTTATTAATTATGCACTATGAATCATGGGTAAATTACTTTTGCAAATCATGTGGGCTCCTTGTTATTTCCCTGCTTACCAAATGAAGATTATAGTCTCAGCTTCACTTTCATAATAAAGATAATTAATGAGAATATGGAGTCAATACTGGTCACATCACTTTGAAAACCATAAATTCTGGCTAAATGTCGAGTCATTTCATTCTGTGTTTGGCAAAGTGACAAAGTTGATAAAATAACAACAGCATAATCATAGGTAAAGCAGAACATAAAATAACTGGGAAGTATTTAACTATAATTAATGCAGTTGACATAAATCCCTCAGGGGAGTTATGGTGGTTCTATCTTGAGAAAGGTATAGAAATGAGAAAGGCAATTTACGCAAAAATGAGGTTCGGAGGCTCACCAGTGACAAAGGGAACCCACTGAGGAATATTTCTGAAGAAGTCCAGAAAAATGATTCCCTTTTCTTTGGGGGCATTCTTTCAAAAAATGGGGGGAGGGGTTAAACATTGACTTACCAAATAGAACATTGAAAAAAAAAACCAAACATCCCTTAACTTTTGTTTTATGCTGGGCATGGTGAAATAGGTTTCCCAGTACTTGGAAGGTAGAGACAGGGGATCTCTGTGCATTTGATATCAGCCTGATCTATATAATAAGTTCCTGGACAGCCTGAGCTTTATAGTGAGACCCTGCTAAGAAAATAAAATTTAAAAAAAGAAATTTAAATTAAGGGTCTCCAATCTAAGTAGACCAAAGCATGATTAGCTTCCAGGATTATTAGAGGATTTGTCTCATTTAAGAGACACGACTTTTCCTGGCTTTGAAGTTGTTTCTTTTATACATACACACACACATACACATACATGTATTACATATAATCAGTTACTTGAATATAGTTAGTTATCTGAATAATAACACAACGAAACCATAAACCCAATATGGTTTTACATAATATTTACATAAATATTAGAGATTGAAAATCATTCATATTGCCTTTGTAAATATCAAGGCAAACTATGACAAAATATAAAGATTTATGATTTCACTAAGGAAATAAATCCTTCCTAAATAGTTAAACTCTTTAGTATTAAATGTTAGTTATAACTGGTCAAAACAAAGTTTATGATATAACACATATTTTAAAGAGAAAATTGCATTGCTATTTTATCGGCTACCTCACAGTTTCTCAGCATGTTTGGCTTCCCTGACAAAGTCAATATGCATTTAAATTAAATAATACTAGGTCATGAAAAAAATTAGCAGTACAGTGTTTGTGTGTGTGTGCACGCGTGAATGCGTGTGAGTGTGCACACGCGCACACACACACACACACACACACACACATGAACTAACGGACAGTGGACACAGACAAATACACATGGGCTTACACACCATTACATGCCTACTAGTAATACTGAATGCCAGCTCTTAGAGTCCAGCACAACATTATCAAATTATTGCTTAATCGTGTCTTTTCAACAGTTTGAACAAAATTTCTACATTCTTTGTGCTAATATTTAAAAACTGAGAGCAAGTTAAGTAATAACAGAAAACAAGAGGAAAGAAGGAGGGCTGGTGACATCAACAGTATTAAGTACCCACTTGGCTGCATCTTGGCACACCTCTGTGGTCCATTATAAACTTTGTAAATATACTTAACCAAAACACTGAGGATCAAAATAAGCATTTACCTTTCTTTTCTTAATCTTCCACGCACTTTCAAGTCAACCTTGGAATGGAATCCTAAGTACATTCAGCCCCAGCATCACACTGGAAGAGCTCTGTGAGGAGAGATAAAGACCCATAGTCACTTCTTTGAAAATTAGCCTTGAATTCGTCATGATTAGTGCAATCATTAAATGAAACATAGGACATATTCACCCTCAAAACAGATTGGTTAAATCATTCATTATTTGGGAATCTGCAAATTAGTGTGAAATGCATTAGATATGCCTTCATTTTAAGAACTTTAAATCTCATTGTTGGGAGCTCCCAAGATGCCACGGGGTTCATATTTCATCCCCTCTTCTTATATAGATTGGGAAGGTTTAAACTTTTGGATGATTAAATTCTATAATTTATGAAATAAAAGTGTTTGTGTTATAGGATCCCAACAGAAAATATGACTGATTTCAATTGCCTCTTCAACACATACTTAATAAGCTATCTAGGCCTTTCCACAATTAACAAATTGGTAGTAATCATTTTCTCCTTTTAACACAATATGAGGGTTATTACTTCAATGGTTATTTGAATTTCTATTTTCCAGCCCTATCTCCTACTCAGCCAATTTGTTTTCCTAATTTCTCTTTAATCTGAAACATTTATCTAATAATATTTCTTTGACTAAATACATATGTTTAATAAAGATCCAAAAATTGTAGGCCTTCCTGTTACATAGATAGCAAATGTATTTTAATCCAAGCATCTAATCTAATTGATTGGTAATTATGACACAGAAAGCTGAACCACCTCTACATTTTAAATTGGAAGAAGACAGAGTTCTGTGTTTGATGAGCTATATCTGACCACAGAACTGAAGTGTTTTTAGTGACATAATGTGCTATTTCTGCTGAGAATCTGGACACTACTATTCTAAACAATATTGCTAAATGTTATAAAATAAAGAAACCTTTATCCAACAAAACCATAACAGTATGAGGGACTGGTTACTACTTATTCTGTCTGAGTTACAGTGGCAATTACTCAGTGTCACTGGTATTCCACAGGGCCATAAATTTACTCCAGATTATAATTCAAAACCATCTGGAAAAAATACAACAATTGCAGTAGACTGATGACATAAATAGTAAGGTAACTACGGTCTTTTAAATTCTACTATTTGGTATTCTTTCTGTTTTCTGAATTCTTCTCAGTATTAAGATCTTACACAAACACAGGAATACTCTATAATTCAGTCCTTATGCTACTGTTTCCTTCATAATTATTTTGTATGACACCAAAGTATATTGATTTCTTATTAAAACGCACAGGTCTAGATCAGTTTTTCAATTCGTATTGGATTTTTTCTTTTTTTATATTTATAGTTTACAATTTACAGAACAATCTATTAATTTTTCCAGTCGTTTGATAAAAGTGATTCGGGTAATTTGTTTAAAACAAATAATCTTAGGTTTCTGAGGAATATTCTTTTGCTAGAAAGCATACAATATATAAATTACTTTAAATATTACATAGTTTCTAAAATCCTTGAAGGGCTTAGGAGAAATTCTAGAGTAGTTTGTTTAGTTTTCATTAGGCATTCACATGAAATCAATATCATAACATCAATCATTTGTAGAGACACTGTAAACAGGAAAATAAAAAGGTAAAATTTGAGGATAAAAGTTATTCTTTCTCATAGGTGGTTGAGGGGATGAGAGGGATCAAGGAAGAGCGGGAGGGGAAAGGTGATCAAAATACATTGTATGTATAAAATTTAAAAAGGGTGGAATAGAAAAAGTTGTGTTTGCAAAGGTTCAATGTTAAGAAGTTGCACACAAAAGAAAATGCTCATGGTGGATTATAATCCTGATTCTGATAGTCACAGTACGAACAAAAGAGGCCATGAGTATTTATCTCTTAGCACCTTTGTGGGTTATGAATCTAGACTACTCTCAGGGACCCCAGGTAATCAAGAACTATGTGTTGTATAGGTCCATGACTCTATGAACAAATAAAGGCATAGTTGAACAGGTGTGAGAATTTAAATAAATCTGACCTAGAATACCCTTTGAAACAGAAAGGAGTGGGACACTGAGGTAATCAGTCCTTGTAGAATTGAGAGGGAAATGCTAAGAACAACAGTGTTTCCTTCACCTGGAGTGAAGAGTGAAGTTACTATTTCCAAACACCTGTAGAGGTAGATGTGCATGAACTGAACTCACACCTCCAGCTCTTAGTCCAAACCACTTCCTGGGGTGCCAGGTGTCCATGCTACAGAAAAAAATATTCTTCCTCTCCTAATAGCTACACATAACCCAAAAGATAAAATGCACTTTTTCTGTGCCTCTCCTTTCTATGCAAATATCCGTGAGACCTCAGCTCCTCCCATTACTGAATAAACATGATAAAGAACATAACTTCTCTTTTGCGTTGTTTTTCCCACCAACTCATCTTCTCTCACCTACAAACGATTCTTCCATGCTCATAACCATCTCTGCTGCTCATCTGCATTTGATACCCTGATATTAATCAAAATGATACATCCAGATGTGCTGTTTTGTTGTACAAAGGGCAGATAGAACATGTAGCAATGAGAGAAAAATAGCGTGAGGGATAGAGAATAGAAATTAATATAAAGAAGTGGTTATACCAGCTCAGAATTCAGGCAGATAGTTGAGAAGAAACATTAGTCCTATACCTCAGCTCTATCACTCACAACAGGACTGTCCCTCATTGTGTTGTTTTATTGATACAAATTTGTGCACCCTTTAATACATATGACATTCTTCACAGAACTATAAATATATAGAGAATAAATATATAATTAGATAGATAGATAGATAGATAGATAGATAGATAGATAAATAAATAGAACTATTTTATATGAAACTGGAGGGGAAACTAATTTTGGAATTGACCCAAAGGACTAGTGAGCAGGGGAAAGTGAGATGAAAAGGCTGAAAATATGAACAAAATAGATTTCTGTATCATAGCATCATAATGAAATTCATCACTTTGATTATTATCTTAAAAGTAGATAAGCTAAGTAATAACGTGAACCCCAAGAAAAATATATAGATCCACCTGGAAATTGGAAACAGACAAGATCAACTAACAAAATTGGGAGAAAGGGGATGGAGGGAGAAGAGAGTGTCATAGAGGAAGAGTAGGGAAGAAGGGAAGGACTGAGAAGAACTTGAGGGAACGGGATAGTCGAAATGGAGGATGGACAGATATAAGAACAAGTAAAGAGATGTCTTGATTGATGGAGTATATTATAGAGTTAGCAAGAAACCTGGCTCTAGAGAAATTCCCAGGAATTCACAAGGATGACCTTGCCTAACACCCTAACAGAGGTGAGGGGGCTCAATCTTGAATTGCCCTATAATCAGACTGATGATTAACTTAAATACCACCATAGAACCTTCATCCAGCAACTGATGGAAACAGAGGCAGAGAGACCCACGTCGAAGCCCTGGACTGAGCTCCCAAGACCAGTTGACGAGTGGAAGGAATAAGAATATGAGCAAAGAGGTCAAGACCATGATGAGTTCACCCATTGAAATAGTTTACCTGAGCTAATAGGAGCTCACCAACTCCAGCCAGACTGGGAAGGAACAAGCATAGGACCAAAGTAGTCCTTCTGAATGTGGTTGCATAATTGGGCCAGACTGAGGGTCATTGGCAGTGGCTCCAGGAATAATGTCTATTGCATGTACTGTTTTTTTGAAACCTTATTCTCTTTGGATGTATACCTTGCTCAACCTAGATATAGTAGGGAGGGTCTTGGACCTTCCACACAGCAATGTGCCTTATCCTCTCTGAGTATTAGATTGGGGTGGGGTGGAGGGTGTGGGGAGGGAATTGGACGAGGGGAGAGAGTGGGAACTTGGATTGGTATTTTTTTAAAAAAAAATCTAATACATTTTTTAAAAGTTGATCATGTGACTTTAATATTATCTTAATATGAGAGAAATTTTCGGTTTTGTGGCTATCAATATATAGATTTGATATGATAAAAACTATGAAGCATATATAAACATACAGGCATACATACTGACTGAGGCTTAGTGATTTGAGATTTCCTCTGAGTTTTATTCTCAAATTAGTCTCTGTCATTCAAATAGAATACTGAAGTCAGACAATCACTCTGATATATAAGGAGAGTTTCTCCATTTTATAACAAAGAAACAAATGCAATGCCATTCATCCACAATGGACAAAACATATATACAAATGAGTACACCAAATTTTAACCCTCTCTCTGGAGTACAGCATAGGGATATAAGAAAATAAAGAAATGATATTTCAGGTATCACCATATCCCTGTCAAAACATTAATGAGATCTATTCAGAGACATTGAGGTAAAATAAAAGTACACCTTGAAAGAGCAGTTTAGGTGAATGTTGATTGATTTGTTTGCAGTTCAAATATTTATTGAAAGGTGAGACTGTTTCATTTACCAACATTGTATACACTTGTTACATTTTTGTAGGAATACTATGAAAATATTTAAATATATATTTTAGAACTTTTTCTGTCAAAAAAGTAAAAACCGGCCAGGCGGTGGTGGCGCACGCCTTTAATCCCAGCACTTGGGAGGCAGAGGCAGGCGGATCTCTGTGAGTTCAAGACCAGCCTGGTCTACAAGAGCTAGTTCCAGGACAGGCTCCAAAGCCACAGAGAAACCCTGTCTCAAAAAAAAAGTAAAAACCACAATTAAATCTATAAACAAGACAATATTGTTGCTAACATGAGAGGCTTAATTCTGTCAGTATGCATGAGATGTAGTGGTAATTTGAGGAAATTGTCTGTGAAGCCCCTTTCTTGATTCCAGAGCTTCTTTGACATCTGTTTAAACCCAAATAAAACACAGAGAACCTAAGACAAAAATCTTCAGACCTGAGAAAAAAATCTTCCAGTCTACATATGAATACTTTGATCACTAGCATAAGACATTTTCCATTGAGATAATGATAGTGATAAATATTTTATCAGGTGGACAGGCCTAGATGACTTGAGATTTCAAGTTCAGTTTACCACATGCCAAAATAACAGATTCCCAACTGCTTCTCTGGGAGGTTTATAGTCCAAATGTGATTCAGAAATAGGGATTTCCACCACCTAGTGATGTTTGAGATAACATTTTCAGTAATCAAACTGGCACATAATCATTCATGGCATAGTATTTGTTTAGTTAATGCTGCATTGATATTAAAGTTTTGAATTAAAGAAACTCTGACTTCTATTATCCCCACCTATTTATTTCATGCTTACTTTTCCTCCATTGACTATTTGTCAGAGTTCTAACAGTGAGCTGCCTTCTCTAACTAACTTCAAACTCCTCAACAAAACAAATTTCATGGCTTGGAGATGAAAGGTACCACAAAAACTTATATGTTGACAGCTCAGTCTCCAGTTGATGGTATAGTTGAAAGGAAACTGGATCCTGAAAATAGTAACTTTGTCTATTGATTATTCTGTTGATGAATTTGCAGTTGCTACTATGAAGTAGCAAAAAACTGAAGGACTTAGATCGTGGAGAACATACTTTGAAGGTTGTGTTTTGCTTTTAAATCTTTCTTCTTTGTTCTCTTTCCTGGCTGTCATGAAGTGAGCATATCTCTCTGACTCATCTTTCTGCCATGATGTTCTCCCATGGACCTAACGTCAGTGACAATGAGCAAAAGCACAAATCTTTGCTCCTTTCAGTTTCTCTCACCTGTTTTGTACAAGTGATAAAAACTAAAATAGTCAAATACATTTTTATGTAAAATACAAACCTCTGTCTTGAGCTTAAGTTGTGTGTTAAATGAATGATGATATTATCCAAAACACTGCAAGAAGATATTCAGATCATATTGTAACTGTTAGGAACTTACATTAAATATAAAGTTATATAGCATAATTTGAAAGTGAACTTGGACTTGATGTTAGTGCATATTGTCAAGTCTAGGATAACAGTAAAAATGTAATATGCAATTACAATAGAATTTTGTAACAGAAATGTCTAATATTCAAAGTTAACTTTCTTATTTACTGACAGAAAACAACTAGTATTTGAAATTAAAACATCAAAATATTCATGTTATCTCCCTTCAAAACAAGAAACTTGGATATAACTTTAACCATCTATATACAGTATCTCATAAAAACCACAAAAATAATTAAGATAAAAATCAAAGAATATCTAAATAGGTAAACTCTCCGTGTCTATGGTTAGGCAAATGTAATGTTGACAGAATGTCTTCCTTTTGAAATTTATGAATTCATCTCAAACCCAGTAAAAAATTTCCAGCACATGACTTTTGCAGATACTGACAAACTGATTCTGAATTTGAAAGGAAAGGCAAAATCCTAAAATAGGCATGACTGTATCAAGGAAAGTTCAGAAACTCAAACAGTACTACTTCAAGGCATTCACTAAAGTTCAAGTAAGAAAGACAGAAAGGTATCAGTGAAAGAAAAGATCAACAGAATAGAATAAAGGTTGCAAAAATAGAATCACACAAATATAGTCAACTGATATTTGACAAAGGAGCAGAGATGGGTCTTTTCAAAAGCTGGTGCTGGGAAAACTGGAAAAATATGAATCTACACATATACCTTCCACCTTTCACAAAAGTTTACTCTGAGTGAATCATCCACCTCGGTGTGAAATTCAAAGCCTCAAGAATACCAGAAAATCGTGGAAGGGACAGTGGAGTAACTTTGTGTACATAGATGCTTCTAAGCTACAACTGCAAAGGCAAGACCTTAAGACACTTGATAAGCTGGACATGACCAAAAGTCAGTATTTCCACTTTATAAAAACACCGTCAAGACAATGAGAACATGAACCATGTTGAGAGAAAATAACTGCTCACACAGACTTAATAATAAAAGATATGTATTCCAAACAAGCAAAGGATGCTTATGTATCATTTCTAACTAAACAGAAACAAACATCATCATTTTTAAAATTTAGCAAGGGACCACAAACAACTAAACAACAACAACAAAAGACAAATTGTGCAGCTACCAAGCAAAGTTACGTGAAGATATGTGCTCCACATTTTATATAATGGATGAAACAAGATTAAGTGAATATTAAAGAAAAACGAAATTATTACACCTGTTAGAATGACCAAGTCTTATATCAAGAATGCTCAAAAGGTTCAAAAATGTGAAGTTGAAGGAATTTTCAGCAATTGAGGTGGGAAAGTCTTAGATCACCACTTTGGAAGACAGTCCAGCAGTTTCTTATAAATTAAACATTCATTCATTGTGCTACCACCCAGCAATTTCCCATTAGATTTATCCAAATGAATCAAAAACATATGTGTTATGCAGGGTTCATTCATAGTTGGCTGAATTCGGAAACAATCAATATATCTTTCACTATGTGAGTAGGCAAATATTTGACTTATACAATTGAGTAATATCACTAATAACCAAGAGACCTAACCAACATTAGACTGTCTTGAAATTTCCTCTACCAAAGAAAATAGTCCATTTTCAAAAAGTTTATCCTCAGGCAAATTCTTAGGAAAAGTGCAGAGAGCAGTCACATTCTTTAACGCAAGAACAGTCTACAGCTTGGTTATTAGCATTGCTGCCTTCTGCCACATCTTGATCTGGGTATTCATAGTCTACACATCTTTCTGCAAGGCTTGCACTTTCCTACTAGCACATCTGTTAGCTTTTGTTTAAGACCAAATATTCAAATGCTTTTATGTCCAAATACCAGTCCTCTACAGTCTTCTAAACGTTAACGTGTTGAGGACTATCACAGTTACAACCCACTTCCTTGTACCATCTTCTGTTTTAGTTACATCTGTGTTGATTTGATAAAATACCAATGAGCAAAGCAAAACTATACAACAAATGTCAAACTGGTTTTGTGGCTTCAGACGGTTAGAGTCTATGACAGTCAAGTAAATGCATGGTGAAAGAAAAGCCTTTTGAAATCTAAAAGTCCAACCCGAAGAACAAACCATCTTAATTAAGGCTACACCTTCCAATCCTTTACAAACAGTTCTGTCACATAGAGCCTTATTATTCAAATATATGAACCTATGCAGTCACTCTCATTTAAACTACCACAGGAACAATGCCAATGTTCTTGCATTTAGACTGAGCACCAATTTGACACCCCCTTTTCAGAAGTGTGGGTTTGTTGTTGTTCATTTAGAGAACTTTAACACTGGTCAAACTTTAGACTTAGTTCATGGAAGGTCATGTTAAAAAGCTCAATGAATGACCATCATGGAAACAGAAAATAAAGAAAAGTTTATGGCAAGGACTATGTACCATAAACTTAAAAACTTAAGATGTAAACAAACAAAAAAAACCCACATTGTTTTCAGAACACATTATTCTAGACATAAAAGGAGAAAAACCTCAATGGAAAATAGACAATAAGATACCACAGTTAGACCAACAGGATTTTAAAAGCATGCTTTAATTTATTCATTCATTTATATAATTTAGTAGAACAATAATAAAACATCAAAGTAAAATTTAAAACCAAAACAACATATATAAAAGCTATTTAATAATAATATCATCCTTTTCACTATAAGTGAAAAAAATCTCTTTACAAATATTTTAATTATAGACAATTCTTTATTATATCTCTATTCAACCTATAAACAGCATGACTTTCTTTCAATTCACTGGTATTTATTCACAAATCTACATTGGCCTTTTGTTCTTCTTCCAGTTGAATTCAAAGCTCTAATTCAGGTCAAACTTTGTTTCTTCTTGGCATCTTATACATGAAGTATGTGCTGCATTTGTTTATTACTTCAAATATCCATTTAAAATCATATGAAATCTTGAATGATAAACATGCATTTATGGAGTATTATCCAGAACAAGGGAACTCAAAGTTATATGACCAGCATGTAATATACATAAACATATTAGACTAATTATTTTGTATAAAACTTGAAATGTTTACTTGGTCCGACTTCTCCAAAACAAAAGAATATTTCTCCCACAATAGTTGTCTACAATTCATTTATAATATAAATTCCATAACATGTACCTTAAATAAGTGAACTCTCCATTTCTCCAGCTTTTTTATGCCTCTTATATTCAGTACTCCAACCGAGTAGTGGGAATACAGCAACAATTTTATGCATACATACATATGAGTTGCTGCTGTTTCTCATTCCTTCTTTATAAGCAGTAACAGTGACAGTTACTGTACTAAAAGTGAATGACACACTGAGAGAGAGGCATATCTTCCAGGAAGCTTTGAGAGTCAGGCTATTTTTTCTTAACTTTTGCCTGTAAGGATCTGTGGTTTTTGTCAATGATTGGGGGGGGGGGAGCAGTGGCATGAATCAGGCAACCGGTGTGAGAACATCAGATATACTATCTCTAGATTACAGCCCCAGTGAAAGGTACATGACAAATCTTACATGTCATGGTCATTCTAAGGGCACTGTAGTCTAAAAATGTATCTTACCTGAAGCAAAAGTCTACATTGATAACTTATGCAGCAGTTTTGAAAATGTGAGCATTTCTGTATTCAGTTTGGATTTTTAGTCTGAGTAGATATTTGTCTAAATTTTTGTCAAATATAAGACTTCTAATATTCATCCATATAGCATATATTTGAATACTCATATCTACTTAATAGCTATAAACCTATGTCCTATAGAGGAACAAAACTAATAATAATATATAATTATTATAGTAACTTACATGAAAACGTGCTTCAGATTTACAAATTTGTATATACTGCAGAACACATTAAATGGAATAGAGAATATGCATACAATGCAATAACATTAAGCCTTCCAAATAAGGAAATTATGATATGTGTTATAGCATGGGTGAATTCAGAAGATACTATGCTAAGTAACAAAAGTTCATCACTGTAGGACAGAAGCTATATGACTGCTTATTTATGAAATATGTAGACTATTGAAATTAAAATATATTTGTAAAATGTTAGGAGATTGAACAAGGAAGTAATTAGGACCTATTCTTTAAAAGGAAAATTGATGTCGGATTCCCCTCTGTATGCTATGAATATGTTTTATTATTATTTATTAATAAAGAAGCTCCTTTGGCCTATGGCAGGACAGAATACAGCCAGGTGGGAAATCAGCACAGAGATATATAGAGAATAGACAGAGTCAGGGAGACACCATGTAGCTGCCAAAGGAGAAAGATGCCAGAATCTTACTAGTAGGTCACAGCCTCAGGGTGATACATAGATTAATAGAAATGGGTTAATTGAAGATATAGGAGCCAATGAGCTGTTGGCCAAACAGTGTTGTAATTAATATAGTTTTGTGTGATTATATGAGTCTGGGAGGCCAGGAAACTAAAGTGCAGTCTCTGTTTAAAATGGTGTCCACTGGCTGGGGTATGGACTCACATAGGATCTAAAAAAGCTTAAATAATAAAAAAGAGGACTTCTAGACCCATCAAAAAAATAACAGGATCCAAGCACAGCTTTTTGGCACCACATTTTTTTTTTTTTTTTTGGTTTTTCGAGACAGGGTTTCTCTGTAGCTTTGGAGCCTGTCCTGGCACTAGCTCTTGTAGACCAGGCTGGCCTCGAACTCACAGCGATCCACCTGCCTCTGCCTCCCGAGTGCTGGGATTAAAGGCGTGCGCCACCACCGCCCGGCAATTTTTAAGATAGGTTCTGTTTGCTGGCAGTGAGCAGAGGAATGGCTACTTTAAAGAGGTTTGCTGACCCAATATTAGCAGAAAAAAACTACTTGACTACTTTAAGAAACAGTTTCCTGATTTATGCTGGTGGCATGTGTAACTCTGGATATTTTGGAAGGTTTTGTTACAGAGCAATTAAATGGGTTTGTTAGCAGCAGGTGGCATGTTGTTTAATGGCAGCAACATAGACCCACTGCATCCCTGGAGCTGCGGCAGTGAACATGGCTCACATAATGGGCAGTAAATGTACCTCAACCATATTGAAAGGCTTAAAGAGGTGGAGCCAACATGCAGCAAAGCAGCAACCACAGCATTTACCTTTTTAAAATGCTCCTTGTCAGAAAAGGATTTCAGAAACATAGTAGGACAGATTCAGACATGGAAGACCTTTAAATAAGACACAGTATGCTAAAAAAAATGTACATGGGCTTGGAAGAGAGTAGAAAGAGTGTAGGCAATTATAAGAGTACAGACAGTCATAGATTGAAGAAATAAATATTATAAATAAATACTAAAAAGTAAGAATTAAAAATAAGCCACATAAAGATGGAAAATACAGTCTGGATTATATATATTATTGTGTTTTCCTTGAATTTTTTTACTAAGAACGAGCTAATTACAGAGAGAAATTTCATTGTATGGGTAGCTAAGCTAAATCAACATATATATTTTAAAGGTAACTTGACTTCAAATTTGAGTCTAAGGACATGTTACTTTGGAAAAGAGGTTCTTCTTTTGTTTACACAGAAGATATGAACCTGTGGATTCCTTCCAGGCTAATTTGGCTTGATGAAACAAGATCCCCTGTGAACCCTAAAAATACTTTGCCCAACAAACAGCAGAAAGTAGTTTAGAGAAAACTAGGCCCAAATTCCCAAAATGATTGTTTATAAATGTTTGTTTTTGTTTAAAGGAGAATAAAACATAGAAATGATTAGTTTCATTGGTATGGATCTTGGTCTATTGATATAAATTTAAGGTCAACGTTTTTGTATTGTGTGTATGTATTTCTGTTTTTGTTTAAGATACTGTGTTTACGCAGCTCATTTAAAAACATAATGTATATTTAAGAAATACAGTCATCTATAATAGTCAAACTGCAGACGTGTTAGGTTTTCTGGATTGACAGAGATATATTTCAGATGGATAGGTATTCTTCAAACCTTTCTAAGACCTATGGAATATTTCATTTAAAATATTTTAAGAACTTCGACTTTTATCCAACAGAGACACATGTTTGCTTCTGGCAGCACCAATTACTTCAGAGAGGTTAATGGGCATTGAAGAAACTTGTTATGGAATTTGCCTTTAATGTGGTAAGGATAGTCATTTGGGCAAGAAACTGTTTATGCCTAAACTGCTTGATGGTATGCTATAAGAACTGGACATGCAAAATGTACAGAAAACTGACTGCTAAACTTTCCAAAAGATGGGATGTTACTTCAGGGTTCCTGTTTCACAGAGGAAACTGCCAGACATTTTGAAGGATATCGAAGAAAGTAACTGACAAACAGCTAATATAGGTAGAACAGATCTTCAAATTAACTGCTTCACTGAAAAGATCCAGATATTTGGATATATAGGCTAAAGATGAATGCCCCAACATTTACAGAAGTGGTTTGAGTGAGTATCCAGGCAGCAAAGTGTCTTTGTCAATTCTCAAGTTTTGAAAGTAGCTTACAATGGACTTCCTAGTTACTTAGGTAATATTATATCCTTCTGGGGTGTTTGATGGAGTTAAAAACAGATAGTTATAGTTTACTGTAGTTATGATAAAAGATAAATTAGAAATGATTCTTTAGACCCACAAAGATAAAATAGATAGATGTAATTTACTACGCCAAAGTAAAAATCTTCCGTTTTATTTAGATAGAAAAGGGGAGTGATGTGGGATTTTACTCTACATGCTGTGAACATGCTTTTTTACTACTGGTTAATGAAGAAATTGCTTTGGCCTATGGCAGAGCAGAATATAGCCAGATGGGAAATACAAACAGAGATAGATAGAGAGAGGAGATAGAATCAGGGAGACATCATTTAGCTGCCAAAGGAGAAAGACACCAGAACCTAACTGGTAGGCCACAACCTCATGGTGATACAAAGATTAAAATAAATGGGTTAAATTAATATGTAAGAGCTAGCAAGGAATAAGCCTGAGCTGTTGGCCAAACAGGGTTGTAATTAATACAGTTTTTGTGTGATTATTCAGGTCCGTGTAGTTGAAAACTAAAATGCTCTCTCTGTTTATAGTAGATAATTTCAATTTTGATATATTAATAAAAAATTAGATATGAATGATGGTCATATTATATAGCTATGTGAACACAATTATTCTGACTTAAATATTCACTTAATTATAATAAAATATGTTTTTTGTTATATGTATTTTTTATACCTACAAAATTTAGGTATTACATGTAATTATATGTTAATGTAGGAGTAAGTCTTACAGTTTTTTGATATTTTTAATACTTACTTTTTTAAATATATAATACCTAAATTATAATGCAAAAAAGAGTAATTGAAAGGTACATGAGCTTTGTACACTGATATCCCCAAACTTTTTGAAAGAGATTAAAAATTAAGTTATTAAAGGCAAAGTTACTTAGGAGCTACAAAATCACTGCTTTTAAGGGTTGAGAGAACACCTTGTAGTGGTATGGAATATATAGTATAGTATAGCAAATAAAGAGGCACATCATCTAGGACATTCTTGTTAATAACCAGATAGTTTGGGAGCATGTAATCTTTTTTTTTAATTTATTTATTTATTATGTATGCAATATTCTTTCTGTGTGTGTGCCTGAAGGCCAGAAGAGGGCACCAGACCTCATTACAGATGGTTGTGAGCCACCATGTGGTTGCTGGGAATTGAACTCAGGACCTTTGGAAGAGCAGGCAATGCTCTTAACCGCTGAGCCATCTCTCCAGCCCCCAGCATGTAATCTTTTAAGTGTAAATTTTGCTTTAGAAATTTTCCGACACACTCTTTCCTTTGGATGATTTGGATGATTCCTCAATAATCCATGTTTAATCATTTATAGACTATTAAGATGATTATGACTCGAATTTGTGTACACTTTATCACCTTCATTAAGATGCTCAAGTGTTTACCACAACCTTAGTCAGCACCTAAATAATATTGTTGAATATATTAACCTAGCTGTTAAACAATTTAAATAAGTCTATCTACTATTCTAGTAATTACTGAAAGCATAAAACATAACTTGATAGGAACAAATATTTTATTATACTGTTCCACAGTTTAAAAAGCTAAACTATGAATGAATGAGTGACTTACTTATAAATGAGATCAACAAGAGAAAAGAAAAATATCTAGAATGGCTTTATGAAACATTTAGAACCTGACCTAAGCTTAAAGATATGGATTATATGTAAACAAAGGATGAATAGAAAAACAGGAGCTTATTTGTAGAAAATAATGAAAATAAAATGGTCGTATAATATTGTAACCAAAGTTCTCCTGTACTCTTAGGTTACTCTTTTATTTTTAAACATTTTTAAGAACCTGCAAACCTAAACACTTTTGTTTGTTTGTATATTCTGTATCAACACTAACTTCTCAAGTCAGATAAATAAATCTTAAAAACAGACATGTAAACATTTTACTAACCATCATATCAATAATAAGCAAACATCACTTATGGTAAAAAAAAAAAAAAAACCCTAAAGGATCAATAGAAAGTATAATGAATCAGAAGACTATGTAGAATAGTAAAGTAAGAAGGATAAAATTGGAACTCTAAAGGAAAAACTGAATTTGTGTTTAGGACAAAGAAATCATGTCAGGTATTTTAAGGAAAGTGATTATTAAGTCATGAACCAAGGGTCTATAATAAAGAGATATATAAGCTCTACATAGTGCTTCACACTTAAAAACCCACATCTAAAAACATACCATTACACGAAAACCGATACATCCTTAAGACCTTCCGTTGTTACAAAGAAGTTAATAGATTAATTAATTATAACTGACAAAATTAAAAAATAATACGAAAAAGCTAAATGTGACGCAGTTCTAAAATCATATTGGAAGCCAGCTGAGACTTTTATAATGAGAGAAAGGGAAAGGGGAGAGAATAAAGAATGGTCATTGCTTAGATTGAAATATTAAAAAAAAAATGAACTGATGATGAGCAAAAACCAAAGAAAGGAGGGGCATGACAATGGAATAATGTTTCAGAGATATTTTCTTGTCACTTCAAATACATTAGGTCAGGAATAGACAGAGCTGTTTCCTCTGCTTCTTCCTGTCCTGTGTGTCTTCTCTTATAGTACTAACTGGGTGGGAATCAAATGATGCTGACAGTTGGAATAAACTGATTTTATCATTTCAGAACACAATACCAAAGCCTGCTTTTACCTCTATAAAAGTGGATATTGTCACCATTATTGACTTGTTCATTAACCAGAACTCTATAGTCTTAATATTCTACTGTGGGACTTTCCATGGAAAACTCGAAACTACAATCAAGGCGTCCCACCTCTATCATATAAAAATGAGCTCCCGCCTACATCAAATGAGTGATGCTGTTGCTCAGTTTCCTGTGGAGCCTACTGATGATATTTTACTAACCTTGAGAATCTGGTAGAATTCACTCTCTTGAAGGGTAGAAGATAAGGAGTCATCAACCACCTCTATTTTTCTAATGATGTCATCTCATTTGTGATGGATTCAAATAACAAGAAACATGACAATTTTCACCGGATTTAGAGCAATGCCACAACACTAAGACATGCTTAATCTCTTGCAAAGCCACTCATGACAACTTTAGCTCTTTTAAGGAGCTCCTGAACACATCATATGCTATTAATACCACTGAGAAAACTAGTTGGACCCTCTAGGAAATGATACCCAGAGGATGATTAGAACATCATCCCTACATACACTCATGCCTTTTAAGCCTAGAGAAAGATCATGCCTAAGCAAAATTGTTGGTGTGTTCATGCAGCTTTCCATCAGCCCATGTAGAATGTGTCAGTCATGAATCTGACTTTTTATCTGTAGAAAGTTAACATATATAATGAACTTGAGTAGATGGCAATCCAGAGGTCTGAGATCCCATAGAAGGTATCTTAGGATACATCAAAATATGTTCTCTTCTGTGGGTTTCACAGTGACACTTTTCTGCATTTGACAATGGAGTGGATATTTTTCTCAACAAACACTTTATCAAGTTTATCATGTTTATTGCAATGAAGCAATGAATTAGCTAAAGGAGCCTCTTTGGAGTTTATATTATTAGCAGAACCATAAGGAGTGAGATCTTCTGGATCTTCAGCCAGCCAGAAAAGGGACTTCAGTTTTTAACATGTCTTTGAATCAACTGAGTATCCCACCACTAGGAAACTGCCCTTCTCTGAGTATTAATATAAGTTTGTTAGTTGTGTATGATACAAGGACCTATTGTCTTTGTATATGACCATAAAGATTTTTCACCTTAAACAAAAATATAATGTAAACATTAAGCTAATTATACTAGCTAGATTTTAAGGTTCAATAACCATTCCTACCCCACCAGACAGTGCAGATAGCAAATTTCACTATTTAAACATTGTTTGATAATATGTATCACTGATGGATATCCTTTCTCTAGAGGTGGAAATTGACACAAGTTGTAGAAGCTAGCATTCTTTGAATGTTTACCACACTTCACACATTGTGCTAATGCTCCATATATGGTCACAGGCAGTATTCATAAAAATATTTTGATATATGATCTATTGCATTTCAATTTTACAGGTGAAGAATGACCATTAGATATATAACTTGCTTAATGTTGCATTCTAGCAAAGGCAATATTTAAAGTTTAAATCCAAGAAGAGAGAAATGATGGAAATGATTGCCATCTTTTAAAAATGAAGATATGCTGGTGGCTGATAGAAGTATAGACTTTTATTCCAGCTATAAGAATACTACACACTACATCAGGAAGAATGCAGGCTACAAGAACAAATGAGTGAATCCAAGTAAGTTATCTATTCAACACTAAAGTTGAATAGTTAACTTTATCTTAGTTAAACTAAAAAGTACAAAAATAAAATGAAATAAAGTTTTCAGAGCAACTATATCCCAATTTACTTTGTAAGTGGGCCTTTTTAAAGTGAGGAATCTACTGTTGTCATAGAAATGAGCACAATGCTACTCTTTTAAGCTTACATAACACCTTCCATCTGATGAGCTCAGAAAGACTTATAAACTTTAATTCATTAATAGTCCTTTTTATTGGAAGTGCATCAAAATTTACATAATAGGATAGAAAAACAATTGCAGATGAAACAAAAGAAAATTTCATTGCTAACAGTTTCACAGAATATACACCATTTCTTAACACTGAAGAAATGCCACAGTTATCCGATACAGCATTAATCTTCTTTCTTATACAAGCACAAACCATCTCCTATTGTTTTTTTTTTCCCTCAAAAACATACAGCTTCTCTTCCACCCACTCGTTAATTTCTATTTCAAGTGTTTGGTTAATTACCTTAAGATGTATTTTAAAGCATCATTATGTACAGTTACCTGCACTGCTCACACTGCTAAGATAATCACTGACATAAAACTGGATCTTTCTTTAAGAGTATACATGATCTTATTTTAAAGGGGGGGGAACCGTAATTTATATAGGAAAGGTTTGATAGTTTACATGTTTACGAAAAAGTTTAACAATGAGCATAAGATCAAACTGGTCCCTCCGAATGTAGTTAACAGATTGAGGGGCCAATGAGAATGGCACTGGGATTTGTCTCCACTGCATGTCCTGGCTTTTTGGGATCCTATTCTCTTTGGATGTATACCTTGCTCAGCCTGGATGTAGTGGGGAGGGCCTTGGACTTCCCACAGGGCAGGGTGCCTTGCCCTCTCTTAGGACTGGAGGGGGGAGGGAGATAGTATGTGGGGTAGTAGGAGGGAAGTGAGAGGGAATTTTGATTGTTATTATTTTTTAAAGTAATAAAAAAGTTTAACAACTGAAAATTTAAAGATGCTTCTTTGTCCAATTTCTTTTTAAAATGCTAGGTTTGAAATAACAGTTTAGTAAGCACAGTCATCCACAAAACACAATGTTTTGTCTTTGACAGATGTATTAATAGATAATTTATGAGGTTATAACTTCCTCGATACTTTTAAAGTTGACTTCCTTAAGAATATTTTCCTCTAATTATCAAGCAAAACATTTGGGAACTTATGTTTTTAAGAAAGGGCATTTTACTATTTTCTCAGCTAATATTACTTTTTCCTCATTCTGTTTCCCGCAAACCATTCATCCCCGATTCATGGGAACAGGGACATTGGTTTTTGAAGGGAAGACCTGTAAGGCCACCCTGCCAAAACAGGTATGCAAATAGGACACAAATTCCCAAATACTATTATGACCCAACTTTTGAGAAAGAGTAATATCGAATTAACTGCTTCTTCTTAGCAAAGCTGATTGTTACCAATCCCATCATTCAATAGGTTTTATATCTCCAACATTATCCAATTCCTCACTGTCAGTTTTCCTGCTGTTTGAACATTCCTGCCCAAGCCCTCTTTGCTGTTCTCTCTCATCATGGAACTCCCCCCTCCTCTCTCTCTCTCTCTCTCTCTCTCTCTCTCTCTCTCTCTCTCTCTCTCTCACACACACACACACACACACACACACACACACACACACACTTAATGTGCTTTTCTTCTGCCAGTCTCTTGGTGCCTGAGAAAGCGTACAACACAAAGTCTGTTTGTCGCCTAGTCCCTGAATAACAGACAGCAAAAAGTGAACTGGAGGCTCCAGCTACTCTTATATTTCTGGCTATGTGGTCATTTTCATCAAAGAATCCCTCACTGTGGAAAATAAATTGTGAGCAGTCATTTTGGAGAATTTTGTACCTCAGTATCCAATCTACTTTATAATGTTAGTCCACTAAGCAAAACTGGCTTAAAGAAGAATTTGCTAATGGTTTATTTTACTATAAGCAACTTTCAAGCACCTTGCAATGCTTATCCTTTCATCAACTGTCCTGGGTTTGAACTCCTGCTGAGCATCCGAATTGCATCTCATTTGGGTTCCTCAATTCATCCCGCTGCAGTTCAGCTGTTGAAGTGGTCATCAAAATGTAATAAGTTGATCGAAAAACTCTCAGATATTACTTTAGAATAAGCTTATTCCTTTTATGAAAGATGCATCTGTATTTGACTTTGTAAGATAATAAATTCAGGGAAAACCCAACTGGGACCTCGAACATACTCTCCTACAATATATGAATTTTATACTAAATAAGACTATAATATTCTCCTCTACAACTCAAAGACACATCCCCATAGGAAATGGAGATGCTAAAATATTAATAGCTGATCCAGGTCTTCTAAGCCTACTAAGGCACCTTAAGCTTTATCATAGTCTGAATACTGTAAATCATTATGTTCATCTAATCGAAACTCTCTGGCTGTTCTTCACCTGCTTTCCAAGCTAATGTTTCTGTATTCTTAAGATAGAAAAAAATTTCAGGTTTTACCCTGAAAGAAGGTAACGTCGAAATCAATTTATAAATTTAATAAATATTGTCATAATTACTGTTATGGTGTTGCTATTATTTAAGGCTTCTGACAACGGAATGAATAACTACAAAATAAAATTGCTTTCAGTGATTTGTTTGCTGTTTCAATTTCAGAATATGCATATTGCCAATGTCTTTATTCAATATTTTATTTCAAATTGTTATTTCCTCACTCAACCCATTCTTACATTTTGTGGTCATTCTAAAACCCTGACACCAGCCGTGTAACTGCTTTTTTTTTTTTCTGTGTGTTTTAGATTCTTTTCCTGGTGCTCTAATAAAAGAATCCGACAAAGAAAACTTAGTGATGAAGGGCTTATTTTGGCTCACAGTTTGATATCGCAGTCTGTCATTGTGGAAAACACAGCTGGTCACACTGAAACCATGAAAAAGAAGCAGAGAATAATAAACACCTCATTCTCTGCTTTTTCACAGCCTAGGGTCCAAACCCAATGAATGGTGCCACCCACAATTGAACAAATCAAAATGATCACTCCCAAGTGTGCTCAGAGACTCATCTCCCACATGACTGTAGATCTCACCAAGATGACAACAGAAATAATCATCACATTTCAAGTGATTTTAGTTGTATCCGATGTAGCGTCCTCTGGGAAGGCAGCTTGAACAGCCTTCAGGTAAAGCTAACCGTTGAACAGTTGAATTTACACTGTTCATATGTTCTTTTGTTTTTCTCTTTTATTTTTTGAGATTATAATATTACATTATTTCCAACTTCTCTTTCTACCTTCTCATATACCACTGTCTTTTTTTCAAATTTAAGACCTCTTTGTTATTAATCGCTGTTACATGCAAACGTGTATATTATATATACATTTTCTTAAATACAAGCTACTCAGTTCTTAACTTCAGTGACAGCATTATGGTCTTACCAGTTAGCTTGGTGATAAATACCACACATACAAGTATCATCTCAACCATCTTCTGTGACTAGAAACACCTTTAGCTTCCATATTCCACTGTTTCCTATCATCAAACCACTGGACCTGTTGGGCTAATCCAACAAGTCTTAAAGCTTACGATTTTTTTCTACCACCAGAGATTTAAGTTTCAATTTTGTGTGGAATCTGTGATATTCAACAATTCTTATAGTCTTACTCAGAATTTTTGCAAAAATAATCATTTAGGTACAATTTCAGTTCCAAAATATTTCATAAAATGAAATTCTTTTACAAGGACAAAAACCTTAGATCATTTAACCACAGTTGTCTAACCTAAACAGTCCCAAGATGGGTAACATCCACATTTAATGTGGCATCTTGGAAGCAATACCCCCAATCTAAAAAAAAAATCTAAAAAAAAAGGGCATGAATCAGGAGAGAAGAAATACTGAAATTAACAACCGTGTGTCAATATGGCTTCATCAACAGCAACAAATGCATTGTATCATCTCCATCAGGTTGGGAACAATGTTGGCAGAAATACAGAATTTTTCCACTCTCCTCACTTTTTTTTTATAAAACATAAAGGATATATTAAAAAAAAAAAAAACTCTATGGTGCAGGATTTCATCTCAGTGATAGAGCCAGGTCAGAAATTCAGTTTCCATCACCACAAATGGATTAATTAACTGAAACAGAAATCTGGCCTATCAGAACTTAGTGAAGACAAAAACCACTGTGTTCAAACTTCTGAGAAATAGGAAACATTTTCTATAGAAAACTTTTCAATTATCCGTCTCTCACCATCGTTTGTGAAACAAAATCACAACAGGCCCTTTACTCTAGCCTGGAAGGTCACACTTCGTCTGGCTCATTGACTTCCTTTGGCTCGCTGACCTCTTGCTGACCCGACCTTCTTACAGTAGTCAAACATCAAAAGACCTTAATCTTTTCTCAGAGTCTTTCCTCTCTCTCACACACACAGGGAAAATTCCTAGAAAATCAGGAAACATAGCAGAACAGAGAAGAATTACTCTTTCTTTATGCTCAGCAACTCAGCTTGTAAAAGGAATGGAAATACTGTTTTACACAACACAATATATACTGCTAAATCACAAGAGAATAATAGATACACAAATACTTAGGGGAACGAAGAAAAAAAAATTGTAAGAAGTAAGGTGCAAATATAAGCCTTGAACCAATTCTGAGAGCCAGGGATACATTGCTGGAAGCATGCAAAGTCAAAATGACAACTATGCTCAATGGAAGCCTCCTCCTTCAGCTAAACATACCGTTCACACTCTTAAACTAATCAGAGCAGAAAACAAAGGAAGAGACATGGAAGTCTCTCATTGGGTCCCATTACAAAGCGTCACTTGCTTTGATCTGCTTCCTGTCCACTTCCCTAACAGGGGCACTATCCTGCTTGTTCTCCCTTTCTGTCCCCTTATAAGCAGTGTGCCTTTAGCTGGTTTGTTTTTCTGCCTCATATCTCATCACATTTGGCTCCATTGTGCTGTGCTGTCTCTCTAGCATCAATTGCTTCAGTGTGTCTGGATCAAAGGCTTTAGGCACAAGCCTTACCCCAAGCTCCAGTTGAACTCTCAGACCCCGACAGTTTGTACACTGCCTCCTTTCTTACGCCAAGTAATTTAGAGAATCACTGCAATGTGCTAGAGATGAATGGAAAAATAATTGTCAGACGCCTACCTGGTAGACTACTTGAGGAAATGTAAATGCAGCCTTCAATGGAGTCAGCGAGGCCGAATTCTGAGTTCGTTCCCTGCAAGTTTACATAGGTGCTAGTAGGCCCCAAAAGTATACCATTAGAACCTCAATTTGATAACTTCAAGCATAAGGGTTGTAGGAGAGCTATACTGATAAGTGAGAAAAACTCTAAGGAGGGAAGACATTCCCAAAGAAATATCAAGGAGGAAAGACTCTCAACCTCCCCTTTCCTCTCCCTCATCTGCTTACATTTACTTCCCATACTTCCTTACACTCATTCTGGTAACTTCGTTAGTCTGCAGTCAGTAGATTAAAGGATCCATTGGGTATCTAGCTAACACTGAAAGAATCCCAGCTCTGTGGCTCCACGATGGATTAAGAAGATGAATCTGACTCCTCTAAAGAGATAAGAGAATGATGCCAAAAATTGGATTCAAGATCCACCTCTTAAACTGTTCTTAAAGTGTTATAAAGTAATTTTTTCTTGTAACACATTATACATTTATAGGCTATACTGGAAATACCAATTCACCACTACTATCTCTCTACAACTCCCCCTAGCACCCCCACCTAGCTCCATCCCATGTTCCCATTCTTCATTTTTAAATTATTATCAATAACCCCCTCAGTGCTGCCTGTA
The DNA here is from genome assembly GCF_000317375.1 of Microtus ochrogaster. NCBI lineage: Eukaryota > Metazoa > Chordata > Mammalia > Rodentia > Cricetidae > Microtus > Microtus ochrogaster. The sequence goes on along the minus strand of NC_022035.1, from coordinate 10,013,011 downwards.
AGTACATTAATGTGTGAGTAGCCTAGCAGTGCCCATGATGAAAAGAATGAGTCTCCCTCTGGCAGCAGCTTTTAGTTGCTAAGAGCTCCCCCAATGTATACGGGGCCTGCTCAACAGGAGAGATACCATATCGGGTACTGTAAACTTGGCTTGTTTTTTTTTGTTGTTGTTGTTGTTTTGTTTTTTGTTTTTTTTAACTAAATAGTCACAAGATCAAACTATATTCTAAATATTCATGTTTATAGTCATAGATTTGTGACATTTTCAATTTTGATCAGTAAGCCTCTTTCTGTGGTGGGGAATGGTTACGGCAAAGACACCTAACTGATCAAAGTTCTGAGTACAAAATTACTGAATCCTCAGTTGTGGATGGGTCACTTCAATCGTGTAAACTGTTCTTAGTTATAGATGGACTTGATAGGCACAAACAGTGAGGAAAATCTGATCTATACAGACCAGAAATGTATGTACATAATACCTCTATTTTTATTATTTTTATTTTCATTATCTTGGATTTCGACATCTTCATTATTAGAAAAAAGAAACAAAACAAACATCAAATTAATTACAACAGCGACATACTTAGTCATGCGGCAAACTTAGAATCCCAAGTAATCATCAGCTATGCAAAATATGGCAAGAACAAACCAAGAGAACTTACATCACAATCTACCCATTGTCCTTCCTAGAAAACATCATTATGAGGAAGAGTAGTCTAAATTCTGTGGAAGGACAATATTATAAGAAATTTTTCTTATACTGATTGAGATACCATTTAAGCCATTTTTCTCTAATTAAACTAGAATCATATGTGATTAAAACAATCCCCATGGCAACCTCTCACATCATGAGGTACACAATAGCCATGAAGTAAAGAAATTTATAGTCAAACAATGTATGGTATTATTTTTAAAAGCAATGCATTCCAATAAAAAGACATTTAACAATTTATATCTCTAATTTGTGGATTCATTTTTCTATTAATACAAAAACACAAATGCTTCAGAACACTATGAAATAAACATGTAATTAGTATAGTAAAATTTAAGCAGAATGTACATGGATTCAGACTAGAAAACTTACCCTTAACAGCTAAAAATAGAAATAATTAAGCAGGTTTTTTTTTCTAATTAAAGGACATAACATTGAGATATATGTCTTCCCAGTGCCCTTGTTTCCTTACCTTTGCCTGTCTAGAAGCAAGGAAGGTGGTCTGACTTTCAATAGTGAGGAGGACCATACTTGGAGCACTGGCAGTCACACGTACATGAATGCTTCACAGAGATAGGTGGGGTATGTAGGTAACTAGATATACAGCTGTCCTCACATTGGAATTCTTTCCATAAAAGTAAAGAGTTACATGTAACTTGCCCATATCAGTCTAAAAATTTCACAAAGCACACTGTTTTTTTTTTTTCAGATCAGGCATCACAGAAACACACAGACATGAACACACACACACAAACACACAAGCACACATATACCATCTTCCTTAATTCTGTAGAGGCAAAGGTTCATTTAATTAGAAACCCCCTGCTTGATTATTTCTATTTTTGACCATTAAAATAATTTTCCTAGTTCCTATACACATGCATTTCCCCTATATTTTACTGTACTAATTTCATGTTTATTTCATAGTGTCCTGATCAACTAATAGTTCATTTATTTATTTATTTAGCTTTTCAGAGAGGGTTTCTCTGTGGCTTTGGAGCCTGCCCTGGAACTCTGTAGCCCAGGCTGGCCTTGAACTAACAAAGATCTGCACGTCTCGGACTCTTGAGTGCTGGGATTAAAGGCGTGCGCCACCACTGCCTGGCTGTATTTGTATTTTTATATAAATAGAAAAATTAATTCACAAAATATATAGATGAATATATATTTATGTACACTATAATATGTCCACATGAATGTCACTAATATTAGCATATTTTTAAGTAAAGATTTTACTTAGTCCAGACCTTAGAATGCATGCAGAAGGGTTGTTCCACACAAAAAACTATAAGAGATCTTTTCTTATTTCTTTTGATCTGTTCTTAATTTCTGGTACTGCGTTCCTGTAGCTATGGCAACATGATAGTATCTTTTAACTATTTATTTATGCTATTATTTGGATGAGTAGGCAATTTCTTCTTTCCTGAATCTGTAATAGTCTTCTAATTTACCATAACAGCAGTGTTGATGACAGCACTACCTACTCAACTATCTCCCTTAAACTTCTGATCCCAAACCAGTTCTTCAGCAGACACTTTTCAAAATGAAATACGACCGTAGTTATTGGGAAAGCCGTTCCTAAAATAGTAAAGGAAGCATCTACCTGTGACTAGAGCACATAAAACAGAAGGAAGCACGGAAACATTTTCAACATTAAGCAAAATTGTCACTACTATCATTTGCAGCAACCATGCCAAGACCAGCAATACAATGCTTTACCTTCGCATTTACTACCATGATTACTACATTTCTACATGATTTCTACATGACTAAACAAATAACTTGTCAAAAACATGCATGTGAGATCCACTAGTTGTTGCCAACTGTGTATTTCTTCCCAAGAATAAAACTCACACTCTAATCTTCTAGTTAACTACAGTCCAAATGCACATTTTAGTCAACTCCTTTAAAAATTACATGAAAATATACTGTAATGCCGATTATATGACTTTAAAACTTAAAAATTGGTAATATTAAGCAAGTTTTTTTGTGGTAACCAAATTAATACAATTTAGGAGACAGTCAACTTTTAATTTTTATATTATTTATTTTTATTTGGATGTAAATATGTGTGTGGAGTGTGTGTGTGCAGTGAGTGAGTGTGTGTGTGTGTGTGTGTGTGTGTATGCATGCCTACGTGTCCCAGAGCACGTTTGTTGGTTAGAGGACAACTGTGACCATTGTTTCTCTCTTTCCACCATGTGAGTACTGAGAGATCCGTCTCAGGTAGTCAGTGCTGGCAGCAAGTACCTTCATTTGCTGAGCAGTCTTACAAGCCTACTAGAGTTAGTAATCTTCCATAACAACGTGATTTCAAATATTGGAATGCCTCTCTTTATCACTGATATCTTCTTACTTGGAATATTTCCTCTGAACTTGGTTGGAAAAAGAAATCATTCATTTTTGGAAACATCAGTGATAAGAACGCTTCACAGCATAAGTATATATCTATCTACAGGAACCGTCTTGTCCACTAAATATTCTTATAGAAACACAGCTTATAAAGTTAGTAAGTGATAAATGTGAGACAGAAAAGCACTCACAATGGAGAGTAAGATCATACATATCTCCCTTTGCTTTAAATTTTTGGAAGAAAAAATAACTGAATTTTTGATTATTTTGCCCCTTTACATACGACAAAAAAGAAATGCTGAATACGCAATAACCTCAAAGTACAGAACTTAGGCAATGTTCGGATTTCCATAGGAGGTGTAAAATTGTGCACAGCTTTTCATGTCTGTACTTTATTCTTCAGCTAAGCAATATCTATTGGTCACTTTTAAAAATGTATATGACCACATTTCACATCCTTGGAAAATATTAGAAGTAAAAGCAAATAATGGTATTAAATAGAAAATAAGGGTGAGTTAATCTGCATCATTTCAAGAAATATACCTTTTCCATCTTTGTTTATAATCAATACAATCTACTATCAGTATTGCATCTAAAAATGTAATATTGATGGACATGAAATGCCATATTCTAAAACATTTCTAAAAATATTTCCTTATCTTATAAGCTCTTCATCATTCTTTCTTTAAAAAAAAGTTTCATTGACTGACACATTTTTATAAACTGGTGAAGTACAATGTGATATTTTGAGTCATGTAAAATAGATTAAAAAAAGCAAAGATAGAAAAGTATAATGGGAGAAGGAAGCAGACAGGGAAAGAGGAAGGGAAACAGACAGGAGGGAAGGAGGATGGAAGAAGGGAAGAAAGAAAAGAAAAGAAAAGCAAGCCAGAAGGTCAGTATGCCTGTTCAAATGAACTTTTATGGTTAAAATCCCTGTAAGTACACTGTATATACAAATAATGTGAGGTCTTACACACTTTTAACCTCTTTGAAAGAGGTATGGAATGTTTCCTTACAGAAACCTTAGCTTAGCAGGGCGGTGGTGGAGCACGCCTTTAATCCCAGCACTCGGGAGGCAGAGGCAGGTGGATCTCTGTGAGTTCGAGACCAGCCTGGTCTACAAGACCTAGTTCCAGGACAGGCT
>NC_022035.1:9997744-10008701 GCF_000317375.1 Microtus ochrogaster | reverse complement strand
AAAAAAAAAAAAAAAAAAAAAAAAAAAAAACCTTAGCTTAGCTTGTAGATACATCTCTCCGAGATTGCCTTCATACAGGGAGAAGTCTTTGGTCCAAAAAAGCATTGCTCAACAGGTTCTCAATTGTTTTACAGCGTTATAAACAATGTGTCAAAACCAACTTTCTAACACACACACACACACACACACACACACACACACACACACACACACACACACACACACACACTTTCCAGTATGGAACACAGAAATCTAGGGAGAGAAAAGGCACCTGAGATCGCAAACACAGAAACAAAGTTTTTTCACACTGCCGTATTTTCTTCAAATAGCTGCAGCTCATTTGACTCCCTCAAAAAACATCAATTGCTATTTTGTTTCAATTGCACACACATCAGCCTGCTATACAAGCCACACTGAAGTGGAGCTACTTGGAATGAGTGGGCCTTAGAAAGACGATTGCTTCACCGCATGCCCTGAATTTCTATAGCTGAAGAGGGGCCCTTGGAAGTACAGGATGAATGCTGCTGTTCTTCAACCATGATCTCAATTTTTTTAATCATACCTACTAATCAATAACTGCTTTTGAGCATGCACCCCTAAGAGTATTCATTAATATTTTATACACAAGCACTGCTAAACCTACATATTCTATGTCATCTGTCCTATAGCAGACATACACAAAATAGAGAAATGTGAAATGGTTTAAATTTGATGTACGAATGCAAAATATCTTTTGAACTTTCTAAATATTCAATGTGTGCCTATCTATGTGCATATGTGCATGTGCATATGAGAAGGGGAAGGAAGGGAGGGAAAGAGGGAGTTTGTTTATTACTTAACCAATGAAATCAACAGATTGCTATATGACACTCCCACATCAGATCTTGTAGTGTCTTTCTTTAACTTTGACACAAGTTTAATACTGTGCAATGGTTTGCATGAAAATGGCCCCCACTGGCACTTGTTTGAATACTTTGTCCCCAGTTTTCATAGGGTTGTTGGAGAGGGATTAGGAAATGTGCCTGTGCTGGGGCGGAGAGTCACTGGGGATGGTCTTGAGATTAAGCCCAACAGGCCCACTGTCTCTTTCTTGGTCTCCTGCTTGCATGTTTTGAATTTTTAAAATTTCTTTTCAGAAAATGCTTTTATCAAATAACTGTAATCTAGTAAGTGTTTCTTTTTCTCATTCATCACTCAAATTTAGGAATAATATAGGTTCAGGAATATTTAACAAATCTGAATTTTTACTCAATTACATAGCAAACTTATTCTATAAGGGACAATACAAGGGTCCAGAGAACATGTTCTTTGTCTTTTGCTGATAAGAAACTCAAAGAAGTAGGGAGGAGGGGAAGAGAAATGGGAGGCAGTGAGGAGGCGGAAATTTTTTCAATAAAAAATAAATAAATAATAAAAAACTTCTAGAATATGCCACAACTTGAAAAATAATACTGAACCTATGAATTTCATATTTGTGATTTACAGAAAGACCATAGTGAACTAGAGAAATAAATAAAATCACAAAATATAAGAGTAAAAAAAAGAAACTCAAAGAAGATATTTAAATATTGACTATGACTAGTGATATTTTTAGACGTTTATATTAAATAGCAACTGAATCTAAGTATACTTGAATAAAATGTCATTTGTTTTATATTCTCGATATTTAATTTAATTAGTATGCCACATAAAAATAAAATCATTAATATGGATTATTTTAAGTTATGATCATTTCATATTCAAAGTGAGCATAAGTAAATTCACATTTCAAGCAATTTCTAAGAGGAAAATATGTTGGGTGATTTCTTCTAAGATCAGTATAGATTAGGATTTTAGGATTGTTTGAGCTTTATTATATTAATATATTACAATCACAGTATATTAATAAGAATATTAAAAAACTATAAATATATGTTTCCACTTTAAATAGCAGTATTGTAGCAAGTATGCAAGTCACCACACAGTACAGCCAGTACCCATGGGTTTATGATGTTACCTACACTAAGTGGCTATCCGCATTACTGTAATTCTATTTGGTATGTATTGCTTTCATCTCAGTTTGCAAACCATGTCTTAGAGACCTGCTAGTCTCCATGCTGTTCATGTATGTTTTAACATTGCTACTTATTTTGCTGCATCTTATTTCAAATGGATTTTCTAATGACATGTGTCATTTGTTTAAAATATTTGCTTCATATTTTGTTTTGTCAAAATAAATTGTGCACTAACCAAAAATCATTTTTATTGTAGAATATAAATTATTATAAAAATCAAAAATATAATATAAATAGATATTTTCCCCAAATATTTGACAACAAAGTAAAGTCTGACAATAAAATAAAATGCAGAAATTTAGAAAAATAGCTATAAAATACATGCAATGCTCCATTTTTATGCTGAACCTCAGCAGCAAACAATATTTTTTAAACTGCTGCTCATTAACGAAAATCCTCAATGCTTCAGGAAACAAATGCATTAGGGAATAGAACCCAGACAAGCAGATTGTTGCTTATATGTCTGGGGTCCTTGCTCCAAGCACAAGACTTTATTCTTCCTAGAAACACTAAATAAATAAATAAAGACTGACTTCTTTGAAATATAAAACCTCAGCTAGAAGACAACCAAACCTCATCCCTGAAGTCAAGCAATAAGTTTAGAATTACTCCCATGTTTACACAGTTCACCTTCACAAAGTAATAAGATGCTGGCAGTAGGTCCCTGCAGCACTCTTTAGTATTGCTGGCTTATATGACATGTTGTAGTAAATGAGTAATTAATTGTTCCATGTCCACCTATAATTATAGATCATCTTTTTTATCTTCACAAAGTTTGACATCAACCTTGGCTCCTGAATGTTCAAGTTTTACAGCTTGAAGATAGCTCCTTTTCTCACATGAAGAGGTTGCAATGGCTCACTATATTGGAACACCCAATCTCAAAATGAACAGGCTGATGTAGATAAAATGGATTTCAATTAAGCCTGAATTACAGAAGCTTAATACTAAAAATGTAAGAGTTTATATCTAGGCTGAATCAAACAGAAATCAATACTTTGAAAGATTATAAGAGAAATTTACACCAGTTAAGTTATTCTCTGCATAAAATAAAGAAAACATTGAAATAGCAAAGAGAATGTTTCAGATAGATAAGATACGAAAAATTATGATACTTTCACTATTTTTCTTACAAAAAATGGGAAAATAATGATTAAATGGCAAATTTTCAGAACTGAAAGCTCAAAGGGCAACCATGAATAGTTCTAAATTAAATACCATAAAACCGGAAGTTCTAGCTTTTCTTCAACCTTCTAAACAAAGAAATTTGAACAACAAGCTGTTCTTGCTGAAGCACATTAGAATGAAGATATGATTAAGTAAATATTTCGAGGAATATAAAACAGCCTAGCCATTGCATAGAAATGGGACAAACGTGAGTGGACACATGGGAAGTAGTGAAGAGCTTTTCTTTCCACACGAACTGTTCCTTCAAAAAGGTAATGACTGAGGACAGTATTATATCCAGGGATCAAGAAAATACCATCACTGCCCAATATCAATCCAGAGTTACCACAGCTTGCTCCTGAATCAAGCATGTGACCTGAGGTTTTATTTTGAGCATGAAAGGAAAATCTACAGTACAATATATTGCATTAATTTAAAACTCAAAATCCAATCCAATATGGTTGTGAGATGAAGTGCATTAAAATGTGTTTCCCAATTTTTCTAAGCAAAATATTTACAGACATATATATTTTTTGTTTCCCAAATTTGACCTTATATTTTCCAAGCAAGAAAATTAGTGAATTAAGCATCATTTTTTTTGAAAAATATCAAAATTGGTGTAATACACATAAGTTTACCATTTTGTTTCAAGAAAAAAATCTCATGTACATCTAACACATTAAATCTTATCTTTCTATTCATGGACCTTGGTGCATGGCTGAACGTGCTTGTATCTCAATCTAAAGGTCCCTCTGCCAGACAACAAGAGAGATGATACTGGAAGAGAATATATTCAAAGATCTAACGGGGGGATTACAATGGCTTCCAGGAGACCCAGTATCCAGGGTTCGTAAGAACCCAGTGAATAAAATAAGGGCCAATACTTGGCTCTTTTCTGTCACAGTGCTTTCCAAAGCTGAGCTCGACAAGGCCTCTGTGAACTGGATCTTGGGGTGCTTTGTCCCATAAGTACTTCATATTCAGCATCACACTGCTTAGCACAAAGCTCTCCTCTCTGCTGGATGATCCACGGGTTAAAGTTGATGGCTATCATTATTCATCCCTGTGCTCTGCCTTGATGTGAGGTGGTGGGCCTCTCTCTGCCTCTCCATCTTTGCAAAGCACTTGTGGTGTCCTTTAGTAGTTTTCAAACTGGCTCAGTACATGTGGTTCTCCTATGTCCCTTGTTCACCAACTTCTCTATGTAGAAAGATTTGACTTCCCTGCAGGTGCCTAGATTAACCTGTCAAGACCTTATGAACTGTTGATAACTACTATGTGAAGCCTAGAGGTCATGTGATAGTCATGAAGGGATTGAGGCACCAGATCTCCTTATAGTAACAACTTCAAGGGAAGACTGTACCGCTAAATCTTAAACATGCCTGCTGGGGACATTCTGAGGACTTCACAGGGTTGCCTTCCCTTGATGATAATGTCAATACTATCTTGCACATAAGAGATGAGCATGTTAAGATTCTGTAGTTTTAGATCTTGACGTCTTTCACTGCTATTACTCACTGAGTCCAAATGGGTGCCTGAACTTTTCATGGCATAGTTCTTCAGGAACTTGTTAGTAATGTTTTTCCGTTGAGCTGTTGCAGCACTCAATATATAAATGGAAGATCTGCCACATTTACTAATTACTTCAATATGAGTATTATGTTATATGGATCTCAGTTGGTTTGGAGTCTATGTCTTACAAACAAAACGGAAAAAAAGTTCATTTTTTTTTTCTTCAGGACGAGGTTTCTCTGTAGCTCTAGCTGTCCTGGAATTCACTCTGTAGACCTGGTTGCCTCGAGCTCACAGAAATTCCCCTGCCTCTGCTTCCAAAGTGCTGAGATTAAAGGCATGTGCTACCAACTTCCATTTAAATTCTGAAACTTGCTTTTGAGGAAGGGTCATATGAAGCCCAAGCCCAGTTCCCTATATAGCCAAAGATGGCCTCGAACTCTTAAATCTGTCATTATTACCTCTCAAGTGCTAAGTCTGCAGAGATGTTCCACCACGATCAGTTTATGTGTTGCTGGAGATTGAACCCAGGGATGAAGGCATGCTAAGCAAGCAGTCTATCCATTGAGTTCTGTCCCTATCCCAGTGGTTGTTAACTTTATGGCACATGCCTAAAACATGTGAAGAATTTACAATACGTTGAGAAAATGGGGAAACTTAGTTGACAAGAAAACTTAACGATTTATTTATTTATTCATTTTTATAAGAATACAAATTATCTTTTTCATTTTACATACCAATCCCAGTTCCCACTCCCTTCCCTCCGCTTATTCCCTCCATATACCTCCCACCCCACTCCCATCCACTCTTCAGGGAGGGTAAGACACATTGCTTTGGAAAAGGTCCACGGCCCTCCCTACTCTATCTATACTGAGCAAGGTATCCATTTAAAGAGAAGAGGGTCCACAAAAGCCAATACAAGCAGTAGGGATAAATCCTGGTGCAAATGCAGGGGCCCCACAGTCTACCCCAGCCCACAGCAGAGGGAATAGTTTGGTCCTATGCTGTTTCCTTCCCTCCTAGAGGAGTTGGTGAGCTCCCATTAGCTCATGTAGACTGTTTCAGTAAGGGTACTCATCATGGACTGTGACTTTAGGATGGGAAATAATTTCCAAAATAGGAAACAGAAACAATATGCAAAAAATATAGAGTTCAACTACCTTAAAATAATCTATAAAATATAGGAAGATCATAAATAGGCTTACTATAATTCTTTTATTAAAATCAGAAATTAGAATACAATTCCCATTTTTCTATCCATCAAAAACATTATATATATATATATACATATATATATACAAGATATATAGGCATACTCTTTGCATTTGCATCATTTGCATTTATCAAGTCACAGAATTTTAAAGAAATAAAAGATAAACGTAAAAACTTCCATCCATTCGGTATACTTATGACAACTCAAAAGAAGACAAAATGAAGCTGTGAATGATCACTGCCCATTAAGCAAATAAAACCCTTATTAAAGCAGTTGGAAGTTAGAAAAAACAACCTATGATCCTCATTTGTTGACAGTCTAACTAAGAACAATAGAAGCATGAGTTAGCAAATACCAATGAGTATTGCCAGGAGTGACATGTTAAGCAATACACACATTTCTGAAGACAATTTGGCATTGCTCCCTAGTGTTATCAGGTGAACTTTATGATTTCAGTCTATTGTAGGAAAATGCTCACATATGTACAAATACATGTGAAAGATATTCAAATATTTCTGCTTTTTTGCTGTGATATAAGCAAAACATCTATAAATAATAAAATTAAGAAGGTTTAATCATCTAATATCAAAAATGGATGAGTTATATTAATGTAGTCCTTTATTAGGGCTTCTATTTAAAGTGTTTGTGTTATTATATTTCAAATTTGTAAGAATATCACATCTGATCTGATCAATATATGTTAAAGTCTTAGTTTTTTAAAAAAAAATAAATATGATAACCGTGGCTAAAACAAATCCACCAGGAAAAACAGGTTTCATAGAAATATTCATGAACGTGAACAAATAATAAAAAGCTCTATCACCCTAAATAATTGACCTAAATATTTCACGAACGTGAACAAATAATAAAAAGCTCTATCACCCTAAATAATTGACCTAAATATTTAATGCAGGTTTTGAAACTGCAAGAAAGTTGTAGTATTTGAAACATATTTGAAAACTCAGTGGAGAAGTCCTAATCCAGATAAGAAAAATAGTACAAATTTATAGAAAGCATGTTATAAACAGGACAAAGAGCCAGGATAGAAGCTGTCTTATCTCATTATGAGGAGGAACCTAGCTTTCTTATTTCACTTACATTGACTCAGTTCCACAGCACAGCGAATGCTGAACAGGTTGAATTATTTGTCCACATCCTACAGGATGCTCAACAAGGCTTGAATCTGTTGTTTCCTAAGATGACAGCATCTCCCACTGGTCCAGCAGGCCTGCTTTAACACAGTTTCTCCTATATTCTCTGTGAGAGTGAGCTTCCACATTTATTTCCGAGTTGAGTTTACCCAGTGTGGGGGAGAATATGAAATGAGAACTCCCTGGATATTACATAATCTCTAGTTGTTCTTGTACTCTGTCTCCATCTCAGTAGGAGATGTGTGTAAGTAGACACATTACTAATTATCAATTAATCTAAGTATATCAACCATTTTTATCTTCATTCTAATTATTCCTATGGTTCCTGAGATTCTGTTTGTTGAATAGTAGATGATAAACATTACAATTGGAGAAGCAGAAAGCCTTCGAAAATGAATAGAATACTCATAGAAATTCACTGAAAACAGGTAAAATTTGATAACACTGTAAGATTAGCTATGCATATAAAATAAATAAAAAGGTAAAGTAAGACAGATCTCGGGACGTTTTAGCATAAATTACATTCATCTCAAGAGTCTTTAGGTTCGAATCATATACTTTAAGAAATGATGATACTAAATTATAAATTATTTTAAAAACAAATCCAAATAGATTGAAAATTGCAAAATGTTTTTAAAAAGAAAATACCAGTCCTAACATACCAAACAATGCTGGGTAAAGGAGGGTACCAGCCAAAAAAAAAATATATCTATGTACTCAACGTTTTCAACTAATCAGAAGAATAGACTCAAAAAAGGTACAAGATGAATTTAATGTGGATTTCTAAGAAATAATATACATAAACATGTTTTAATATAAAACCTCTAATACAAATATTAATCAATAAAATTAGATCAAAAATATTTGCAGAGAATAAGAGGGACAATGTTACTTAATGGTGAAAGATATGGTAAAAAAGGAAGCATCAAACCACAAATTAGAATCAAAATAGTGATCTCAAGGAGAATTGAATTTCAGTTATTCAGAGAGACCTAAATTACCACAGAGAAACTGGTACACTCAAATGTTGCTGGTATAAAAAATGCTCTGTTCATCGTTGGTATCCTTCACAGATCTCTGAGAAGACTTCTATTTCAGGTTCTTATTCACTTCTCTGCTGCATTTTGTTTTTATTTTGGAAATATTCATTCTCATCCTTCAACACTCAACTTCTGTTGAGTATTACAGTACCATATCATCCTTGGGATACTTAAATTTTGCAGTGAATACTTTAAAAATGCTCATGAATTAATTCACATAAAAAGCCAGCATGAAAGCTAACTATTTGTTTGCTCGTCCTAATTCTTCTAGAACAGCATTTCTCAAGATCACCATTTACTTCATGTCACTAAATTCATAAGACCCATAATAACATTCAAATAAGATTTTAATATAGAAGAAAGGGGAAAGTATTATGAGGAGAATTACAGAAAAAAATCCACTAGTAAAATATGTCTATTAGAGATGGACGTTTTCATTTTGGTCAGGACTCTAGGAACATCGAAGAAACAGAAAAGGGTATAAAATCATCAGCTGGGGAATAAGGGAGAGAGAAAACTATGATACAGAGACGAGAAAAATGTTTCTTCAAGCTAGGACTAAAGCAAAGCAAGATATTCCTTTTTGCCTCTGCTTCTTTTTTTTTTTTTTTTGAGCTAAATATAGCAAACCAAAGATTTCTTAGAAAAATACCACAGTTGGTTACTTATTTGTTTCCAGGCTATGAATTTTTAGGGCACGTTGAAGTGAGAAATTTGCCTTGGCAGTACATATCCCCCACTGATTTCCTAAAAACTGTGGCATGAAATAGAAAACCACAAAGTACACTGTTTCTACCCATATGAAGGATATCAGAATAAAACCTGAATTTTGACTCAAAATCTTAGTGTCAAAGTTATAAGAAACAATGACAAATTCAGGTCAGTATAACTGAAACCTAAAGTCATAAAATGATGCCACTAAATATTACAACATTAAATTTCAATTATAAGAGACCTGCATCACATAATTAAAATATTAGCAATACAATAATTTACAAGGTATACAACATTACTGGCTACTGTCATCATAACAATGCTTTTCAAAAATAATCTTATCTTGTTCCTTGAAAAAGGAAGATAATGATCACACACCAATACAATAAATATCATTTAAAATGTAGAAGGGCTTTAGGATAATTATTTCAGTCAACAGGAATTTTCATTAGTATTATCATTACATACTACTTCAAGAAAAGAAAGGGGCAGCTAACAGATGATTTCTATCTGTCAATTCCTCATTTTTTCTTGTCCTGACAAAAAACAATTTGAACTGAATCCAACAAAAATTATCAGCAAAGGCAAGGGAAGTTTCCTGAAAGAATGTTCATTTCAAATAAATTGTATAACCTAAAATATAAAACACTCAAATCACATTTTTGAAATATGAAATGCCATATACTTATTTAATAAACATTGTAATATGAAGAAAATAAGAATAAAAATTTACTTCTATGTAAGTGCTTGTAGTCATGGTGACTGTATACACATACATGCATAAATAGATGCTAATAGGAAGAAAGTAGAAGGTTATGAAGAGAAAGAAGAAACAAAGAATGAGTGCAAAAGCAATGATATTAATCAAACATTCCAAAAAAAAAACCAACCAGTACTCATAAAGTGTTGTAGGAAGTACTTCTGTATGTCTTGATTTTATTAGTTAATGAATAAAGAAACTGCTTTGAGCCTATAGCAGGGCAGAACAGAGTTAGGTGGGGAAAACTAAACTGAATGCTGGGAGAAAGAAGGTGGAGTCAGAGAGATGCCATGTAGCCCCTGCGAGAAATAGACGCTGGATAGAACTTTACCTGGTAAGCCACAGACGCGTGGTGATACATAGATTAAAGGAGATGGGTTAGTTTAGGATATAAGAGTTTTCCAGAAATAAGCTTAAGCTATTGGCCAAACAGTATAGCAAATAATATAGTTTCTGTGTGATTATTGCGGGACCAGGTGGGAGAGTAGCTTTCTACTACAATAAAGTAAGATGAAGTATAAGTCCCCCCCCCAAAAAAAAGAATAAAAAATTTTCTAGTAAAGTGTTTTCCTAGTAAAGTTGTATGTTTTTCTAGTAATGTGCTAGTACTGGCTGAAATTTATAAGCTAATGTTATTGGAATAAACTCAAAATCAGAGAGAAAAATATTTGGCATAAAAATAAAAAAAATGAGTATATTAAAGGTGGGAGGTCATATGTTATTACATTCATTTAAAATTGTAGTCTCTTGGATGGCAAGTTAATAGCTCCTGCCAGCAAGTCTCTGACAATCTAAATTTGACATTCCGGAATCACATAATATACAAAGAGAACCAATTCCTACAGCATGACTTCTGATCTCCACACCCACGTAGAGGGATATGTACATGCACACAAGCACATGAAAAATGATAACAGTAAGCTTCTTTTCCAATTTTACTACGGAAAAAATATAATCTTTTCATTTTCTTTAGTATTAATGTTGTCAATTTATGCTTTTATTATTGAACAGATATCTGATCTTCAATATGAATCTATGATTTAAATTATAACATAGTTGGCATGTATATATTCCTTTATTGTAGGAAGTTTATAAAAATACTTCAATCCATAAACTTATTAAGGAAATTACAACAATTAATCTGTTCAAAGACTAACAGATGTCACAAGAAAACAAAATGAGACTTCAGTGGCTGGTTTCAGTTCCAACGCTAAATATCAACTGTTGTTTTGATTCATGTATCCCATTCCTGGAATTATGAGAAAAGAAAAGTACTAATCAAAATCCCCATTGGCCATAGAATATGAATATATATATATATATATATATATATATATATATATATA
>NC_022035.1:9969394-9997644 GCF_000317375.1 Microtus ochrogaster | reverse complement strand
TATATATATATGTGTGTGTGTGTGTGTGTGTGTGTGTGTGTGTGTATACATATATAAATTCGTTTGTGTTTAAGACAATAATTAGGATCAAAATAAACTCAATCATGATAAAATGGCATGTAATAAGATAAAGATTCATGCTGTAGTTATAGCAATGTGATTAGTTAGGATAACTAATACTACTCCTCATGACTGTTAGTGTCAAATACATGCAACAAAACAGTATATATTAGACTAATCCTGCAATTCTGCTCCAGAAGTGAGGGTTATTTTTTCAAAAATAATATATTTCATGCCCGACCCTATTAAGGTTTTGTTTAACGGAGATTATTTTTGTAAATTCTATACTCTTACCATATTAATCCCATTTTTGCTTATTATACATAGGAGTGGAGAGTGTGGCTTTCTTGATGAGTTTTTGCTCTGGAAGTACTACAGAGCACTGAGGAGTGCCTCCAGCTGTGTGAAACTATTATTTTATATGCCTCAGGGATGTTTTGTGCACTGTACTGTTATCTACTGGCTCCAAATGGAAGAATTGTCCTGGATAGACTGATGTTTGATGGGCAGGGCTGTAAAAGTGATGAGAAATCTTGGGAGGATACGGTGAACCTGTCTCCCATGCTTTACCAGCACATGTAGGTAATTCATGGATTTGGGGATGCATGAACACAGACAAGCTGTGCCAATGTCTGAACAGAGAGGCTACTGCAACACAATGTCATCTAAAATAAAAATAAAGAAAATGGGACATTAAGATTATAGTAAGTAAAAGGAATTAAATCTCTAGCAACAGGATTATAAAACATGAGATGCATGCTAATATTAGGGGTAGCATGATTTAAAGGGGATTAAAGCAGAATACATGAAAATAGATTTTAAAAATGGGTTTTAGGAAGTCACTAAAAACTAAGGATGTGTGTGAAATATATTGATCTTGATTGTTCTATAAACTATATATCATATATATGTATAAAAGTACATAATATGTAAAACCATATTAAACTATATACATTAAACCATAAACACACATATATATCTATATAGAGAGATTATAAAATAATAGGGGGTCCATATATATTTCACATACATATTTAGTTTTGGTTGAGTTCCTAAATAAATATTTAATAATATTCATTAGTAATTAATGATAATATTAATTATATACATTAAATAATTTTTAAGGAGATACTTCGCTTGAATGTACAAAGCTGCTTCCAGAATCCTTTTATCTAAGTACCAGGTATAGTATCTCACCCTATAAGTTGATAGTTCGAGCCCCTATTGGCTCCTATATTTCAGAAGATATTATACACATTGGATACATGGCACAGAAAAAAAGCTGGAATGGAAAGGGCAACTGGTAGGAGAAAAATGTCAAAAATCTCACTCAGCTGTAAACCATGCAAGTTACCTACCAAGGAAAAATGAGCCTGCACTGCTTTGAATAAAAATGTCCTCCATAGATCCAGAGCCAGTAGCACTATAAGGAAGTATGGCCTTGTTGGAATATGTGTTGCTTTGTTGGAGGGGGTATGTCAGTAGGCTGTGGGCTTTGCGGTCTCAGAAGTACAAACCTGACAGCACGTCACTGTTCACTTCCTGCCAATCTGGACATAGACCTCTCAGCTCCTCCTCCAGCACCATGGCTGCTGCCATGCCACCATGGACCCCACTATGATGATAATGGAGTAAACCTCTGAAACTGTAAGCCAGCTAAAATTAAATGTTTTCCTTCATAAGATTTGGCATGATCATGATGTCTGTTTAGAAGAGAAACCCTAACTAAGAGTACTTAATGATAAAATAGCACAATTGTTTGAGGGATAACCGATGGTTTTCTTCCTGAATCTGAGGTCTATTCCACAGAAGGGAATGCATGACTGTTACTTTAAACAAAGTCAAAGCCAATGGCTGGAAGGTCACAAGTCCTAGGGGAGAATGCGTGTCTGATGTGTGCCTGTTTTTTAATGGATATGTAGTCAAGCTGCTGTCAAATATTTATGTTTATATCCATAGATCAATGTTGCTCACATCCTGGAGCAGAGAAGTTTGTTTTTACAGTGAATGAGTGATGGTTCACAGTGAGCTTCATAACTAAAGTGCAGAGACTAAGTGAATGAGGGGTCCTGAGCCTTAGGCAGGGTATCTTTATCATCCCACCCAAGATCCACTGAAGGAAAGTGGACACACCATAAAAGCTGAAGTGTACATATGAACACTTTGAAGCACTGTCCTCTGGATAGGAGCTAAAAATTGCAATCATAAACCCACAATTATTTGTACAAGACTAAGACAAAAGAGTTAGGAGAAAGAAGTCAGTGGCAGCAGTTACAGAAGGATAATAGAGAGGAACTAGATTGAATAAAATTCCATAGATGATAGATAGATAGATAGATAGATAGATAGATAGATAGATAGATAGATAGATAGATATACAGATATAGATATAATGACCTGAAAAAATTTTAGAACTTGTAAACAGAAAGAAAACTAATTTGCAAAGCCAATTAACATGGTCATCCAGACCTCAAAGAGGGACTAAAAGTCTTAATCTAAGAAATGTTAAATGCTTCCTAAACCATGGAAATGACTGTAAAAACATATTCATATTCAATAACTCCCAAAGAGCCACCTTAACTGTTTTCCTCTTAACGGTATAACCTGATGGTGAGTGTTTGGATTGAAACAGAATGACAGACAGGTGGTGGTGGCGCACGCCTTTAATCCCAGCACTCTGGAGGCAGAGGCAGGCAGATCTCTGTGAGTTCGAGGCCAGCCTGGACTACAATAGCTAGTTCCAGGACAGGAACCAAAAAGCTACAGAGAAACCCTGTCTCGAAAAATCAAAAAAAAAAAAAAACCCAACAAAACAAAACAGAATGACATCATATGCTTGTTGTCTTTGATTCTGGTTAATAACTCTGTCACATCAGTCATAGGGGAGAGGAGTATTTGGACTCAGATTTGTCCTTAGAAAAAGATCTTGTTCTATGCTTTGTATAATTTCAGTTCACCAATACTGCTAAGTTTATACTCCTCTTTATTATTAATAGTAGAAAACTGATACCAATAAACTTATTAGAGCCTAAAACATCATAAATAGCACACACTATTCTTCTGTAAGGAGTGTTATACCATAACGAACTTGACACTCTTTCTGTAAGTATCCTATTTTTTCATAACCAAAAGCCTACTTGACATTTTTGACAAAAGAGATTGCAAGGTTTAGCTCTGCTCACATCTTCCCACCTGTACAATGTACTGAATTCTCCTTTTATAACCGTGCAAACTTTCTAAGGTTCAACTTTACTGTCCTCGCATCAAGATAAAACGTCCTTGCTAGGGGCTGGAGAGATGGCTCAGTGGTTAAGAGCACTGACTGCTCTTCCAGAGGTCCTGAGTTCAATTCCCAGCAACCACATGGTGGCTTATAGCCATCTATAATGAGACCTGGCACCCCCTTCTGGCTTGCAGGCACACATGGAAGGGATGCTATACACATAATAAATAAATATATTAAAAAAAAGTCCTTGCTTACCCAATATTACAAAACTATCACTCTTCAGTAATCTCCAGACTCCACAAAGATATTTGTCAAACAAAAGTGGTGGGAGTTCAATGATGAAAAGCGTGCTACAGAAAATAATCATGTGACTTATTGTTTAATTGCCAGTCAAAGCACAAAAGCCCGCCACAGTAAACATACATTTGATGTTAACTTGGCTCCACTTGAAATCTTTGCGTAATATACTTCAAGGCTGTGTAATATTATGATACCATGAGAATTTCCCCCTCCCTCCTTATGCTTCCCTCTAGTTTGTACTGGCACGTGTTCTATGAGCAACCACAAAATATTATTAGCATTTGTATATATCCAAAGACCTAGGGGAAGTTGGTCAGTGTAAGTAGCATTGTCCAATATAAGCAACAGAAATAGCGCGCGCGCGCACACACACACACACACACACACACACACACACACACACACACACACACTGAGATTCTGCTGGAGAAGCAGAGCTTATTCATTTAACTTAATGTATTCAGTGCATGACACTGTTCGGATATTTTTCTAAAATTAGATAAGTTTTTATTTTTTTATCCCATCTCCTTTCCAATATACATCTCATTTATATGCATGGAAGCACAGAAGAAAACAAGTCACAGTGAAACTGAAATACTCATTTAAGCACTAACTGGGGTACAGCCCTTTTGACGCCAAGACTGGAGTGTGGCAGTAATAATTAACAGGAAATCTAACCAAGAGATTTCATTATTCTGATTGCAGTGCCAAGACATACCTGGGGTGGGATCGAATTAACCAGATTCTGTCAACATAATACCTTGAAACACTGACTGTATCAACCTCATCTTAATTCTCATTCCACAATCCCCCAAAACTTTATGATTCCTAATGTGTAGTTTCTAGTTATGTTGTGCCAGTACAGGAAACAGTGTCTTGTGATGAAGGGCTTCATTATGTTAATTAACTGAGTCTACAAATACACAAAGAAATCACAAACCCTGTGTGTTATCTGAGCACTTCAGTTTCAGTAAAAGAATATCTCACTATAAGCTAGTGAATTAATATTTTTAGATTTTACATTAAATCTTGAGTCAATTCTCAAAACACTGAATGCATTTCATAAAGTAAAGAGAAGAACAGGCCATCACAGAAAACATGAGCCATTTTAGACAACTATAGAAAAGCTTGCCAGCTTTTTCCTCTTATGCTAGTAAGATAGTATTAATTTCTATAAATCATTAATTTTTATTCCTTTCTTGTTAATTCGAAGACAAAGACTAAAAGACAAGCTCTGATACAATAACATAATTCATAACCCTGTGCTTTACACAGCTGTTTGAAAGTATCAAACTTCTGATCTCTCTGGTGATGGACAATATCCAAACTAGTTTTATCAATGTATTTTCCAAGCAATGGAAGTGATGCTCTTGCAGAACAATTATCAAATCAGAAAAAAATCTATTACATTTTTAATGATCTTGTTACAATTTTTATTTTGGCAAAGTAGTATGTATAGGACATTTAGATAACATTGGACTTCAGTAATCTAATTCATTTAATTAAATTTTTTTAATTGTACCATCTTCTTGAAGGTGGCAAGTGGAAAAACATGAAGAAGTCACTATGATATATCACAGCAATAATCCATGAAACATCAACAAAGCAATCAGAAATTAGGGGCAAAGAGGTAATACCTCAGGAAGAGGTTTCATGTCAACTACGTGTAGCAAATATTCTACTAAAGTATGAAACTGTAGCAAAGATCTGCTGACATACATATAATAAAAAATGTGGATATGATTTTTTATT
This sequence comes from Microtus ochrogaster, assembly GCF_000317375.1. Classification (NCBI taxonomy): domain Eukaryota; kingdom Metazoa; phylum Chordata; class Mammalia; order Rodentia; family Cricetidae; genus Microtus; species Microtus ochrogaster. Next base: position 9,992,306 of record NC_022035.1, on the reverse strand, counting down.
TTTATATTTGTCTCATTCAAGCTTCCATTATCTTACATTAGTTAGATATGTATTCATATTGACTATAGCAAAAAAGATATTCCTTTTAGTTATTTTTAAATGTCAATGCATATCATAATGAAAAATAAATACCACAAATCTTACACAGAATAAAGTATCTGAAATAAAGCAACATAGTACTCAGTTAGAAGGATTTCCTCCTAATAAGAGTATCTGACATAGATCTTCGATTCCTTTCTTCTATTTTCATGAGAGGATTTACTTTTTAATCAAGAAAACCTGCTGCCTTCATTCTGTTCCTTCACCTAAATTTTACTGTTCTAAACAGCAGAATGTTGGATCCTGTTTTCGTATCCATTCTCTTAACCTGTGCCTTTTTATAGGTGAATTGAGTCCATTGATATTAAATGATATTACCGCATGTACTGGCTTTTGGGGAGCCTAGTCTGCTTGGATACACACCTTCATAGGATGGAGGGGGGGCTTTGTGGGAACAAGGCCGGGCACCCTGACTTCTCTTAGGACTGGAGAGCCAGGGGGAGGGGGAAGGGGGAAGTGGAAAAGAAATGGGAAGATGGGAGGAAGTGGAATTTTTAAATAAATAAATAAATAAATAAGTTTTACTGTTCTAGAGAAAGCCAATCGCCAGAGTGGTGATGTCTGGAAAATGGACCAAACACATGTTGCTTCATACACTTTACTCAGTTGAGATCTGCCCTATAGAAGATAGATTCAGACTTGTTTTATCCATTCTTCTGTGGTGAAGACGTGATAACGTCCATATGTGCCAGAGGTGGGTAGACATACTAATTTATAGATGAAGTTATTGAATCTGCATGCATAATGCTTGCCTTCTCATTCAGCCTCTTCCAGTAATAAAACCATGACTTTGATCTCCATCTGCCTGGCACCTGTGTCTGGCTCAGAAGTTTCTGAATACTAATAGAAATCTATTCGATTTTCTGAGTGGTGATGAGGGGTAGGTAGAGATCTGCATACTTTCCGTGTTTTAAGATTATCTACTCTGAGTCATTCACTCACTGGATATAACGGAAATCTCTGCTGTGTGTAAACAGAGGGTATGTTTTCAGAAACAGCATTAAACACACATCATGTAGTGGATACAACTGTAGAGAGACAAAAACGAACAAAGACGTATGTTCCATTTACAAATTTTAGAAGTAAAATATAGTATTTCCATAGATTGGTCATAAAAAATAACAGTAAGCGAACCTACTTTTCAGATATTCCACCGCTTTAGACCAAAAATGCAGCAGTTTTCATATAGCAGGACCTGGTGGTTAACTTTCTACTGACATAAAAATACATTGCAGGGTGAGGTGGTGCACACCTTTAATACCAGCACTTGGGAGGGAAAGGCAAGTAGATCTCTGTGAGTTTGAGATTTTACCTGAAGCTAATTCTTACTGTTAAATTTCCTATCATAGACTAGCTTTCAAAATTTGGAAAATTATGTAAAAATTTTTCCACCTTTAATCACACCATTCAATTAAAGTTTGTATTAAAATGAATGGTTTAGTAGTAATTTATACTTTATATATTATACTTAAGCTATTTGAGGATGAATTCAGGAAAATAAAATACTTACATAAAGTTTGATTATTTCCTTTGTTTTCTTTTATGAGATGGAGTTGGATTTAGCTCCGTCTGGTTTTAAAGTTGCTATATAGTTGAGCCTGACTTTGAATGCCTGATCCTTTTGTCTCCACCCACCAAGGGCTATTATTACAAAGATAGACTACCATTCACAGCAAAGACTGAGATTTCAAAATGGAAAGCTGAAACTGCTATGAACCTAGTTAGTTTTGTAAATGCTTCTAGAAAAGACAGGAGGCTCAGAGAAAAATGCAATACATGGAAAGAAATTAATTCTATGTGTTTACAAATTAAGTAGGTCAAGAAGGAATGTATATGACACCAGTGGGTTTTCTCTGAATATTTTTCAATTAAACAAAAAAATCACAACTGTTGATGTTCTGCATATGCTCACAAACTGAAATGTTTAATAGTAATGAATATGAATGTCTACAAAAACATACCATCTTTGTTTCAGAGCACAATAAATGAATAGTTATGTGCAGAGAAAATGCACGGGGTGCAAACTTCAGATACATAAAACAGAGACATACTTAGCCAGAGACTATGTGACTCTCAGAATCACACCAGCCAAGAAGATTTGTAAGCAGACATAAATAAATGAGTAGTAAGGGGTCTGTCAAGAACAGCTTCCAAAGTGCTCACCAAGGAAACAAAGGCATGGTCATTGTAGCAAACACCAGTAAGAGAGGACATTGAAATCCATAATTTCCTTACAATGATGATGATGACCAAGTTTAAACAGTTTAGTCACATTTAAATACTGACCATACAGTTTTCAGCAAATCAAAGTCAGCTACCATTTCTATTTTGGGCACATGGGAGTTGGAGGAGCTAACCACATTCACGACAATGTTTGTCAGTGACAGAGGAAGCAAGACTTCACTACTTCCCTCTCTCACATAGGTTTTCGCCAGAGCAGACACCGTAGCAGACAATCCGAAAAACACTGACTTCTCTAGCCTTTTCCAACTCACATTTTTCCAGTCTCCGGGCAATATTCACATACAGGATGTGTTGTTATTTTTCTTAGAAAAGAATTTTCCCCACCCTTGTTTTTCGGTCTAATTTTATTCCGATTTTTAATTTATGCCATCTTGTTGTATTTATGTATCCTAAGTAGCTTTAAGATCACTGCAGAGTGAGTCAAGGCCAAAACAAAAGCATTTAGAAGAGAGTCAAGATGTCTCAGGACACATTTGAAGTTCAAATTTTAAATGTCAAAGTCTTTTTCCCCCCATGCCTGTTTGCTACCCTTGAGTTAAAATACCTCGACAACAAGGCTTCTTTAACAGATAAGACAGGGCATTTCAACACGTCTCTAACTCTCTTTAAAGTTTCTGTTTGTTCTCCTGAGAAAAGAAAATATCCCATAGCAACGATTCTGTTTACATATTACACAGTTTTAAACATCAGGCGTTGGACAAAAGGTGATTTTATTTTCTTCTTTTAAAAACTAAGTAGCTACCTTAAAATTAATATTGAAGTCAAATGTTTGTCAAAAACATATTAAGTCTTGCCGGCAATAATCTAGCAGATGTGCGGTGGTTTGAAGGAGAAATGCCAGCTCTAGGTTCTGGTATCTGAATATTTGAATCCCAGCTGGTGGTGATTTTTGAGATGCTGTTGCCCCCACACACACGCCCCATGGAGGAACTCTGTCACTGTGGAAGGATTTTAGATTACAAAGCTTGACCCTACCTCCAGCTTCCTTCCCCGGCTGTGTGCTTGTGTTTGAAGAGGTGAGTTCCCAGTTTTCTGTTCCCATTGCCATGTCTGTCACTTGCCTCTATTCCCCCAGCTCTAGGATGGACTCTACCATCTGGACTATTGAGACTAAATAAACTCTTCCTTCTATGCACTGCTGCTCTTACGATGTTTCATTAAGGTATGAGAAAAGTAACCAACAAACTCTCTGAATGTGGCTGACAATGAGGGTGGACTGAGAAGCCAATGATAACGACACTGGATTTTGATTCTACTGCATATACTGGCTTTTAGGGAGCCTAGTCTATTTGGATGAGCATCTTCCTAGACCTGGATGGGGGGGCTTGGACTTCCCACAAGGCAGGGCACCCTGACTTCTCTTAGAGCGAGGAGGAGGGGGAGTGAAGGGAGTAGGAGGGAAATGGGAGGATGGGAGGAAGTAGAAATTTTAAATAAATAAATAAACAAATAAATAGAACTGCAATTACAAAAAAACAAGAAAAGAAAATTAAACAAAACAAGATGTAAATCCAGAATGTGGAAAAATTAATTGCTATGGTAAGATAATACAGACAATTTAAGTTATTATGCTATGAAAAGTATTCCCTATTAAACCTGCTGAGACCAAAAGAAATTGGCATGCCAACTTTTAAAGATACATGTCATTTTTGCAAATATTACTTAATTATTAGTTTAAAATCTAAAACAAAAATAAGGTGCAAAATTGAAATATCATAACTATTCCAAATCCTGAATTTTCAAATATTTGATGACATTCAAAATGCTCTTCAGGGTGCAGTTTCCACAAATACTTCTAAACAAGAATAAATTGATAAAATTCAAAATGCAACCAAATATACTGCAGAACTGCTTTGAAACAACAGTTTTCTTTTAAGTGAGAGTCAATGAAATCTCAGTAAAAGAAACTGTCTCAAGCAACAAGGTGGAGAGAAACTGAGTAAGACACCCAGCATCAACTTCTGGTCTCGACAAACACATACACATACATGCACATACATATAACACAGACACAGACACACACACACATAGACAAATACACACACACACACACACACACACTCACAGATGCACAACCAGAGGCTAACTGATAACCATAATAAGGTTTTCCAGGGTTGATTCTAACATAAAATACATAGATTGGAGTTTAAGATAATTCAACTGGCCTTTAAAAGTCCTTTCATTGTTTAGGATACTAATGCTGTTTTTATTTCCATCGTGGACTATCACATTAAACAAAAAAGGTATGCATTGAGTCTATATACAGATGTAAAAACAATCAAAGAAAAAGATGTCCTGAGTTTGAAAGAGAGCAAGGGAAAGTGGATAGAAGGAATAGAAAAGAGGTAAAGGGGAAAATGATGAAAATATACTATAATTTCAGGGGAAAAAAAGTTAAAGGATAAATGAGGAAGGCAGGCATGTGACAACAAGGTCTCTGACTCTGTTGCCTGCTTTTGGGACCTTTTCCTCCTACTGGGTTGCCACTTCCAGCCTGACTATAAAAGGAGGTGCCTAGTTTCTTATATCCATGGCTGGCTGATATCCATGGGAGACCCACTGTTTTCTTAAAAGAACCAGAAAAGGAGGAGTAGATGGGGAGGGGGGAGAGGAGGTGTGAGAGGCACTAAGGGGAAAAGAGGGAGGGGAAACTGGTTGGGATATCAAATTTTTTAAAATAAAATTAAAAAAGAAATTCATGTAATATATTTATCATATTCTTCTGCTCCCCTTTGAATTTTTGATACAACTCAAACAGTACTGCACCACTCTACATGTAGTGAAATAAAATTGAATACTACAGCATACACTGGTAAATCTTACGATATACAAATTATATCCCAATTAAAATGTTTTTCTCCCCAAGGAAAACAATCCAATTGACTTAAGTCACGACTTCATTTATAAACAAATAATACAATTTATTAACCAGCCATTTCATTACCAAAACAAGTGGTAAAATAGGAAAATTAATCATCAAGATTTGGTTCCAACTAGTGAAAACAACGAACATGAATATAAATATAAACATAATTAACCTACAGTAAGTCTTGAAGAAACAGTCCAGTGATATAAATAAAGAATTCTCTAGGACCTCATTCAATGAACAAGTAGGAAGAAATCAAACAAAGTAAAGATACTCTCACGCTGGGACTCCATATATGTCATTAACCAAGGCTTAGTCTGATATGCTTGAGAAAATGGCAGGCTCACGTGTCCAAAGCTTGCACATGAGGAGGAAGGCAGCACAAGAAAAACCCATACAGTGTCACATCAGGAACAGACTAGAAACCTCCCTGCAGCTGCCACTAACGGCAGAATCTAGATAGCATTATCTATTTTACACCATTTGGGGTGGGATGTTCTTTTATATGAATTTATTTTTGAGAATTTTACTCATATCTATAGCACATCCTGATAACTTTTCTGAGAGCTTGCTTTGGAAGTGACATGTAAGAACATGGAAAGAACAAACAGGAAATTCAAGAGAGAGGGAAAATTGGACCAGGGTTGGAATTGTCTTTCAGTATTGATTGTATTCCCTAATCTAGGGCCTAATCTAATCTAAGTGTTGCAGAAATTATGAAGAGGCAACAGAGGACATGTTTGAGAGAAACATTTCTTTCTCCAGTTACTACATCGGCTGAAGACAGACTTCTTGGAGCAGCTTTCATTCAAGAAAAATCATCTCGGTGTAGAGGTCCAGCCTTCTACATGACAAAGGAAGATTCTGAAGGGCCATCAGCTTAGAGTTACTTTTTGGGTTGTCCATGGCTTGTGGAAGTCATGTCCATATTCCAAGTTCTTCTAGTCTCTTAGTTTGGTAACTCAAGATAGTCAACCTCCAAATGCAAATACGGTGAAGTCATTATATAACAGTTACAAAAATTCCTTCCCAACGAAGTTATAGTTCGTCAGCTTAGATGTTTCTGTTATACCATATCAATGTTTCATTTATTGTAATTAAACTTTATAAAGAATCTAATGAATTTTTAGAAGCAAGAAAACAGGAAGACATAAAAGTGACAAGAGAATCATAACATGAACCACTCTGAAGGCTCTAGAGTGGGGGAATGGATAAAATGGTCAAACTGCAGAGCCATGAGGAAGTTATGTCAAAAGTGGCTAAGTCATAAAACTAGCTTCATGATGTGGGAATCCCCTCTGTGCTGTTTTACCATTAATGAATAAAGAAACTGCTTTGGACCTATAGCAAGGCAGAAGTTAGGTAGGCACAGAAAACTAGGCTGAATTTTGGGAGAAAAATGGGCAGAGTCAGAGAGAGCAGCCAAGCAGCTGCCAGAGTCAGCCATGCTGAAACTTTGCAGGTAAGCCACTGCCACAGATTAAAGGAAATGGGATAAATTAATATGTAAGAGTTAGCCAATAAAAAGCTAGAGCTAATGGGCCAAACAGTGATTTATTTAAGTTTCAGTGTATTTATTTTGGGGCTAAGTGGCCAGGAACCAATAAGAGGCCCATTCCTCCTACAGCTTGATAATACTCTGTTTCTTGAATACATAAGAGTTGACTGCTGCTTGCATTTGAAAGAAATAATTGATAGGTTCTTGTTTCCAAAGCTTCAGCCTGAATCAGAATTATACTGACATGTGCTCAAAGCAACTTTAGAATCTTCAGGAAGAAGATGAACTATAGTGTGGTCTTTAATGTATATTAGGAGATAAAAACAGAAAATAGACTAGCAGTTAAGAAACTTCAAGTAAGATATTTCCTACTGAAATTGGAATGCCTCTATATTTTAACTTATTTAATAGCATAATGTATGTTTGCTTATTTGGCTAAGTAACAAGCAGTAACAACACAGTGATTTCCTTTATGACAGGAAATGTGACTGGATCTGTTTATATCTGCTCCAGTACATAGAACTCAGCAAAATAATCCAAAGGGGAAAGTATTTCTCTCCAGACTACGACATCCTTGTAATAAGAGAGTGTATTAGACAATTAAGTGTAAGCAAGTACGCTGTTAGAAGGCAGATGGCATGTGGATTATCATGCTAGCTTCCAAAACTTTAAATAGCTTTCTGAGAGATTACCCTATCTTATAAATGGGGAAAGTTGAAGGTCAGAGACGATACACAGCAGAGTAGGAGTGAAATGCTGGCTTGGAGACTTAGTCCTTCTGGAGTTTCCCATGGTAGTGTTCTCTCTACCCAAAGTTGCCGCTGAGCACTTAGAGTGGGCCTTGAGTGAAGCGAGTCAAGCTATGACTGTAAAAATACACATGGATTTCAAAGTCTTAAAAGTTAAAAGTAATTAACTAGTACTTTTCCCACAATTCCACATTTTAATAATATTTGAGATATAGTGATCAAATAGAAAACTATTAAAATGACCAGGCTTTTTTCAGGTGGTTATCAGACTGTTTACTTATACATGTAACTACCATATTTCCATCAGGCAGACTATTAACAAGAAAAGATAGACAAAAGGAACTCCTTCTACTGAGATGGAGTGGAGTGCTGGGAAGAGGTATGATTTTTGTAAGCATGACATACGTAAAATTATTTATAGTATAGCACTGATTCAGTGTAGAGTCTACCTGTACTCTCAGCGAATTTCTCAGATGGGGTTTTGTTAAATATTACAGAACGAATGTGAATGAAGAAACATCAAGAAGATATTTCAAATTGAGAAAATGTGTTTTCAGTGACATTAGGGAAAGGAAAAAGGAGCTACTTAAGTTGGAAGTGAGAACAGAAAAAGTATTCCTAAGCCAAATGACAGGTTTTGTTGGACATAAAGAATAGAGAAGTAAAAAGCAATGTGGCAGAATGTAGATTAAGAGGAGAAAGTTAAGTTAAAAGAGCTAGTTATAAACAAGCCTAAGCTAAAGACAAGCTTTCATAATTACTTAAGAAAGTCCGGCAAGAAAGTTTAACTACGAGGTAACTTGTTCTTTAATTTCAAAACTAGTTTATAATAGTTTGGATTTTAAATGTCCTCCATGCCCACATGTTAAAAGCTGACCCTATGGAAAATAGCTCCATTGGATGGTGGTGAAGCTACTAGAAGAAAGAGTAAGATTTCACTTGAGGTTGCCCTGGAAAAAGCAACTGGATCCCAGCCCAAAATTCTTTTCTTTTTTGTTCTACCTAGCCATAGAATGGCTGACCTTGCTTGGCCAAATGCTTGTAATACAATCTGCTACCTTAAGCCACACACCTAAAGCCACAGGGCTAATAATCATGGCTAGCAACCCTGAGATTCTAAGCAAACATGATCCTCTTTCTTTATATACTGATTATTATTTTTTATTGAGCTCTACATTTTTCTCTGCTCCCCTCCCTGCTTCTCCCCTCTCTCCTTCAAACCTCCCCCAAGGTCCTAATGCTCCCAATTTACTCAGGAGGTCTTGTCTTTTCTCTACTGCTCATATAGATTGGATCTATGAAAATCTCTCTCAGTGTACTCATTGTTGTATACATTCTCTGTGATTGTGGTTTGTAGGCTGGTTTTCTTTGCTTTATGTTTAAAAACCACCTATGAGTGAGTACATATGATATTTGTCTTTCTGTGTCTCAGTAACCTCACTCAAAACAATGTTTTCTAGCTCCATCGATTTTCCTGTAAAATTCAAGATGTCGTTATTTTTTCTGCTGTGTAATACTTGATTGTGTAAATGTACCACATTTTCCTTATCCATTCTTTGGTCAAGAGGTGGGTTTTTCCAGCTTCTTTATGTAGGCATTTAGTCCATTGAACTTTCCTCTTAACACTGCTTTCATTGTGTCCCATAAATTTGGGTAGGCTGTGTGGTCGTTTTCATTGAATTTTAGGAAGTCTTTAATTTCTCCTTTTATTTTTTCCTTGACCCATTAATGATTCAGGTAAGAACTATTTAATTTCCATGTGTTTGTGGCTTTTCTGAAATTACTATTGCTGTTGACTTCTAGTTTTAAACAATAGTGATCTGATAAGGTAAATTGGCTTATTCCAGTTTTTTTTTTTATATTGTTGAGACTAGTTTTGTTATCGACTATGTGGTCAATTTTTTGTGAAGCTTCCATGAGGTGCTGAGAAGAAGGTATATTCTTTTCTGTTTGGATGGAATATTCTATAGATGTCTGTTAAGTCTGTTTGAGTCAAAACATCTGTTAGTTCTCTTATTTCTCTGTTCATTTTTTGTCTGACTGACCTGTCCAGTGGTGAGAGGAGAGTGTTGAAGTCTCCCATTATTACAGTGTGGGGTTTAATGTATGATTTAAGCTTTAGAAGTGTTTCTTTTACATGTGAGGGTGCCCTTATATTTGGAGCACAGATGTTCAGTATTGAGATTTCTTCTTGTTGGATTTTTCCTGTGACTAATATGAAATCTTCTGTTTCTCTTTTGATTGATTTTAGCTTTAAGTCTATTTTGTTAGATTAGGATAGCTACACCCACTTGTTTCTTAGGTCCATTTGATTGCTTTATTTTTTCCCAACCCTTTACTCTGAGACAACATCTGTCTTGGAGGTTGGGATGTGTTTCTTGTATGCAGAAGAAGGATGGATTCTGTTTTCATTTCCAATCTGTTATCCTGAGCCTTTTTATAGGTGAGTTGTGTCCATTTACATTAAGGGATATTAATGACCTATGATTGCTATCTCCTATTAATTTAGTTTTCATTGCTGCTGATGTTAATTTGTGCATTTTCTTTTCTTTGGGATTTGATGCTATGAGATCATCAATTGTCTGTGTTTTTGTTGGTGTAGCCATCTTTCTTGGGTTGGAGTTTTCTTTCTAGTATTTTGTGTAAAGCTGAGTTTGTGACTAGGTATTGGTGAGATCTAGTATTGTCATGGAATATCTTGTGTTGTCTTTTCATGGTGATTGAAAGTTTTGCTGGGTGTAGTAGTCTGAGCTGGCATCTGTGGTTTCTTAATATGTGCATAACACTTGACCACAACCTTCTGGCTTTCATTGTCTCCAATGAGAAATCAGGTGTAATTCTGATAGGTCTACCTCTATATGTTACTTGGCCTTCTTGCTTTGCAGCTTTTAATATTCTTTCTTTACTCTGTATGTTTAGTGTTTTGATTATTATGTGGCAAGAGGACTTGTTTTTTGATCCAGTCTATTTGGTGTTATGTAAGCTTATTGTATCTTCATATGCATATCTTTCTTTAGGATGGGAAAGTTTTCTTTAATGATTGTGTTAAATATATTTTCTGTGCTTTTGAGTTGAACTTCTTCTCACTCTTTATACCTATTATTATTAGATTTGGCCCTTCTATGGTGTCCCATATTTCCTGGATATTTTGGGATAAGCTTTTGTTAGATTGGATGTTTTCTTTAACTGATGAGTCTAGTTGCTCTATTGTATCTTCAGTGCTTTTGATTCTCTCTTCCATCTCTTATATTCTGCTGTGCATGCTTGTATTTGTGATTCCTGATCATTTTCTCATGATTTCTGTTTCTATAATTTCTTATGTTTTTTTTATTGTCTCTATTTCAGTTTTCAAGTCTTGAATAGTTTTTTTCATATGTTTGATTTCTTTTTCTTGGTTTTCTTTAAGGGATTTGCTGATATCTTCCAATTTTTTGTTTGTCTTTTCCTCCATTTCTTTAAGGGAATTTCTCATTTCCTTTTTAAGAGTTTCAAACATACTCTTGAAATATTTTTAAGTCATTTTCTTCTGCTTCATTTATATTTGTTTGTTCAGGTTTTGCTGTTGTGGGGTCTTTAGGTTTTACTGGTTTTTGTTGCTCTTTGTGTTGTTGCATGTGTCCTTACCTTTTCTACTCATCTTTTCCTCTAATAGGTGTGGTTTGGGCTATCTGAGATTCTGTTGATTAATCTTCTAGGTGCCAATGAATCCAAAGCTCAGATGGTTGTTCCTCATGGTACAGTCAGTTCCACAGTTCTAGTTACTCTGTTGGTCACTCCATGTTCCTGGAGATAGCTCAGTGCTCCTGTGCTTTGCTCTGCTCCCTTGGAGTTTGCTGTCTCAGGCCTACTTTTGCCTAGGTTACCAGCTTTGAGTTGTTTCTGTAAATCCTGGTCTGGATCCGTTCCTGCAGAAACCCCTGGCTTGGAGTTGGTCCTGTAAATGTCTCTGGCTATGGTTTACTGCCTCGAAGTTCCCAGGCTTGGGTGCCCACAGAACTGCAGTGGACGTGGCTCAGGTTTACTTACTCCCTCAGAGGTTCCAGACTCATGCTCAGATCCACAGAGGTTTCAGGTTCCTGCCTATTCCTTTGATGTCCCAAACCAATGCCTGGACACACAGAGGTCCTGGCTAAGACCTACTCCCTTGCGTCCCAGACTCATGCCTGGCCCCACAGAGATCTCTGGTTCCTGCCTATTCCCTCAGAGTTCCCAGATTTATGTCCAGACTGGCAGAGGTGCCTAGTCAGGCCTAGTTCCTGGGAGGTTCTAGACTCATGCACAAACCTACAGGGGTCCTGGCTTAGGTCTCCTCCCTTAAAAGTCTCAGATTCACATTCGGACCTTCAGCAGTGTCTGGCTCTGACTTACTTGTTCAGGAGTTTCTCCCCTGTACCTGTTCCAGTGGAGTTACTGTCTCTGAACCAAGTCGCTAGCTCAATCATGGATCCACCAGTGTCCCGAAACTGGACTGGCTCCTGGAACTGGATTGGCTCCTGGCTTCTGCTCCCATGGAGCTTGCTTCCTCAGGCCCACTCAGTCCTAGGTAGCTGGTTAAGTCCCTCTCCTGTGGGATTTATTGCCTCAATTCTGCTCCAGCCCAAGGTGGAGCTCCTATAAACTGATTATATATCAAGAGTCTGTTGCTTTGATGAATTGTTGATGAGCACATACCCTCCAAGGGACTCTACACAATACTGGTAAAATGGACGAGGGAAAGCTTGAGGATAATAAAGAAGGAAGCTAAAATTTCTTCAGAGTTTTACCTGAACTATCTGGGTAACAGTTGTTGCTTATAAATATAAATAAAATGAGAAGATCAAGTGTTTTGGTCAAGCAGCCTGTTAGAGTCATGGCTTTATTTTTACCTATAAATATGATGATAATTGAGCCTGAAATTTCTGAAAATAGAAATGGCATCCTTAAAATCAAAGAAAAAGAATTTTTGGTAGCCACAGAAGTGAAGGAATGGATAAAGTTAACAGAGAGCCATAAAAACATTGGTAGGAGTTGTTAAATATCCATTAAACAGTAATAAAACCATATAAAATTTATTGAGTTCTTATTATGTGTGAGGCAGGCACTGACTTAGTATTTTATATGTATTGTCTCATTTCATCCTCAAGATATCTAATTAGGCAATTATAATTATATATCTTTATATTACATATTCAAATGAGATATTAAGTAATTTGACCTTTTACCACAAAGACATAATTCAAACCCATTTCTGTCTGTCTCTATCCATTTATCCAAGTCTCCAATGTTGTGAGGTTATTCTGAAATCTCCACTGCTAAAGGCAACAAGGCTGCTAGTATTAAAATGATAACTTGTGGAGGCCCAAAGAGTTTGACGTGACTTTTCTAGATCTCACATATCACCAGCGACAATGAGAGGATTACAATCTTGGATTCAGGATTTCAGAAGTTGTTGTAAGATGAAAACATGCAATAGACGAAACTTTTGAAAGTTGGTTGACTGACAATCCTTTTCATGCTCATTACACAACTTCCAGAAGCTGTTTAGCTGTAGAATTTTAATGCTACATCTGCTTCATTCTTTTTCAAGTAGGTAATGAAACTGCTATAAACACAGCACTGGGTCATCAGGTGTCTGCATCTAGAAAGCCAGGTAACAAACTAGTTTCTTATATAGTCATCATAAAACAGCTATACTTTAAGAAGAAGGTGGAAGAAACAAATAAGTGAATAAACATGAACCAAAGGAACAAATGTACTAGAGCATCTGTGAGTTCGACTCATCCTTCCACATTATGTTAGGAACATCATCAGTACTTGGAAAAAACAAACATTTTTTGAGAAGTAAGATCAAGGAGTAAAAGCATGACAAAGCAGAGAAAGGATTAAGACAAGTAAGGGGAAAAGCTAAGACAAGACACACAATTTTAATCGTTGGAAGTAGCAGTCAATACAGGACTGACATCCAGCAATGTGTCAACCTCCTGGTTATTTACGCCAGAGTATGCTCATGTTCTATCATTGAATTGTATCTCGGTTGGTGGCTTTATTGAGATAGAGTCTTATTATGTAACTTAGGCTGGCCTTTATTTTATAGCTAGCAAAGTTATCCTGGACTTGTGATATCTATACATCTGAATCCTGAATCCTGGGATTACAGCAATGGACCACCATGCCCTGAAGAAATTCTGACCTTTGCATTGGTAATATTCATGCACCTACCCGTATTGGTATTTTCAAATTATTCTACAACCACCTTTTACATTAGCCATTGGGTGAAATAAGGATGCATGTTACTTCTGCATCAAAGTATTTAGTGAATAATGCATTATTTTGGAGTTTCTTATCTTTTTATTTGCCATATGAAAATTCCAAGATATTCTCAATAGTGTTATCACAGACATGACAAAAGGTTCAGATTCATTTTAAACAAGCTATTCAAGAGGTCAAATATTATGTCAGCATAAAGACTAAGAGGGTTAAAGAAATGTTTTTGTTTTAATCTATGAAGATTTAATCATAATTTGATTTTCATGCTTTGGGTCACTCATATGATCCCAGCTGCCCACATCTAAAATATGCGTTGGTTTCACTGATCTTTGCTCTTTCTTTTCAAATGGTTTATCCCCAATGATTATTATTTCAAAGTATTTCAAAGCCACCTGTTAATAACCATGTTTAAACCAGCTGAGCTAACCCTAATTGAAGGCTAATGTTTCTTAGTGTATGAGATTGACTAATGGATAGTGTATATAATTTAATGTGAAACAAATGTAGTCTTAAACATCTTAGTTATAATAAAAGGTAGGAAATGACTTAAGTAAAACACAGCTTTGCATGTGGATAGCAAGAGTTCATTGTAAAAATGTTTTATCAAAAATAAATTCTAGAAGATTTCCCTCAATGGGATTTATTCATCAAGTTAACAAGGGAGAGACTATATTCTGAAAAGTGAAGGAGAAAGAACATCAAGAATCAAACATGGGACAACTCAAAAGGGCAGAGAGGCAGAAGGACAATGCAAGGCAAAGCACAGAACAGTCTACAGCTCCGACCCAGCTTCTGGGGGGAGAGATCATAAACGACATTCGCCACGTAATCCAGGTGGCATTGTTGACAATGGACTGGTAGTTATGCATACTGTGAGAACCTGCCTCACCATGCCTGTCCTGGCCACTGACTTTCTTACTTGGCAAGCAAGATGACAGTGCAGAGGAAACCAAAAGCACCTCACACCATAACACGAAATGTTATAGCCAGAAGCTGAGTGCATGCTTAATATGAGAGTGAGAAGCACAAATGGCCTCAAAACAAGAAGCAATCACGAGTCAGGGAGCCTGGTGACACACTTTCAAATCACAAGGGAAAGTCATGGAAAGTCAACTCATCAGCCATAGATTACAAGTTGAAGTTTAAAGAACCAAGATTCTAGGATATGGGGTGACTGACCTATCGTGCTCCCTGTGGAAAAGATAAGCCCCATAGCCTTGTAGAATAATGAGGAAGCTGGGAGCTAAGTTTGTGTCCAAGAGCTTGCTCATCCTCCATGGCTGTTCCTATGACACAAGCATTTACTGTTAGGCAGGGTTGAGAGCTGAGCAAAAAACCTAGGGAGTGTCCCTATTTCTGGCAGTCCCGTTAATCTTGTAATTGATGCGCTAGGTCTTGGCCAGACTGGGCTTTGGCCTCCATATGGGCCCAGTCTTTGCATGAGGGCATCTGGAAATGCAGTCTTAAGTAATTAGGTTTAGGTGAAAGCTTAGGAATCGAATCGTCAAGTCCCTCACTAGCTCATTAATGTTCTCCCCACTCCCTGAAAGATAATCTGAACCTGGATCCAATCTGATCATGGACTCTAGCTTCCAAAACTATGAGAAGCACAACTCAGCTATTTAACTCATTCATCCTGCTTAAGATTAAAATTTAGTATCCCTAACATGTACATGATGTCAGACTTCAAAAAGTTTCAGATTTCGGAACACTCTGGAGTTTGGATTTTTGAATTTGCTTGCTGAACCAACAGAAGCTTCATAAACATTCACAAGCCTCCCCTTCTCATAGATCCAAACCTTGTGCTCCCAAGTATTTTGGATCCATAATATGCAACTAGTGTTTTATTATGGAGACTCAAATTGGCTAACTATAAAAATGTAAAAACTTTGAATGTTACTTAAAACTATACCACATTCAAAGGAGGTACCTATTTTAAGAAAATAGATTCTAAACAGGCAAACGTGTTCTGACAAAATGCAAAGGTGAAGTAAGTGGGATGTGGAATATGTATCCCAGCACCTACACAGACTGTGAAAGCAGACTGCTGAGTCCATGCATGTCAGTGGCTGATGGAACACGTCAAGGGTGAGACCTGAAAGGTTTTCTCGGGACAGTGGTTCTCAAACGATATTATTCTCGATGCCAAATGACTTGTAAAGGTTATTGAAATATCTAAATCACGAGTTCAAAGATTTTCTTTAAACAAGTATATGTTACACAGAATACTAAACTGAATTTCTCTAAAATTTTAACTTGATAGCAGCATGGTTTTGAAGAGCATCTTTATAAGTTTTACATTTGTTTATACCCTCCCCCCCCCGCGTGTGTGTGTATGTGTGTGCTTGCTTGTGGGTGCTGGCTCCCTCAAAGAGATTTTTTTTAATTTATGTAAATCATTTCAGTAATTACTATGTTTTTTAACTAACTGAAATAATAAAATTATGAGAAAAATTTTACTACTTTAGTTAGATAATATATAAAACTCTAAAGAAAATATTATTTTGTAAACTTTGTTTCAAATCATTTTTACTCTATGTATTGTAAGTAATATAATAATATTTTTAAGTAATACACATTATAGGTAATAAAAGTATACTATAACTATTTCTTACTATAAATATACTGTTGAAAGGCAAGTTATCATTTCTAATATGCACTAGTTCTCAGATAATTGTCATTCTGGCTACTGAGAAGGCTGACAAGAGAAATTCAGATTTAAGTTCTTTGTATCCATCTTCCAGATCTCTTGTGCTTAGGCAGCAAAGGAAAGTCAAGGTCAACCTGGCAGCTTATCAAAATCTGCCTCCCTAACAAACAGGAAGAAGAAAAAGAGAGGTTATAATGGAATAGTAGGGGGCTTGTGTGGCATAGTTAAGGCCCTGGATTAAACCCCAGTACAACAAGAAAAAAAAGAAACCTTCAGTAATGTAGTCGTGTTTTTACTGTATTGAAAGTAAGTAAGTAACTATTGTGAATATTATCAAATTAATTACATACTTAAGTGCATATAACTTACATAATCTGTCTAATTATATGGAGTTATCACAAATAGCAATGAAAAATACTTACTTGATAATGCTTTCTTTTTCTACTCAGGGCAGTTAGAGAAGATTAGACTTAAGTTTTCACAGAAGGAGCTGCACTAGAATGACATCATTTACACACATAGTAGGTTTAGGAAAGCTGATGAATGTTGAAACAGCAGTTTTCTCTGTGAATTAAAGACATCCCCTGGTCTCTCCTGCCCTCCCTTTCTTCAACAGAATAGTTTGCTAAGAAATGTGTGGTTTATTGTCAGCTGCTGGGAGAGCACCAAGAATTTTGCTCTGGTGGAAGACCACACATTCAAGAATATTTGGACAGCTCTAATCGGCCTTGATTTATGTTTTGTTTTTGTTAGCATGCAAAAATGAGCGAGTGAAGAAGGGGCTATGGGCTTTGGAAGAGTTGGGCGGTGACTATGATCAAAATTCTCAAAGAACTAATGGAATTTGGTTGCAACAAAATAAGGAGAACCCAAAGAAAAACATATAGGCATCCTCCTGAATATTAACATACATCAGGAGATGAAAGGAGACAGAGACAGAGACTCACATTGGAGCACCGGACAGAAATCTCAAGGTCCAAATCAGGAGCAGAAGGAGAGAGAGCACGAGCAAGGAACTCAGGACCGCGAGGGGTGCACCCACACACTGAGACAATGGGGATGTTCTACTGGGAACTCGCCAAGGCCAGCTGGCCTGGGTCTGGAAAAGCCTGGGATAAAACTGGACTCTTTGAACATAGCGGACAATGAGGACTACTGAGAACTCAAGAACAATGGTAATGGGTTTCTGATCCTAAAGCACGCACTGGCTTTGTGGGAGCCTAGGCAGTTTGGATGCTCAACTTGCCAGACCTGGATGGAGGTGGGGGTTCCTTGGACCTCCCACAGGACAGGGAACCCTGATTGCTTTTTGGGCTGAGGATGGGGGGGACTTAATTGGGGGAGGGAAATGGGAGGCGGTGGAGGGGAAGAGACAGAAATCTTTAATAAATAAATAAATTTTTTAAAAAGAAGAAAAGACAAAAAAAAACCAAAAAACAAAATTGGAGCAACTAGGTTTGTACACATTTCTGTTTCTATTTGTACAATTCGTTCGCTTCTTTTTTTTTTCTATGAAAATATCCAAATGCCAACATCTCTATTCACCATAGAACGCCTACGAGCATACTCAAAAACTAACAACAAGCCTGGTCCAGTGGAGTGGACTAAAGGTCTTTCCCCCCAGACAATATATTTGTAGATGATAAACATTTTAGCCTCCACTCAAGTTACATGAAAAATAGATCATAAAGTTTATAACATGAGTCAAATGTACAGGGTATTTGGACAAGATACTCTTATGAAGAAATAAAATACCAGTTTCATGTTCACTTCTTATTCTGTTTCTTACACATGTTCTCTTACAAGTATTATAAGTGTATTCCACTTAATCTCAGATACATAATAAAAGGAAAAATACCATTGTGTCATAATCTTATATAGTTAAGTCTAAAAATAGGCTTTGCATATGTTTAAATTATAATAGTGAGAAAATGAAATTAGATAAACTTGTATGTCAGCACACTGTGTGAACTTGAATTCAAAACAATACACCAATGTCAAAGAAAGAAATATTTCAATATCCTGTAACAATTTTAATTTTTTATACAAAAAGATGTATTCAACTTGTTGATTTGGTTTCTGTAGAAAAATGTAGGTTTCCCTTATATGCTGAAAAGAAACAAAATTTTGTAGGGCAAAAACTGAAGGAAAATAAATCAATGGAATAACACAATGTTAAGTAATAGTTCTGAGGACATCAAAGGAAAACAGAGTCTATAAAGAGACTTAAGGAAGACAAAGGGCAAACGATTTAAAATATTTGCAGATGGCAAAGAGTAAGGAAGAAAAGGTGAGCAGCAGCGCAGTAAGGTGGTCAATAAAGAAGAAAGAGGATCCGAGGAACACAGGCAATGAAGATAAGACAGAGAACAAGGAGCAGGTGCGCACTCACTGGACAGCACTCTGCGGAAGTTATGATGGCAACTGGCCACCATTTTTCAACTTATTATTTATTTTTTAACTTTCCTTTTTTTATTGAAGAGTTATAGATAAAAATAATAACCATCTTTGCAATATATAGGGTCATATTTATATTTCAGTAACGAATGAACTCCTGTTAGCTTGTAACTTTGAACAAGCAACTTACTGTTTTCCATCCCATGCTGTATCTCCCAATTTTCCAACTTCGATAGAGAAGCAATATTTGATTTACTTCTGAATTCTTAGCTGACGAAACCTGCCACTTTACATGTAATCTGAATCTGATTCCAAAACTAACTTCTTAAATGTTGAGCTTGCTTTATAGTAAAGTAAAAGATGGGAAACTGAAACAAAGAAATTCACTTTTAAATAATGAATGCCAATATTACTGCCGCCAAATATTACAGAAATTTGCACGTCATATAATTTGTCACAGTAATGGATGAGAAGGGTGTATACTAGTAAGAAACAAGGTGCTTAGCCGGCCTGCAGTTTTTTACTGACCTGCCTCAAGTATAAATAACTCTAGTTTCCCATAAAATAAAAAAATATTATCACATAGGTAACAAACATACTGATCATGATATGCGTTTTGTTTCATCAGAATTTAACCAGGAACTGCTTACCATTTTACAAAATCATATCAGTGAATCAACAGTAATGACATATCTGGGATCTGAGATTCCAATAAAAGCATTTACATTAGTCCTAATTTGTAACTATTATTCTCAGTGTGATTCAAAGCGCACAAACAAACATCTACTATAAAAATATCTGAGGATTTTTGACAAGAAATATTTGCTATACATGATTGTAGAGTATTATATGCCTTCATTTCATAATATAAATAAGATAGCATAAAGCACATGCTAAGAGTAATAACATTTATAATACCCAAAACCTTTAAGGACCACTGTTCTGAACAGTAGGAACTGAAGTATAAGAACCTACTAGCATCCTGAATCGGGAATAAGTGCACAATAAAAGTTTACTGAATGAAAGAGAAGTAAAAAGCATCAGTGTTGTGGGGCTGATCTATTGGGAGCTCACCAAGGCCAGCTGGATTGGGACTGAAAAAGCATGGGATAAACCCGGACTCTCTGAATATGACGGACAATGAGGGTTGCTGAGAAGCCAAGGACAATAGCACTGGGTTTTGATCCTACTTCTTGTTCTGGCTTTGTGGGGGCCTAGCCAGTTTGGATGTTCACCTTCCTAGACCAGGATGGAGGGGGGAGGACTTTGGACTTTCCACAGGGCAGGGAACCCTGACTCTTCAGACTTGAGAGGGAGGGGGAGAGGAGTGGGGGGAGGGCGGGGGGAGTGGGAGGCTGGGAGGAGGCGGAAATTTTTTTTCTCAATAAAAAAAAATAAAAAAAAAAGCATCAGTGTTGTGGAATAAAAAATAAATAAAAGCATCAGTGTTGCGGGTCCACAGATCATGGCCTTCCATTTGTTCCTGGTTAGTGCTCTGAGGACTTGATAATTCTTTCACTACAGAGAAAATGAGAGTATGCACATAATGATAACTTCAAATTTACACTGCTTCTTCTTTGAGTTAGAGTCTCTCTTCCACACGTTTAGATTCAAAGCAACAATAAGTTGCAATCTAGTGCTAAATGCTAAATTCATAAAGCTTGTACAATATTTTTATTTTGTAAGAGATACTTATTGGAATGCAAATACTATTATTTCTCCATAACTAGCCTTCTAAAATAGGTTAATTCTAAAATACAAAAGAAAATTAGTGTGCAGTAACATTGGAAATCAGTTTGGATGCATCTTGCATATACACATGACCTTAACACAAAAATCGGAAATCATGATACAGGTATTTGAGTTAAAGAAACAAGTCCACAATATCTTCTCCTACATAATTTTTAAAGACACTTTATGTATAACTATGAAAACACTGTAGCAATAAATTGTGTTCGCTATGAAAGGAAGGGTCTGATTCAAAACTAATGAAATTCTGGAAATATAATATTATTCAATAATAAAGTAATGGTGTATCACACCATGAAACATCATGGAAGACCCTTAGATGCACAATGACGATAAGTCAGAGTGAAAGGGACTTCACTCTCACAAAGGCAAAAGTGTAAGACATAAATTCAGTGGTTGCTGGGTGCTCGGTGGGGAAATAGGTAGGTGGGGTCAGTAGAATGTTTAGAGCAGTAAGACCACTCTCCATATGACACTGTAATAGTGAACACCTAACATTATGTATCTCTGAAGCCCATAGTAATATATAAGATAAAGAATGAATACTGATATAAACTCTGGATGATACTTAATAATAATATTGTATTATTGATTCCTCTTGGTGGTTAATATGCTACATGTGGTGGTTTGGGTGAGAATGTCCCCCATAGATTCAGATATTTGAACACTTGTCTTCATTTTGCAGCACTATTGTGGCATGGCTACAGGGAGCTTGTCCTTGTGGCTGGAAAGAATTCACTGCAGACTGTGGGAAGTATTTGAGGGTACATAAACTCAGTCCAACTTCATTTCACTTTTTGCTATCTGCTTTAAGATTGTGGTTGAAGATGTAATCTCTCAGATTCTTGATCCAACACCCATGCCAGCTGTTTGTTGCCTCACCATGATGGATTATTGTCCCTCTGTAACCAGAAGCCAAAATAAACTCTTTCTTCAATAATTTGCTTTTTCTCATTTTTATTCCTTTTTATACCAGCAATAGAAAAGCAATTGATATACTACACTAATGTGGGATGTCAATAATAGGAGAAATTATGTTTAGTGGAAAAAATTGACTCTTCCTCCATCCCAACCATCCCATTCCCCCAAGCTCTCTCCTTTTTCCCCTTCTCACTGGAGGAAGAGTGGATATGGGAGCAGGGAAGTATATATCTTAATTAAGGGAGCCATTTTAGGGTTGGCAAGAGACTGGACTCTAGAGGGGTTCCCAGGTGTCCAAGGAGATGTCCCCAGCTTGTTCCTTGAGCAGCTGAGGAGAGGGCGCCTGAGCTGGCCCTATCCTATAGCCACACTGATGAATATCTTGCATATCAACATAGAACCTTTATCTGGCGATGGATGGAGATAGAGACAGAGACCCACACTGGAACACTGGACTGAGCTCCCGAGGTACAAATGAGGATCAGAAGGAGAAAGAACATGAGCAAGGAAGTCAGGACCACGAGGGGTGCGTCCACCCACTGAGACGGTGGGGCTGATCTAATGGGAACTCACCAAGGCCAGCTGGATTGGGACTGATGGAGCATGTGATCAAACAGGAGTCTCTGAACGTGGCTTACAAGGAGGGCTGACTGAGAAGCCAAGGACAATGGCACTGGGTTTTGATTCTACTGCATGTACTGGCTGTGTAGGAACCTAGTCTGTTTGGATGCACACCTTCCTAGACATGGATGGAGGGGGAAGGACCTTGGACTTCCCACAGGGCAGGGAACCCTGACTGCTCCTTGGACTGGAGGGGAAGAGGGGTTGGGGAGAGGAAGGGAAATGGGAGGAGGGGAGAAGGTGAAAATTTGTAATAAGAATAATAAAAAAAAGAAAAAATTGATACTTTGTATATTTAATAGCCATATTTTTCTATAAACCTAACACTATTCTTAAAATGTCTATTAATAAAAGTAGACAGATATTACAAATTTGTATGTTTTTAATCCTCCAATGGAACTGCTTTATAGGCAGACAGACATTATATTCAGGCATCATTAATCATAAAAATGCAAAGCTTTTCTCTTCATCCTCATTCTCCAGGAAGGTAGGGAGTTAACAGTTGTAGAACAGAGAGCATAATCTCAAACTTGGAAATTTTGTATTAAGAGAATGTTTCTGTCTCTTCTTTTAAAGGTAACTTACAACCAAATGCATCTATGTATGTGCATATGGATATGATATTTCTAATATAGATTGACCAGTTTCAGGAATAATAAAAACAGGAGAGGCTGGAAGGACAGATCAGAAGTTAATAAGGCATTATGCTCTTGCAGAGGTTCCGAATTAAGTTCAGAAAGCACATGGAGGGCAGCTGACAACTGCTTATAACACCAGCTTCATAGGATCTGATACATTGTTATGACTCCACTGGACACCTGCTCTCACACATGCAAACACACACACACACACACACACACACACACACACAC
>NC_022035.1:9948428-9969294 GCF_000317375.1 Microtus ochrogaster | reverse complement strand
AGAGAGAGAGAGAGAGAGAGAGAGAGAGAGAGAGAGAGAGAGAGACAGACAGACAGACAGACAGACAGACAGACAGACACATATGTTTATTGTTAAAAATGAAAAAGCTTTAAAAAGACAGGAAATATACTTATTGCTTTGAAATAAGTCATACAAAACTGACTGCTAAGAAACATTAAAAAAACTATAAACCTTCCAGTATGAAAACTTAAGACAGAAAGCTAACATATGTTACAGTTGAACAAGCAGATCACAAAACACTGCATATTTGGATGATTCCGGGGACAAATGACTAAGCCTCCTTGTTCATCCCATACATATGTGAAATTTGCAGCACTAGGCATCTTGGGAAAAGTCTGACTAGACTCACCTAAGAAATTATAGTTTCCCATTTCCTTCTTCATACACCACACAAACAAAACCCTTCCCACTCAAGTAGAAAGTCATTTTACTACTGTCACTAAGATATCCTTTTATATTGACTTATGTGTCTACATATTCTGTGCCTTTTAGATAAAAGATAGGCATGGCCAGATGAGAGGAAGGAATAGAAAAAAAATGGAAAGAAAATATTAGGCATATAAACAAGAGAAATTTGAATCCAGATGTGTAAATCTGAGTTTCCCAATGAAACAGAACTAGTATGTTCATAAACAACTTCAGACATTCCAAATAGTAAATAATCCATGAGCCCCAAATTCATTTATTTACTGATGTTCAAAGTGTTGAATCTCAGACTAAACCCACTGCGACTCTCACACAGATACCCTTATGGAATTTTGAAAATTGTACAGAAATGGGAACTAAACAAATATATTTATCTGCCAAAAAGAAGCAGGAGGAATTTTCTGTGGAAAAGAACAAGAGAATAAAGCCATAAGATATTTCAGTCAGGCAATAAGCACAAAATTACAGAAAAGGTGTCATTTAAACTAGGGTAGGCAGCTGAAGAACAGTCCATGGGGACCTAAGAGTTCTACCCAGTGGGTTACAACCACAATGCATCTGTGTGTGTTTATGTGTATATGTATATATATAATGTGTAATATATAATGTGTTATAACTATATGCTTGTGTTATATATGTTTTAAAGGAAACGTTTTTGTCACATGCAACCCTCAATTTTAAAATAAAATCCTTTAATAGTAGTAGTCCTGTTGACATTCCATGACTCTGGATATTTACTAAGAGTGATACTAAACAGTGATACCAAGAGCTATCATGTACTGAGTACATACTATGTTTCAGGAACTAAGCTAAACACTTTGCCTCATAGATATCTGATTCAATTTCTAGCATAAGTCTTTGAGATTGACCAAGGCTCGGATATTTTCAGCAACTTCTCCATTTCACATAGAACTGGATATAGAATTGCTGAGGGAACCCAGAGATGTGTCCTACTGAATGTTTCATGGGAGTCATTATTGTATTGTCAATAATTACAACCCAAAGGAATGTGGGTATAGGCCCATTTTTGATGATTTCGCAATTTCAAAGAAAAACAAACTTTCTTTGTCTCTGTCTCTCTCAAATAGGCATGCATTACTGTGAAACTAACTCTCTTTGCCTCTGTCTCTCTCATCTCTCTCTCTCAAATAGGCATGCATTACTGTGTTGTTACAAGAGAACGTAAAATATGTTCACTGTGTAGTACTACATAGGAAGTCAGAGCAAAGGATACTCTTTCATAGGTAATGTTGTGAATCAGGTACATAGAAGACTTAACCTATTTACTTAAATCAAGATACATTTCAGATCTGCTCAAAGGTAAAGGTATGGTGATATGGTGATGAATGAAGTCAACCAAAAAAAAAAGTAACATGGTACCTCTAACAAGGAGCAAATGACAAAAAAGTCAGCATCACGTCTGACATATTGAATCCCTAGCTGTGGGGTTTAACAATTTGTGAGCTCTGCTGTTACTCAAACTTATTATTATCAATTTAATATGTGTCAAAGAACATGTATGTATGAATTTACATAGCTGGTAAGCTGGGAAGAGGTATCAATGAGTAAACTGGTTGCTAAGCAAGCACAAAAATCTTTGTTCAGACTCTTAGCATCCACATATAACCCAAATTATTGTGATGGAACACATAATGCAATTATAATCCAGATGTGGTGGACACCTAGAACCCATGTATAATCCAGACGCGGTGGTGGACACCTGCTACTCATGTGAAACCCAAACCTGAGTAGTGGACAACTATTACCCATGTAGAACTCAAATGTGGAGTCATACACCATTAACCTATATGTGGTGGTGGACACCTATAAACCACGCAAAAGCCAGATGTGGTGGTGAACACCTATTACCCATGTGAAACCCAGATGTGGTGGTAGATACTTATAACTCAAGTAAGACCCAGATGTGGTGTTGGGTACCTATAACCCATGTTAAACCAAGATGTGGTGGTGGACATCTGTAACCCATATATATCCCAGCTGTGGTTATGGACATCTGTAACCTTTGTATAAACCAGACATGGTGACGTACACTTATATCCCTTCTATAATCCAGATGTGGTAGTGTATACCTATAACCCTTGTATAATCCAGATGTTGTGGTGGACATCTATAGCCCAGTGTGTCATGGTAAGGGATGCAGAGACAGGTATAGCCCATTGACCAACTAGTGTGGCTGAGATGGCAACATAAAGATTCAGAAAATATGTCTTGAAAATTAAGCTGTAAATGAATAGAGAAAGATATTAAACATTAACTTCTCACCATACTGCATGCAGGTACATGCAAACACATATATTCATATATAACACACACATCAGCATGTGTGCATACATGGATATGTGTGTGTGTGTCTTTTTGTATGTGTGCTGAATGCATACTGAATGTTACTGAATGAACAGGATTTTACATTGGCAAATGTCAGCAGCCTTATGCAACATTCTGTCACTAAGGATTTGTGGTTGTTGATGCTATAGTACTCTTTTCTGCATGGCTCATGTGGACTTTCTGTTCATAGACATCATGAATTACTAAAGGCAAACCTCACTCTCAGCGTCCCTTCTTATTATTTGCCCATTTTTTAGAAACTAATTCTATCACATTAGCTACTGAGTGAGTATGAGAATAGCTAATAATGGTTTAATGTGCTATTCAGGCCAAAGGATTTTTGTTTAGTAATAAAATAATAAAAAATAAAATTTTTTCCTTCCTTATTAAAATAATGAGGAGAGTCGAAATTCTTGCATCAAAAGGCCTTTGGGTTTTCTCGAACTCACAGTGTTATAGCTCAGCAGCCATCTTGAGAAAGCCATGCTAAGTATGCTGATACTAAAATCAAAATGTGACAGTCAAGAGTGGCCGGAGCTTGGATCCATATAACCAGTCATGGAATAGACATTTGAAATCTGAAGTAAAAGGCTATCTTTTTTCTAATATTGGTAATAGGAGCCATTGCTGACTGGACAGTGAAACCCAATGCTCCATCTGTCTCCACCACATCAATCCTAGGATTACAAGGACATCCTAACATAGCTGCTTCCATTTGTTGCTTGTTTTTACATGGATGTTAGGAATCATAGCTAGCCTGTCTTTATTTTTTATTTTACCATGGATTCTAAGAATTGAACTTAGGTCCTTATATTGGTAAATACTTTGCCAATGAAATTATCTCTCTGGTTTATCTATCTATTTTATTACTGTATAATAACTGTAGAAAAAAAGAGACACTAAAATTGTACAAAATCATTGCATTTGTGTGTATCTATGTATGTATGCATGCATGATCATAGTCACATATTCTATCACTCTCTCTCGTTCATTTCTCTACCTCTTGCTGGACCCCTTCATTAACAGATCCTTTTACTTACTATGTTTTCAACTCACATCCTGTATATAAAAAAGGAAAATTCTTGAAGTTCTACATTAAATCAGTCTCCTCCTATGTTGCTCTTTATATCTGAATGGATGGCCTGAATGTGATCAGAATATGCTGTATGAAATTCTCAAAAAGGTAATTAAAGCATGACTTTTTCATTGGCATGATCAGTACTTGGTGATACTAAATTATTTGAATAGAAGACTGAATGTTTTAAGCATTCACTAATTTGATAGTAACAAATCTTAAAAGGTAAAAATAAAGAAATTTGCTTGTGTCGGGAAATAGAGTAAACAAGCATATAAGTGTTCAGGCGGCTGTGCTTTTGTACACACGTGTGTCAGGCAAAGCATGACCTCGGGTATTTGTCTCTGTCTCTCTCCATTTACTGACTTGAGAACAAGTTGCTTATTGAACCAAAAGCTCACCATTTGGGGTAAGTCAGAGAGCTCTCAAGATGCTACTTCTTCTGCTTCCCAATGCTTCAGCTCCAAACACACACAGGATCCCTAGATTTTTACATGCATGCCGTGTATTCAAACTCAGACTCTCCTTGAGCTTACAGGGAAAGCGATCTTACCCACTATTTTAAAACGATTTTTAAATAGTTTAAATAAATAGAACTATTTTTTAAACCCCCAGAAGAGAAGATAATCAACAGCAAATTCCAAGTCGAATGTTTCTTTTGCTGCATAGGCCAGCATTTAATCCCACAACAGAGAATGATAAATCAGATAAAATACATTTGGACTCAACACAACATTTTGTCTCACTGTCTTGCGAATACAAGAATAGGTCAAGCTACAACACTGAAAGCCTTTCCTAAACCCCAGCATTATAAGGGTGCTTCACTAATTAACTATTTTCCATTATATCTAAGACTTACAGAAAAGATAACAATGTTGGTACATTTTGCTGAATAAGGTAGTTTAAAATACTTATATGACACATTACACCAGAAATTTCAACAAATATAGATATGCTAATTTAAATCTGTCCCACAAAATACAGTTTTCAAAGAACTTTTGGCTATATTATTTCAGTTAGCAGAAATATCACTGTATCTTCTTTACAGAAAGGATAAGAGTGGTAATTCAATACAAGACCTGACATATCAAACAAAAAGCTACCCTTTGGCATATTTTCTATTAAAGAAAGCTCTCTTAAGAGACATATTAAATTGCTAAAATTGCTTAATATGCTAATTGCATAAATGGTAATTGAATATATAATGGTGATATATAATTCATTTATATTTCTCTACACATTTTAACTGGCAGCTATTATAATGAGTAATGTTATGTTTCCAAAGACGTACATGTAAATCTTAATCTGAGAACAAATTGCTGAAGTACAAGAGTCAGCAGAGGCTAAACAAGAGCATCATCTGATACTGTATCAATTAAAAAATGATACAAAAGTACTATATTGAAAATATACTCTCATAATATGACGCTATTTTATAAATAACTTCTCAAGGGCTTACAAGTGTGTTCTTCTTTGCAAACCCACAGCACAACAGCCTGGACTTTTGTGATACAGACCTCTTCATCCAACCCAGATTCTGAGAATCCCTGCAGGCAACCAACAACTGATGTATCTGTGGAATGTGCTCTTTGAACTGCACAAAAGCCTTCAGCCTTCCCTGCATTCTGCAAAGAAAAACTGTCAAGTGCAATTCTTCCTCAGATTTAACATAACACAAGTGTTACTCTTCCCCACCCCCACTGCACCCACAAATTCACTTTGCCAGAGATGGTCTATACTCCGTGCATTTATAAATATACAAAGGAACCATTTCTCTGATCAGCATTAAATGTTTTTCAGTTGTCTAATTATTCAACTGAACATAATATAAAATTCAACAGGCACCATATTTTCTTTTGTGTATATGTTTTAAGAATTCCGTTTCTACAGACAGATAGATTCGAGAATTGAATGGTATTGGCCCTTTCAATTATATGACTACAATCTTGAGCTTGAATTTTTTCTTACAAAAAGAACAAATACAATAGTTGTTTATACTTAATTCATTTATCCCAGAAAACTCATTAGAGCTGGTAAGAATATGTCCTTCCTAATGTGAATATCTTTTAATATTCCAAATAAATGAAAAAATAAAAGGCTAAATAAGTCCTAAGATAGACTTACATAAATATTTAAACTCAATAACTAACTAAATGTTAGAACAAAACATACTTCTTTTCTAGAGGCTACAGAAACTGCTTTTTTTTATTACCGCTAAGTATGTCCTGGCATCATGTATACCTGCATATTTTCCCCTCTTTAATAATAAAGGATGTTTGATTACCAAAGAGTTAGCTTCAGTTTTCAATACTTTCAACAGTTGGTTGGTATAAATAATTATCAGGTACCTTAGCCTATTTGAATTTTTGCTGGTAAAATTTAATTATAAAAGAAAAGACACCATAAATAAGTTTATGTGATACATAACTGTCAGGCAAACTCGACTTAGAGAATTCCTAAGAAAATATAAGGCAAGAAAGTAATAGATTCAGAGAAAGCAAGTAAATAAAGCTAAACAACAGAACTGTACTATATTGCCTTATCAAGTGGGATATTTTTTCATTTTGTCTGCTATTTATACTGAAGGGTGGCTTTATACCATGTCTGAGCATCATAGGCATCTTAAGGTATTACAAGGCAAGGCTGATTCTGATTTAGAAGCTGAATCATTCTATATACAGGAATCTCTTTCATCTTTCTATCAAAACCTTATCTTCTAAATCAGTGAAGTCAGTTTTTATCACTGATCCCATACAGACTTGTTTTATTAAAAAATGTACATGATACATTTATCTTCTCTTGGGTGCATTTACAAAACAATGACCGAGTCCAGCAGAGGATAGTCAGTGATTCAGTTTAAAAACATCTGAGGTTTCAAGTTCTGGCTCTGTGACTCAACAACACAGTGAGTCACTGAGTTTCATGTATGTGGTCTGCAGAATGTTCCAGGGGAGATAAAAAAAAAAAAAGTAGTCATCAACAGGTTTGAAGGCTAAAGTGCAGGGAAAAAAATACATAAGAGTTCCAACTCCGGTAAACATGTTCACAACTACTAACAGTATCTCTATCTCCTTCAAGTAAGCTGTAATAATAATGTTTTATATTCTATTTTTATTATCCAAATGTACATATAAACCCATCATAGTGTGGCCATGGTTTTAGTTATGCATTATTTTTAATTAAATGCAGTGAGCATTTACTTAATTATTAATATTATCTCCTAAAAGGCATCAGCATCCCTAACATCAAACTCGATTACAGACCTACAGCAATGAAAAAAGCTTGGTATTGGTATAAAACAAAAGAGGTTGACCAATGAAATAGAATCGAAGACTCGAATATAAATCCACACACCTATTAACACCTGATTTTTGACCAAAAAAAGCTAAAATCATACAATGGAAAAAAGAAAGCATCTTCAACAAATGGTGCTGGCATAACTCGTTGTCAACCTGTAGAAGAATGATAATAGTACCATATCTATTTTCATGCACAAAACTCGAGTACAAATGGATTAAAGACCTCAATATAAATCTGACAACACGGAACCTAATAGAATAGAAGTGGGAAGTAGTCTTCTATGAATGGACACAGGAGATCATTTCCTACATATAACCCCAGTTGCATAGACTTTGAGAGTAACAATAAATAAATGGGACCTCCTAAACTGAGAAGCTTCTCTAAAGCAGAAGATACAGTCAATAAGATAAAAAGACAGCCTACTGGATGGGAAAAGATCTTCACCATCCCCTACATCAGACAATGGAGTGATCTTCAAAATATATGAAGAACTCAAGAAATTAGCATCAACATTCTAAATACCCCAATTAAAAATGGTGTACATAACTAAACAGAGAATTCTCAATAGAAGAATCTCAAATGGCCAAAAAACATTTAAAGAAATGTTCAACATTCTTAGCCAAAAGGGAAATGCAAATCAAAACAACTCTGAGATACCATCTTACATCTGCCAAAATGGCTAATATCAAAAACATTGATGATAGCTTATGCTGGAGAGGATAGGGAGTAAGGGGAACACTTATCCATTGCTGGTGGGAATGCAAACTTGTTCAACCACTTTGGAAATAAGTAGGGTGGTTTCTCAGAAAATTGGCAATCAACCTACCTCAGGATCCAGCAATACCACTCTTGGGCATATACGTAAAAGGTGCTCAATCATACTAGAAAGATATTTGTTCAACTATGTTCATAACAGCATTATTTGCAATACCCAGAACCTGGAAACAACCTAGATGTCGCTGAACCAAAGAATATATAAAGAAAAGTAGCACATTTACACATTACAGTATTACTCAGCATTAAAAAAGACATCTTGAAATTTGCATGCAAATGGATAGAACTAGAAAAAAAAAAAACACCCTGAATTAGGTAACCCAGACTCAGAAAGATGAACATGATATGTACTCACTCTTAAGTGGATACTAGCTTCTCCTAGAGAAGCTAAGTACCAAAGTGAACTCTAAGAAAAACGTGTGTAGATCCACATGGAAATGGAGAAAAGACAAGATCATCTAACAAAATTGGGAGCATTGGGGTAAGGGGAGTAAGGAGGTTAGAATAGGAAGAGGAGAGGAGAGGAGAAGGGGAGGGGGGAGGAGAACTTGAGGGACCCGAATAGTCAAGATGGAGGAAGAACAGAGATGAGAGCAAGGAAAGAGATAGTTTGATAAAGGGAGTCATTGTGGGGCTAGCAAGAAATCGGGCTCCAGAGAAATTCCCAGGAATCCACAAGGATGACCCCATCTAAGACCCTAAGCAATAGAGGAGAGGGCGCCCAAAGTGGCTTTGCCCTGTAGTGACACTAATGAATATCTTAAACATCACCATAGAACCTTCATCCAGCAACTGATGGAAACAGCAGCAGAGACCTGCATCAGAGCACTGAACTGGGCTCCCAAAGTTCAGTTAAAGATTGGGAGGAATGAGAATATGAGCAAAGAGGTCAAGGCCATGATAGGTACCCTCACTGAAACAGTCTACCTGCACTAATGGGAGGTCACCAACCAGCCAGACTGGGAAGGAACAAGCGTAGGACCAAACTCTGAATGTGGTTGACAATTGCATGGCTGGGGCAGACTGAGGAGCCACTGGCAATTGCACCAGGATTTATAACTACTGTTTGTACTGATGTTCTGGGAACCTATTTTCTTTGAATGAACACCTTGCTCAGCCTAGACATAGTAGGGAGGGCCTTGGACTTTCCCCAAAGCAATGTGCCTTACCATCTCTGAGGAGTGGATGGGGGATGAGAGGGAGGGGTAAGTCAAGAGAATGGAAAGAGGGAGTGGAAACTTGGATTCATACATATAATGAAAAAAATATAGTTTTTTTGCTTTTTTTAAAAAATAAAAATTATAATCTCCTAAAATACATACAATAAAGCTTCAAAATATGAGAATTTCTTACACATAATACAGTCTTCACATTGCTTCCTACATTGATCCTAAGAATTGAAGACCAAGGCAAGAGACTAAATTCACCTTGAATTGAAATATAATAGACAATTTATTTTTCTAAAAAAAGAACATCAAATTATTTTAGTGAATGTTTTATTGAATCCATATTGTATCAATATCACTCCAGCATTGGGGTCATAGTGTCAAAAGATGCATAACACAAGTTCATAATTATAAAAGGTGGGAAATAAGATGACCCCTTATGAAGTAAATTTGTTTAATCTAGTGGAAAATGAGTTACTTTTTTAAATAAGTATTTACATTAAGCATCATAGTTATTACCATTCATCTCCATAAAGAAAAATCCAAACTTAAATTTTTTGAAATTTCTCAATTTATGATCTATATAGATTAAGGAGTAATAAAATACTCCTTAATTGTATACAATTGTATACAAATACAATCATAGATTACTTAAATTATTATAAATATTATCAAAAGGTACAAAGTTCACCAAAACATTTTTACCTTAACAAGTAAGCCAAAATTTTTTGTTAATGAAGAGTTAAGTATAAAGGGTTAGAAAAATTGAAAGCTGGCTTTAATGGAGTACTGGGTTAAAAATTATTAATGCGATGCTCACAATAAGGTGTGTACTTGTGAGGTAAAAAAATCAAAATTGTGATTGATGGCTGTCTGGACTATATAGTGACTTCAATTCTAGCTCTTGGACAAAATATGTTTGAGACAGAAATATGGAAGAAGAGGTAGAGAAAGGAAAGGGAAGAGAAAAGAAAGGGGGAAGGGAGAAAAGAAAAAAGAAAAACATACTAATACCATTATTGTAGAAAATCACAATGTAATGAAGAGTTAAAAATTCACTCTCATTTCGTTAATTTAATATATATTTGTTCGTGGAATAGGAGAGTGATAATGACCAAAATATAGTGTATAGTAATATATATTTCTCATGTGAACAGAAACAAGAGGGGTTGACTAGATCAAGACTAATTAAGAATCCTTAGGGAAAAAAATAGCAATGGAAGAAAATGAAAATTCTGTTTAAAAATGGTAACAAATAAACTAATTAGATTACTTTCTTTGAAAAAATGCTTCAAATAGAAGAACGTAGAGTAAAGGTCTTCCTCTGGTCATGGTAGCATCACTGACTTCTTCTGTTCTTCTAACTAATATAAAAGTCACATATCCTAGTGGTACCCTTAGCCATGATGTTTAAAAAGAAATTCTATTGTCATATAAAATATGATCAAATAAATCAAGTTTTGAATTATTTCATTGTTTTTCACAGAATCAGATTATCAATGCGAACATTAGAGAATGTATGAATCTGGTTGTTTAAATTGTCCAAATTACTTGTGAGTCATGCCACTAAAAATAAGAAAAATAAAAAGGGATTAAAAAAGTATACAATAGATATGTTTTAAAGAGAAATGGAAGACTCAGGTAAAGAATCTTCAAAGATTTATGAGCTGACATACATTATGGACACTAGAATGACCATTTCCAAGGAAACATAGTGATAACAACGCAAATTATTAAACAAGTTTGCTTGATGTCCATTGCAGGGGCTGTCATCTCTCCAGCTAAATCTCAGCAAGTCCCATCTTACCAAACTTTGCCCAACATAGAGGCAACATCATATGAATGTACACATTCCTTGCAGGAATTTGGAGGAAGAAACTTGTTGCTTGAATTCTAATTGGTCTTAATAAAAAAGCCCAGAGTCAGATATCAGGGGGGTGAAAGCTGAAAGATTAGAGAAGCAGAGCAGCCAGCCTCTAGTTCTTAACCACCACCAAATCCTCAAACCAGATCCTGTTCCTATGAATCCTTAGTCTAAATCCTGAGCTCCTGTCTCCTGTTTTATATTCCTCTCTCTGCCCAGGCATATCACTTTCCATCTAAACCTCCCTAGTAAAGGGATTAAAGATGTGAGCCATTAGCATGTCTCTCTGTTTCTCTTTTATACTGATTCAATCTCGTGAAGTTCAGGGTAGCCTTGAACTCCCAGAGAACCCATCTGCCTCTGCCTCCTGAGTACTGAGATTAAAATTGTGTACCCCACTGCCTGTCCTCTATGACTAATTAGTGTGACTAGAGCCACTCTTTGATCTTCAGGCAAACTTTATTTGTTAAAGCACAAATAAAATACCATAAGCAGAGAACTTGGAGGAAGGCTGATTGCAGGTTTTCTTTCCGTGACTGGCTCACCTACCTTCTGGATATCATCTAGCCTCACCTGCCTGTGGATAGCACTTCCCAGAACAGTTTAGGCCCTTTTATATCAATTAAAACTTAGGAAATGACCCATATACCTAACTACAGATTAATATGATGGCGGCAATTCCTTAATTAGTGTTTCCTCTTCCCAAGACTCTCGTTGGTTTCAGGTTGACAAAGAAAGACTAACCAGCAAAGCATTCATGACCAATTAACCACAATGCAAAAATTTTTACTCAGGTATGTGCATAATATGTAAAATGCAGGCATGTTAATTTTCAGAGCAGTGTTAGTGCTAAACAGCAAGAGGCAGGAGAACAAGGCAAATTACCAAGAATAGAAGGAATCTAAATCAACGGTGGTGTAGTCACACAATTGGAGTGACACCAGAGAAGGAAACAGAGTAGTCTACTCACTACACATGACACTAAGGAGGAAACAGGAAAACTAATCCTGAAAACAGAAAGCCAGTCCCCGCCTACCCCCCCCAAACAAGCTAATGGGGTGATAAGTCAGAATAGGCTTAGCTTGCAAAGAGGGGAGAGTAGGGAGGGGAGCAGAGAAAAATGTAGAGCTCAATAAAAATCAATAAAAAAGAAAGAAAGAAAAAAGTCATGATTCAATGCCTTTAAAAAAGGGGGGGGGGGGTGAAAGCTACTAGCGGACCGCAAAGTGACGGGTGGAGGGGAGATGTCTAAAGTTAAAGTTATGTTTCATGAGTTGTATACGGTTTACACAAGTTCATTCATCCCATGCAAAATTATCAAACGCACATTTAAAATTTGTGTAGTCTGCCACATGTGAGTATAATTCAGCTAGTGCAATGTTTATTTAAAATAACTAAAAGTCTTAAACTTGTATGTTACAACATACATACTGAAAACATTATTTTAGAAGGATTTTAGATAGAACTCTATCTTCCGTTAAGTAAATAGTAATTCTAGACCCAAGCTACAGTGACATCATTCTGCATGTATTTGTGGCTTTTTAAAACCTATGATACAAAATAACAAAACAAAATATTAACAAATTTCAGATCTGGATATCTTAATGCTTATTATCCTATTTTTTTTTTAATTTTTAGACCATTTCAAAAAGCAAATCTGAAAAAAAAAATCTCTAACTTTGGATTCTAGAATGAAGATTTTTAAAATTATTTTTTCGTAAAAAGCATTCAGAAGTAGTTTGACCAGATCAGATAAACCTACCTGAAAGTCTTTACCCTGAGGACTAGCCTTCACAGTACCAGAAGGTACTATGCAAACTTCCATCCAAATGAAGGAGGCAACCAATAGTCCTACCAGGTGCAACACATATGAAGCACAACAATGACCAGCGTGGCAGAACAATCCTAATTATTTACTAGTGACACTCATAGATTGGCAGTACATTCCAGTTCTCTTAGTAGACCTAAAATCCAAACAAGAAGAAAACTATGCCTAGTACTGGAAAGATAGCCAACGCCTCAGACTAATGAAGTCATGGATCTTGGAGAAGAACCTACAAATGTCATATTACTAAACAAGCATCATCCTGATTACATTCTAGAAATGCTTTTTTAATAGCTTAAGCTACCTGACATTGTGGGTTTGCATTTAAGTGAGATTTTAGATCTTAAATATACTTAATGCCTTCGGCCAAAATCTAAAATATAACTCGGATATGGAAAAATTTATTTTCCTTATTTAAAGTAACAAATTGGGAGGCTTTAAGTTCTACAACAATAAACCATTGAAGATTTAGGCAATTTAAGTGGAAATGATCACTAGGTCATATATGTTGAAAACATATATTTTCAAACCAGTCCATAATATCTGACCGAAGACCTGTTTCTTCCCCCTTTATGTATTACCAAAAGCAAGAATGAAAGTGGGGCATGTGTGTAATAGTTATACAGACACAAATGTCAGTATCACAGATTTAGACTGTGGACATCCACAGAAAAGAACTCCGGGTTCCAAAAATACTCTGCCCCTTGCTCGAGAGAGCACTGCAGCAGACACTTGCAAACAGACTGGAAGGATAAACAACCAACCCAACAAACAGGCAGGGGGCTTCATAGGCATTTTGTGTTTCTCAAAAAATCTTAATGATAAAGTCTTGTCATTAACTTCTGAAAATATGCTGAAATGCATGTTTTTAACTATCTGCAAAAAGAAAGAATGATAGGCGGAAACTAAGAGTTTAGTCTTTTATGATGAATATAAACTCAGATTTAGGTCAGGGGATTCCATTCTTTCATTTGGACATTTTGGTTTCCGCTAACAACACCTACTTTAGTGTCTAAGAGCAAGCTTCAGGGAAGGCTTTATCAGTATTTAGCAGTCACAAAAACACAAATCCCGAGAAAATAGGCAAGTACACAGGCTATTGCATGAAGATATCAACTGTCTTTCCTAAACAGAAACATGACATGTTTTGTTGATACTCAAGGAAAATCTGCCCCCTTCTGAACAGAAAAGGAAGAAGATTAGATTGGGGTTGGGGGACAGTGTCAGGGTTGGGGAAGGGCATGGGAGGAGAGGAGGGAGACAGCGGCCTGAATGTAAAATCTAGATCATAGTAAGAGATTATGTGGAAAATTATGTCGCGATCTGTGAATTTTCTACCGTACAAATATCTGACTCAATTATAAAGAGATGCTCAGAGCTCTTTAGGAAGCTGGCACCTTACTGAATGAACACTAAACCCAAGGAACATCAGGCTTACTTTCAGAAAGATTCATCTCCTAACTTGCATGTCTTTCTTGTCAAAACTGACACCTCTCTTTCTAGGCTTTTAATGGATACATTCCTTTGTCTCTCATATTCCTATACATCTCGAGGCACATGGTTTTCAAGTCTAATCAATATGTAGTAATCCATTATTCTCTGAATTACACACTTGGGAAAACAAATAATACTATTCTTCTCTTGTGCACTGGGAATTTGTAAAATAAGTATTAATGTCAGATCGTTTATAAGGATGTAAGAAAAGTACACACAGGTTAATAAAAATGTTACATAAAAAAAGGCCCCAAGAAATAAGTTTTTAAAAATTTCCATGTGGTGATAGAATCCATATTTTCCAAATTCCAAAATTTTATCATTTCCAGAAGAAATCTCTGCTTCACAGCTTTAAAAGTACCATGACTCTTTAAAATATTACATATATTTTTCAGAAAGACATACAAACTGTACATGTGTATATTATAATTGCATACATATTCTAAAGATATACATTTATTTGTGAGCAAACACTTAAATGAAATGACAGGGAAAAAGAGGCAGTACAGGAAATGGATGACTGTTCTATGCAGGCATGCTTTATATTTGATCATTTAACACTGACATAATCCTATAAGAAAATTTTCACATGCAGACTCACCCATAATTAATAAATATTGCAAGTGACAGAACAAACACTTGATCCCAGGTCAGACAACTCCAAATGGAGCTTTCTTCTCCACAGGGAGCTAAGCGAAGTTTTGAGTAGCCTATCAGCATTGCTTTATGCTTTTCTCACATAGAAAAAAAATGTACCTTGGCACCAAGAAGAAACATAGATTTTTCTCTCTTAAAAAAAAATCTGATTTTAGTCCCAAAAAATCAATATGGCAAAGGAAAAGTTGCTACAAAGATAATTCTTAGTTGAATATGTTCAAAATGCAATTCCCTGGTAATCTGAGCTTTGGCCAAGACAAATCAAAATCTTAGATATTTTATAAATGCCAAGTTTTTGGAGAAACAAAAAAAAATTGCAACAGCAACAGATGCATTTTCCCTAGACATTTGTGTTGAGCCTAGCTATATCCAGAGCCTGAAGATAAGGGGGTTTTATATTTAATTTTTTATGAATAATAAATCCTCGTTTCTCTTAGTGCCATCCAAGTAAATAATATTGTATTCCCCCTTCGGAAAATTTAGCCAACTGAAACTACAGAAAATGAAAGAATAAAACAAAAAACAGTGGGAATTGGCTGGATAAAGAAAGAAAACAAAGAGATAGTAAAATATGCATATTAATCTCTTTAAAAATTAAATTATGATTTTATTTCAAATTTTATAGTCAAAGAATTATAAAGGTATGTGCTACATTTTCTTTTTTCAACCTGTCAACATAATTTCAAAAATCAAAACCCACTTAAATGATTACACTAAGTGTTGTAAGTGTTTCTGAGAAAGAAGCTTCTATATAAGCTACCTGAAAAGTTGAGGAAAGGAAGTTGGTGTGGTACATGCTTATAAGCCCAGATCATGAGATGGAGGCTATCCTGGGCTACATAAGACAATTCTATCTCAATAACCTAAAATTCAGAAAGAAACAATGAACAAATTAAAAAAGGGGAACTTAATACTGCATAATGAATGCTATTATATTTAATGTTATTAAAGTCTCCATCAAATTTTGGACTAATATTTTTCTTAAATTCAAAACAAGAGTATCTTAGGTATATATTTTTTCATAAAGGTTAGCATATGTATACAAGTGTAGAGTTCCTCCTCAGTATACTTTCTCCAAATAAAACAAGCTCTTCTGCAATATCACAAAATACTAAGTTAATAAATTCATCTTTCTAAATTTGAATATTCATTGTCGATGGATTAAATTTGAAATTATCCTAGCTTTTCTTAGAATTCTGCTTAACAAAAATCATGACGAATGTGTGTTAAATTCTGTTTTGCTGTGAATTACATTAGACATGCAGAAAGTTTCTAAAATGGGATATACAGCACAATTTTTTTGATTAATGTCCTTAGTGTTTTAGAGCACATTAGATTACAGGAAAACTGAACAGAAAGCAGAGTTGTGGTGCACACCCTCCCCACCACGCCTCTACACCCCCCCCCCACACACACACAGTTCCTCTAAGAGGAACATGCATCTGTGGGATATTTGTCAATCAATGCACATATCATGCTATAGTTTCATAACCCTAGAACTCTTTAATTTTATCGTTTCATTGGGTTTTAATAAATATACTATGTCAAATATCCATCATTTATCATACAGAACATTATCATACAGAACAAACTCACTACCTTGAAATGTCTGTGTTCTTCCTATTCATCCCTCTTCTTTACCTCCTAAAAACCATATATTGTATATCACCTTTCCACATAACTCTTCTTCTCAACTATATGTATCTCAGGGCCGTCTGTGTTTTTGTGGCTTGGTAGCTCATTTCTTTTATTATTGAACAACTAAAGAAACATTTTCTGTATGCATCAGAGCTTGTTTATCTACTCATTCACTGACCAAAGAAAATTTGGGTTGTATAACCAAGTTAAAGTTGTTCAACTTGCTATACCCAGGTATGAGGCTCTAGCTTAGGAGCAGGAAGTATGCGGAGGGTTCTCTAATGCACCACTCCTGTCTGTGCTCTACGTGCTACCATACAGTTTGTGAAACCAGGCAAGGGGATGGAGATAGAAACACACAAAGACTCACAGACAGACAGAGACGCGGGTCATCCTTGAAACAAGAATGCCCCAAGAATGCCTCCTCTATTATGTCCAGGGGCAGCTTATATAGGGATCCTTAAGTGATAGCCACGTCCTAGCCAAACCTACCAGAAACCACTCTCCTGCCATCATGGTCTCCTGCTCAGAGCAGCTGCAGGCTGTTGCAGAGCAGAGGAAAACAAGTTGTTTACCAGAAATTCAGGATCTGGGGGTTCACAGCTGTCAACAGGATTAAATCCCTAGCAGATAATAAAATATCCCTGCTATGAACATTCTTGTGTGACGTAAATTTTCAACTCATTTGGGTAATTATTATGGCATATACTGTTGGATTGTAAATTAAGCCTACAGTTAATTTTGTTAAGAAAATGCTACCTCTTGTTACAACTAGATGTATTAGTATACATCCCAACAGGAGTGACTCAGAGCCCCAGTGTTTGAAATCCTCATCTTCCCTTGTGGATTTAGCCATTCCCAATAGGTGCACATTGGTATTTTATTGCCTTCATTGCAATTTGCTAATGATACACAATAATGATAATCTTCTATATAATCATTTATTTATGTGTGTTTTATTTAATTTTGGATATATTTAGATATCTTGTCCAGTAGGTACACGCATGTGCAAATGTGTGTGTGTTAATGTGTGTCATGTGAATACTACAGCTCACGCATAGGGTATTATACCTTCACTAACATTTGTAGAGGCATTTCATTTGTATCTTAATGAATAAAGCTTGCCTGAAGATCAGAGAGGAAAACAGCCCCACGGCTCAGCCTTACAGACCAGACAATGGTAGCACACACCTTCAATCCCAGGAGCCACACTAGGTGTCGTAGAAACTGGATGGTGCATGCTTTTAATCTGAGTCCTAGAAAGGATTATAAAATGTGAGCAGACTACTGTAGGCACAGTGTCTTTCTGACATTCCTGGAGGCAGGATCACCATTTCAAACTGAGGTAGAGGTAAGATACAGTGGCTGGCTGTTTTGTTTTTTTTTTTGGGTCATCAGGTTGAACCCCAATATTTGTCTCTGAGTTTTTACTAATTGCGCTTCAAAAGTTGTTTTATGAGAAAAGGTCTTTCATTTGCTTGATATAACAGATTTGACTAGGCTTACAGCCTAATCACACTACCAACTATCTATCGACCTGTCTCTACCACCACAGTACTGGGATTATGATGTGCACATTCTGCCGAGATTTGCTTCATAAGCTAATTATTGAGTTTTAAGGTTTTTTTAGTAAGAGTACAAATTCTTTATCAAAAATCATTTATGAGTATATGTTCTCAGATTGCAATTTGTCTTCCCTGTCTTCAGAATGGCAATCTCACAGTTTACATCTTCCTCTCGTAAACCAAGATTATGGTCCATATTTAAACTATCCTCACCAAGCCTAAAGATATTTATAATTTCTCTTTCCTTTCTACTAGTTTTTTCTTCCATTTACCGCTCATTTTGTAAAAGGTGAAATGTGGTGTCTAGATCTGATTTAGAAATGTTGTTATATAAATATCGAGCACCATTTATTGAAAAGGTTATCCATTATTGAACTGCCTTTACTCCCTTGTCAAAGATAAGAGGATTATATAGTTTGAGACTATTCTAGAGTTGTCGGTTCTATTTCAGTGGTATATGTACTCCTTCTTTAAACAGCTATGGGGCCC
Source organism: Microtus ochrogaster (assembly GCF_000317375.1). Classification (NCBI taxonomy): domain Eukaryota; kingdom Metazoa; phylum Chordata; class Mammalia; order Rodentia; family Cricetidae; genus Microtus; species Microtus ochrogaster. The sequence continues at coordinate 9,950,654 of NC_022035.1, read as the reverse complement.
ATCCTGGAACTAGTTGTTGTATACCAGGTTGGCCTTGAACTCACAGAGATCCACTTGCCTCTGCCTCCCGAGTGCTAGGATTAAAGGCTTCAGAAACCACCACCTGGCAAGTTCATAAATAGCCCTGGAAAACTCTTATAGACACTTTTAGCAATGTAGTTGCATACAAACCTAACTCAGAATAATCAGTAGCCCTCCTATCTACAAATGACAAATGAGTTGAGAAAAAAATTCAGGGAAACAACACCTTTCATAATAAGCAATACTTAAACTACATAAAATATCTTGTAGTAACTGATACAAAGCATGTGAAAGACTTGTATGATGAAAATGTTAATACATTGAAGAAAGAAATTGAGGATGATGTTCAGAGATGAATGGGCTGGAGAGATGGCTCAGTAGTTAAGAGCATTGCCTGCTCTTCCAAAGATCCACAGTTCAGTTCTTGGCAACCACATAGTGGCTCACAACCATCTGTAATGAGGTCTGGTGCTCTCTTTTGGCCTGCGTACATATACACAGACAGAATATTGTATGCATAATAAATAAATAAAATAAAGAAGATGAAAAGATATTGAATGCTCATGGTTCATTAGAATTAATAGAGCAAATATGACCATTCTACCTAGAAGAATCTATAGATTCATTGAAATTGACATTAAAAGCTCTACCACAATTTTTCACAGACAATTTACATGGTATGAAAACACAAAAGTACAAAGTTAGATAAAACAATAATGAATAAGAAAAGAACTTCAGCATGTATAACCATGCCAGACCTCTAACTGTACCACAGAGTGTAGTAATAATAACAGAATAATATTTGCTCAAAGCAGACATGCTGGTCAATGGATTAAACTGAACACATGCACATAAGTCCACATACCTATGAACACCTGATTTTTTATAAGCAAAGCATAAGTACATACTGGGAAAGGACAGCATCTTCAACAAACTCGATGGTTTTGTGTATGAGTCCACATAGATCATACTTGCTGCCCTATGCAAATCTCAACTTCAAATTGATAAGTGTCTCACAATAAAAGTAAATTAACTGGAGCGAATAGGCAAGACTTTAGAAGAAGAAGTTTTATGACTTTCTTCATAGAGCATTAGCACGGGCACTAAGATCAACAATTAACAATAATGGGACCTCATGAAACTGAGAAGCTTCTGCATGTCTAAGATTCAGTCATTCGGGCAAACTTACAGCCTACATAATAGAAGAAGATAGTAACTAGATGTCCAATAGAAAGCTAATATCAAAATATATATTTCAAAATAAAATAACTAGATATAAAGAAATAGGCAATTCAATATGGAGTACTGAACTAGAGAGTAAATTCTCAAAAGGGGTAACTAAAATGGCTATAAAACACATAAAGAAGTATGCAACTTCCTTAGTCATCAGAGAAACAAAAATCAAATCTATTCTAAGATTTTACCTTGCACTTGTCAAAATGTCTAAGATTAATAATACAAGTAGCACGTCAGGCTGGCAAGGATGTGTAGTAATGGAAATACTCATCGATTGCTTGTGGGACTGCACCGTTATATAGGCAATATGCAATTGAGTGTACCAATTCCTCAGGAAGATTAGTATCTGTAACCCTCTAGATCTAGCTTACCACTGTTGGGCATACACCCCATGGATACATCATCCAACCACAGAGACACTTTCTCAAACACATTCATTATTCACAAAGACAGTATTCATAATAATTAGAATCTTAAAGCAACTTAGATGTTCCTCAATAAATGAATGGATTAGGGAATGTGGTACATTTACACAATGAAATATTATGCAGCTGTGAAAAAGAATGAACTTATGAAATTCACAGATAAATGAATGGAACTAGGAAATAAAAATACAAGTTTTTCCATGTAAGTTAATCTAAAACCAGAAAGAGAAATATTTTATGTATTCATTTATGTAGATATTAGCTATTAAGCCAATGATAACCAAGTGACAATCCATAGAATCAGAGATGATAGGTATAGATAAGGAAGTAGTGGCAACAGATAGATCCCGAGGAAAGTGATAACCACATGCAAGTGACAATTTTCTTTTCTCTGAGGAAATCTCACAGGGGAAACAAATTACTCTTAAGTGCAGGCTGCATTGCAAGAACTAGATGGGCAACAGTATGTGAAATGAGTGGTATCTTCGGGAAGTTCTTTCTCTTATACTGACGTGTCAGGGACTTTACTGGTTTTATTATATAT
>NC_022035.1:9941723-9948328 GCF_000317375.1 Microtus ochrogaster | reverse complement strand
TATATATATATATATAGTGTGTGTGTGTGTGTGTATGTTTCTCTCTTTTTATCATAAATATATGTTGTATCCTAGTTTAGTATTTTTATGAGATTGCTGAGTGCATGAACAAGTGTCTGTTTCATGTGTGTTTTCTTGTCTATTTTACTCTGGCTTGTTTATCCTATGCTGATGTATTCGTTTTTGTTCTATCTTATTATAATTCATTGCATTTGATCATTATCCCTTAGAAGCCTATTTGGTTTTTAATGGGAGTCAGGATGGGGGAGGATCCAGATGGGAAGGGAGGAGAGGAAGAACTAGGAGGAGTTGATAGAGGGGAACTCTAATCAGATTATATTGTAGGAGATAAAAAAGTAATTTTCAATAAAATGAAACAAAATTACAAAAGATTTTCCTAAAATAATAAATATTCTTTCCACTATATTTAGATGAAAAATTTGATAGAATTTCAGTCCAATACAGTCTCAGTATGGGAGATAAAGTAAAAGACTTTGTAATGTCAGGATGACCATGTGATGGGTTTAAACAGGCATAGTAAAATAATCTTATTCTCAGATATGAAAAAGTACACCAAGGGAAAAAGCCAGAATACGCAGTAATAAGACTAAAAATTGGCACTCCTCCTAATACTCAATTAAGTAATATTTTTACATCAGAACATTATCAAGTCCTTAATAATTCACCACCAAAAAAGCAATGAGAATTAATCCATTTTGTATTGGATATTATTATTCTAAAGAGTTGGTCGCCATAGGTTGAGTCAGTAAATATTTAACACAAATCAATATGCAAAAGTTACTAAACAAACAACTGCATATGTGTGGACATAGTACAAACAATACAAACAAATTGTCAACGTTTAATTTTTTACTAAAATCTCAATGTAAACTGTCATGAGCGACGGAGAACATAGAGCGCAGCTGACTTACGAGTGGAGGGGGAGCTTTAGCCCTCTCTCCGGAGGCAGCAGTTTTTTTTCTTCGTGTTTGTAATCTTATTTTCGCCAGAAAATTCTTCTATTTACAGAGTAGGCGAGGGTCAAACTTCAACAGACTTCTCTTATTTGTTTGATCTGGGGAGAAAGTATACTTTTAGTAAATCATGACGGAATGCATTAAACTATTTTTTCTTCATATTAGAAAGTAGAAATTTCATTCTATTTTCTGTTAGGGTGGCAGTAAACAGGAATGTAGAAACTGCCTTGATGAACATTAAAAATCAATAAAATTATGGTACTTTAACACCATTGAAAAAGAAACCAACAACTATATAATTTTTCATTTCCATAGCTAAGCAGCAGAGCAAGAGAAAATTAATATTAAAATCCAAATGAGTAGAAAAGCCTCCTCAAATGTATTTTTAAAAGACTGACATAATTTTGCAAATCCATGACTCTGGATGAACTGACTGAGACAATTACATTTTAAACATTTTTACTCATTCATTTTAACATCTCAAGGCTAAAGAATGACAGGATGATTAGAAAAGAGTAAGGGAAATCCATTTTTAAAAACTTTAATGGAATAATAAAAAGAGATGAGTTTAGAAGCCTAAGGTAGACCAGAAATATGGAGAACAGGCTCCATAAGTGAACAAGAAATGTATAGTAAAAATGATTTTAAACGGTACCAAGCTTGGGGAATGCCTGCTCATGCAAGGCAGCCTGGGCAAATTAGAATACATTACACAGATGCTGCCTAATTATATCATAATTCCATAATAAATCTATTAGGTGTTAGGAAATACAGTCATTCATTTTGCAAAGATAGGGGAATTTGCTATATGAATATCTGATCTTTGGTATTAAGAACATCAGTGAAGTTAAAAGAATTCAACTTATTACAGAAATTTTAAGAAATGTAAGTTTTTGATAGTGGATATTTTCTGCTTCATTAAAATTACATATTAAAATAATCATCTTCAATACTTACCATATGCCAGATCATATTTGGTGAGTTATCTTAAAAAAATCACTGAATTTCTTTTACTAAGTAATATTACAATATAGAGGGATACCTTTGTGGGAAAAATTGGAAATAAAATATCGATGTTTTGTGAAAGGTTATAACAGTACTTTAAACTTTGTTTTTGCTCAGAAACTAGAAACATCACACTGGTGATTCATGTTTTTCTTATGTTTTGGGAAATTTTAAACAATGTGAATCAATATAAATAACAGACTAAACACTAAAACTAAATTTTATATGGGGAGGAAAGTACCTCTTAAAAACATTTTTCTAGTTACAAATTGCTACTTTCCTTGCCCCCTTTATTTGGATTAACTGAAGATTAATTGAAGATAAAACAGCAACACAAATTTTATCACCAAAGATCTGATTGCATGCTACTTCTCAATTCCCCTTCTCCACTTGGGTTTAGGATCCCAGAGAGAGAATGGTGATATCCACAGTACTTGGGTCTTTCCATCTCTCTTAGTGAGGTCAGGTTATTCCTACCCAGAAATCCTCAGAAATCCTCCTCACTTTTTGTCTTAATTTTCTTTTTTTTTTCTTTTTGGTGAACCAACGAGTTTTTTTTATTTTTATTTTTCATATTTTTTAAATTTATTTATTTATTGAAGATTTCTGCCTCCTCCCCGCCACCGCCTCCCATTTCCCTCCCCCTCCCCCGATCAAGTCCCTCTCCCTCATCAGCTTGAAGAGCCATCAGGGTTCCCTGACCTGTGGGAAGTCCAAGGACCGCCCACCTCCATCCAGGTTTAGTAAGTTGAGCATCCAAACTGCCCAGGCCCCCCCAAAGCCAGCACGTGCAGTAGGATCAAAAACCCATTGCCATTGTTCTTGAGTTCTCAGTAGTCCTCATTGTCCGCTATGTTCAGCAAGTCCGGTTTTATCCCATGCTTTTTCAGACTCAGGCCAGCTGGCCTTGGTGAATTCCCGAAAGAACATCCCCATTGTCTCAGAGTGTGGGTGTACCCCTCGCGGTCCTAAGTTGTCTTAATTTTCTTAATTTGTCATAAAGTTGATACATTCACATCAACCAACAGTCAGCAAAACTATGCATTTTACATTTGTCAGTAAATTTGTTCTGTATAATGAAATTATAGTTCTTATAACTAACTACAGTCATTAAGTTAGATAAAATGAAAAGACCTTCTTACAGTGGCTGGTGCACGGTGAGCCTGTGTCCATGAGAAAAACAGTTTGACCATTCTTCATTGCCTGGAATGGATGTGTTTCAAATACAGCTCAAATGTGATTAGCCCTTTACTCCTAAAACTTTTTATTTATTCATGCCAAATATGACTAATTATTATTTATTCATAGTTTAATTATTTATTCATAGATTATTGTTCATTTTAGTTGTTGTTATATCCCATGATACTACTTTACAATATAACTATTTGAGGAGATTATAATACTTAATTCCATTATGTTGACATTAATAAATTAATAAATAAATTAGATGTTTGAGTACTAAGCTTTGGTATCAAGACTATGGTAATATTTTAAGGTTAAAGAACCTTTAAGAGGTGGGGTTGATAGAAGGAAATTGCATCATTGAAGGTGTTCTCAGTGAGGGAGTCACTGGGAACCCTACACACTCATCAACTTTTAGCAATCATGAAATATACCAAACTCTTTCCCCCATGATGTGGCAACCCAAACTCAGAGGATAGAAGCATTCCATATTGAAACCTCTAAAATTGTGATTAAAAAAAAAAATTTGTGATTAAAAAAAAACATTTCCACCTTCTAAGTTCTTTATTTCAAATACTTTGCTTCGTAATGAAAATCATATGACGCAATTTCCACAAATACAGACAAGGTTTGCCTTTCTGAGCTGATCTGCTGGCTTAAGGTGACTCCTAGGTACACACGCTCCTAATGAGTTCCCTTCTAAGTCTTAACTCATCTCAATCCTGTTCACAGCATTCGCACATTTGTATTTCTGAAAGTTGAGTTGGATAATAGTTGAACCCTTTGAGATACATAGTGAGTAGGTTCTAAAGAACATTCAAATGTCCTGGAAGACCCAGGGGCAACCAAGACTAGAACAGAAGAGGCATCTGTTTCTGGTTTTCTCTTGCAATCCCAGTTTGTTTCACTTAGAAAAATGGTTGCAGGTCATACTAGGTTTGGAGGCAAACGGCACATTGAATAATGGGAGGAAGCATCTGAGGTTTACAAAATAAGTGTATAAAGAGAAAAGTACAGAGCAGACCAGGTGCAGCTTCCAATGAAGTACAGTCTGCAAGTTCAATGAAGAACAGTTCTTAGTAGGTAGAGAAACAGTCATGAGAAGCTTGAAGCTTTCAGGACATCTAGAATATAAATGCCATGTTTTCGTGTGTGTACGGGAAAGAGAAAGACAGTAATCCAGATTTTAAGATTTTACAACTAATTTCATATTTAAAATATAACAAATTATAAGAAAAAAAATTTAAAAGTTCTACAAGGTGCCTGGACCACTCAATTTTGTCATCAGAATTCAATGATATAGGCTATGATTTCACAACCACCTTATGTCATATATTTCTTTAAAGAAAGAAATCTAGTTCGAATTCTGATCAATTATTTTCAAATATCTACCCATATACCTTTGAATAAGTATTTTCTATTTACTTTTGTTGTCTTCAAAAGAAGTGTAAATGTGGTTTCCCACTTCCCTTTCTCAGCACTTTATCTTCTTACTATTTAGCATTTTCATGTAAATATTCTGCTAGTAACTCTTATTCAAATTAGTAATGTTTTATTTATCTTCAGAAGTTAATCTTGATCCTTCTTTTTACCCAAAAACACATATGTTTTCTTAAACATATACCAAAAAATACCAGATGCCTCCATAAGTAATATAAAAACAAGTAGCATTTCTACCTCTGAAATTATAGCCTTGCCCCCACTATTTCAGTAACAATTTCAAATTCATATCCCTCACTCCCTAGAGAATCTTTAAACATCATCTCATTATTTTGCAGACTACCAGACCTAACAAGGTTTCCCAAACATATGCTTTTATAGTCTGTTAAACTGGCAGAAGGAGAGGGGGGAAACACATTAATTTCTAAATTTGAATATATTCAACTGAGAATCATGCAAATATTTCCCCACTGTCTTTTTTTGCATGAGCATCACTCAGTGTTGTTAAAAAAGGAAACCTGTTCAATAAAAAAGGCTCAGCGTTGTTAATATCAAACTTGTCTGTTTACTCTTGTGTTAGTTTGGTTTGTACTGCTAAAACAAACCATTCTGACTAAAAGCAACTTGAGAAGGAAAGAGTTTACTTTCTCTCCGGGTTCCATCACAGCCCATTATCATTGACAGGACAGGAACTCAAGAAGGAACCTGATGGAGGAAGGTCATTGGTTAATTAAATAAAGAAGCTGCTTGACCTGATAGGTTAGAACGTAGGTGGGAGGAGCAGAACGCTGAGAGGAAGAGGAAGTGAGGTCAGAGACTCGACAGCTCTCCTCGAGGGGGCAGACGCCTCAGAGAGACATGATGCTCCACTCCTGCGGGCAGAGGCGAGAGCTCTGCTCTCTGAGGCACACGCGATGAAGCTCCGACCCAGGATGGACGTAGGCTAGAATCTTCCTGGTAAGCGCACCTTGGGGTGCGACACACATGATTGGAAATGGGTTAGTCCAGGAGTGAGAGTTAGCCGAGAAAAGGGCTAAAGCTAAAGAGCCAAGCAGTGTTTAAATGAATACAGTTTGTGTGTTGTTATTTAGGGCATAAGCTAGCCGGGCAGGCGGCCGGGGTGCTGGGGACTCAGCCTTGCCGCTACTATTACTACAGGAACCTAAGATGGCTCAGTGGTTAAGAGCATTGCCTGCTCTTCCAAAGGTCATGAGTTCAATTCCCAGCAACCATATGGTGGCTCACAACCATCTGTAATGAGATTTGGTGCCCTCTTCTGGCCTGCAGACACAGACAGAATATTGTATACATAATAAATAAATAAATATTTAAAAAAAAAAAGAAGGAACCTAAGCTAGGAGCGGAAGCAGAGACAGTGGGAGCTATTTTCTGGCTTGCTCTCCTTGGTTTACCCAGATTTCATTCTTATATGGCCCAGGACCACCTCCCAAGGGATGGCACTACCCATAGTGGGCTGGTCCTTTCCAATTAAATCATTAATCAGGATAAAAAAAAAACTAGACTTGCCTACAGGCCAATGGGAATATTTTCTCAATGTAGTCCCTTTTATCCAAATGACATTAGTCAGTCTGCATCAAGTGGGCAAAAAACTAATACGTGCAACACTGTTGATAGGTTTGTCACTCTACCGTAGCATCAAACTGAAATGTACCATATGTGCTTTTATCAGACTTGAAAGCCTCCATGATACACCTGAAATACTGCTTTCCTCTAGAGTCTACTTCTCCAATCTCAATACACCTTTCAACTCAGCTCCATTATCAGTACATTCAGCCAGCATTCTCTTAATATTTTATTCAGAAACAATCAAACACATAGCATTTTCTGTAACACTTCCTTTCAAAACCCTCTACTGCCCAGTGTGGTGATGTACACCTTTAATCCCGGCAGTTAGGAGGCTGAAGCAAGAGAATATTTGTGAGTTCAAGGGCAGCCAAGGCTATATAATAAGACCTTGTCTCAATAAACAGAAACAAAAAT
>NC_022035.1:9919332-9936832 GCF_000317375.1 Microtus ochrogaster | reverse complement strand
TATTCTAAATACTTCTGCAACCTCAAGTGGATACTTTTGAAATTTTATTTTAGTCTCAAGGGATGCTAAAATCTTTCTAAATATAACACTCTTGCTTCTTTCAAATTATATTTGTTTATTTGTTTGTTCATTTTCCATGATAGATCGCTTGTCCATGACCACAGGAAAGACAGGAAAGAGAAAACAATGTGTATACCTGAAGGTACTTGATTTAAAATCTCCACCCTGCTTATATCATGACTTCAATTCTTCAGAATTAAAATTTCATTTAAAGGAAGAAAAAAGAAAAGGATGATCCATGCCTGCCTCTAACAAGGGAAAGGAGATGTCAACATGATCCCTTTAAAGCCTTACCAAATTTTTAAAAATGAAAATCATTTCCTCAGTAGGTTGTAACTGCCTTCCTAAGCTGCAGTAATCCATCATGTGGATAAATATTTAGACAATATTTTAAATGTGTACAATGTTCTTGAGTGAATGCCACAGTTCCAGGCTGTCATGTAAATATGTTCTGATCAAAACCATTCTGCTTGCATAATAAAAGCCCAGCTAGACACACAACAGTTCATCCAAGGAGCAAACACTGATATTTAGGAAAACTACAGCAGGGAAGAGTAACCACAAGTGAAATAAACCACCATAACTTTGAGGAGTTCAGGAGGTTGTTGTGTTAAAATAGACATCATCTAAAAGAATACAATCTATTCTAAATAGGTGATAGTTACACTGCTTTTTGAAAAGAAATACCATCAGTGAACAATGATGATATACCTTTAATGAGCATTACTACACAGCCAAAAAGATAATACAGTAACACAAGGCATACTGATGGCAGAGCAATCTCCAAGACATGCCTTCAACATGAAAGAGAGCAGGATATGTCAGTGTGTGTGTGTGTGTGTGTGTAAGTTAGCTTCTGACTTGGTGGGAGAGGGGTCAAAAACATTTACAAAGGTATATCTGTTTATTTGTGCATTGCTTGCTTCCAGAAGAGCAGCAGGGAACTAGTTGTAAGGCTTGGCCTGGCAAAAGTAGAGATGAATACTTAATTCTGTGCTTCCCAAACTCTTTTCATGGACACCCACAAAAATTGGTCTTAATTATTGCATACCCAAGTGAATGTTCCAGGATCCACTCTACTTTGGGTGGGTACTAAAGAGACATACCTGGCTAGCATATATTATTGTATGGTTTTCAAACTTGAAGAAAACCAAATCGATCACACTTGCCAGTTCAAAGTTATCAATCAAGGAGAAACCTACTAATAAGTCTAGACACTACTGTTTCATTTTAAAATCTTTAAAAGTTGGTACCTCGTGGAAAATCTAAATACGAACTAAAGACGACAGATCAACTCACAAAACACATAAATGCCCTGGGTTTGATTCCCAGTGTAACGTAAACCAAGTAAGACAGTCCACACCTGTAATCTAAACTCTCAGAGAGGGCTGGAGAGATGGCTCAGTGGTTAAGAGCATCGCCTGGTCTTCCAAAGGTCCTGAGTTCAATACCCAGCAACCACATGGTGGCTCACAACCATCTGTAATTAGGTCTGGTGCCCTCTTCTGGTCTGCAGATACACACACAGACAGAATATTGTATACATAATAAATAAATAAATAAATATTTTTTAAAAAAAAAAAATAAACTCTCAGACAGTCCACACCTGTAATCTAAACTCTCAGAGAAGGTAGCAGAGTTTGGGTCAAACTGTCAAGAACATTTTCACTTCAGTAAAGAATTTGAGGCCAGCCTCAGCTGCATGGAATCCTGCCTCTCTCGCACACAAACACACTAAAGCTATTGGTATTGCTAAGCCGTAGAGAATACTGACCAAAAGACCACAAATCATTTTCTAGGAGGTGATATTAAGACAAAAGAAAAAAATTAGAAAATGGGAAAAAAAATAGTCTGCAGTTTAAACAAACCTTATAGAGGCTTTGCAGAGACTTCGCTGGAGGGTTCTGGGAAGGAAAACTAGATTTTCTTTTAAAGGGATAATTATTCATCTCATCTTTTTAGTGAATTTACTTCCACATGGGTTGTTCTTATGGCAGACAACTGATCAACCCAACAGGGATGTTAGGTCTCCTCCAGGCCGGAGTCCATTCTGTTGACCAGTCCTACAGTAATCATTTGATTAATTGATATGAAAAAAATCTATAGCAATTTGATATGTGATTATTGGCATAAAATTTCCATACAAACTTATTTAAACTACCTATCATAGTTTTGAGTTAAAGCCAAGTTAATATAACCTTTTCAAAGGTAGAAACCTCTCAATTTTTTCATTCCAAAAGGTGGTTTTAGCATGCATTCCATAATTTGGTTATTTTGGATAAAGCACTAATAATATTAGGCATTTAATTATCAGCAGATTTTCTTATTATTAATTGCTCATTTGTTTGGGATATTTGTTTAGCAACACATTACATTCATCCAATTGATAAAATATAAATTATAAATTATTTTAATCATCAGTCAGCAACAAATGCTCAACAGTATGAACTTCTTACGATAACTATTTTATGTAGATATGTATTAAAATAAAGACAAACATAATCATGGCCAAAATTTGTATGAAATTTAGTTTCCTCCAACTAAGAAAAATAATTTTATTTTGATATTTTGAAATACTAAAGAAGTATGGGCTAGAAAAGAACTTCAGCAGGCAAAATGATTCCTTTCCACGCATGAGATTAGGTTTCCCGAGCCCATGGGAAAGTGCCAAGTGTGGTGACACAAATATTTAATCTCAGTGCTGGAGGGGGAGGTGGAGAAGCCGTCCATGAGCATTCATATTGGTGTACATGTGTGAGCTCATTAGCACACACACACACACACACACACACACACTTACACATACATGCACATAACTAAATATGTAGTAAAATGTAGTACTTGAACATTTTTTATAAATTCACAGAATTTTCCAATTGAATTATAATTTTTCTTTTTTTTTTTTTTTTTTGGTTTTTCGAGACAGGGTTTATCTGTGGTTTTGGAGCCTGTCCTGGAACTAGCTCTTGTAGACCAGGCTGGTCTCGAATTATAATTTTTAAGAAGCCATATTTTAATGAATTTAAAGACTTTTTAACTTTGTAACTGTCTTAGAGAGTAACTGATGATGGGGAGAAGTGGTCAGAGCAAGACCGCACAATCATCTGTGCAGCAGGGTTCTAATTTGAAGGACTTTTAAGATTCTTTCCAACTCAGAGACTCCATGACTCTCCAGTGATAATCACACTATTTCAGGAAGTCGCCAAGTAACATGTCTATTGATTTTCCTGCCTGTCATACACAACAATGGCAAAAACTATCATTTTTCTCAAATGCCATGACAAATTGATATCGTAGTGCCAAATTAGCAATCAGCGTTCCTAACATTATTCCCTATTATATTATGCACAGCCATTATAAAGATGTGCTCACTTTTTTTTTAAAGGTATGAAAATAAAATTCACTTGATGCATGGCAAGAAATGTCCTCAATTCCTTCCTCTTTGTTGGCCTTCCAGCTTTGGCCATTATATTACAGCCTCTTCGATCTACCATTGCCTACAAAACTCAGTAACTGACTCATTCCATCATCAGTCCCTTCCTATAAGCACTCACTGATTCTCCATGCAGGCCTTTCATCCAACCTAAGAAAGTACATGATGGGTTTAGAATCTTCATGGCTGTGAAGAAGGTAGTATGTAAGAACCAACTTTTGTCAAGATACTATAAACAAAACATACACTATCTAGTTCATATTCACCCCCCAAAGACTATCTGATTTGCTTTCTCAAATTGATGAAATTTACAAATCTGTGAAAAAAAATCTCATGACTTTATTATCTGACTATAAAGAAAATGAAGACCACAATTTTAAGTGGTACACAGTGCCAAATATGAACACATAATAAACAAATTTTTCATTATTTTAAAAATAGTTTAATAGCACAAAAATACTTGATTAGTATCTTAGGCAGACTCAAGCTCCTCATAGCAACAGATTTTGAAAATAAACACCATAAATAGCATCTGCATACACTCTCAATAAGTCTTCCAATATAACACAATCCTTTGAATAAGAAAGTTTCAAGACAATGAAAATTGCTAGAAGCTTACTACCTGATGCTTGATTTGTTCTTTCTGTTCAAAACTAATTTACAGCATTGCAATTAAAAGTTCTATATTACTTAACTTTTCATGTATTTAAAAATTAAAGTTCAAATGCAATGTAAAACATAATGTTATTGTTTAAACCTTTTGTGCTAAAATTATAGGTAGTCAAAACTATTAAACTATGTGTAAAAATTTCATTTCTTGAAATGATGCATTTCAAAACACTATTTGTTAATATAAAATTCCAGGTCTAACCAAAATGTTTATTTAAAATTTTACTGCAATGAAATGTTGCAGACCCATTTCACACTAGTCTTTACTACATTACAATGATAAATTTAAATATCATAATTTAAAAAAACATGTAGATAATTTTATTTCAGTCCCTTGAAGATACAACCTGAAGCTCAGAGAAACCTCTTCATCTGTGGAATTTTGTGAGCCATTCAAATCCCTCCAGCAAAGCAACCATCAATTGAAATGCCAGTGTGAACATTCCATTGTATTGCAGGTAGTTAAAAAGAGAATTTCATTAATTTCTTAGCCATTTAATCACTCATTTTAAGAGCTCTTTTATGTTACAATCAAAATTAACTATAACTTACTGGTAGAATTTGTAGTTTGTTCTTGGTGATGCTTCCTGTGTAAAAATATTAGGTGATATAAGTTTATAAATATCCAACACTAAGAATATTTATGATTAAACATCATTTTCTCTGACAGAAAATAAGAATAAGCCTCTTTAAATGAGACAGTACTGTAATTTCTATGAAGACTTTTCATTGAAATAGTGTCAGAATTAAGCTTGCATTTAAGAAATTGTACTTTTACAAAGAAGATTACATTATTTTTTAGTGTCACAAAATATTTTTTATTATTTCTATTAATGCGATACAATATCTGGGGTAATTAGAGGGTCTTCCACTGTTCTGTCATTTAAACATTTAAGGACTATGAAAAACAGTACTCATGCTAACTCTTTGTAAAGAAACCATCACCCAACTCACTTTGAAACTACTATTTAAAAACCGGAAAAGAAAACAAGCTGAAACATAGTCCTATATGCAAATGAGCCAAAGGCTTATTTCACTGTTTGCTTAAATTGGCCCACTCTAGATATGTCGTAAGATGAGCAACTATTCTGTGAGGAGGTCATAGTTACTCCAGCTCAGGGCAGTTCTGAGAGTGACGGAAAGATTCCAAACATCCCTATTCAAACACAACTACTGTAGCCTGCCCACTACTCCAGAGCCTTGCTTTGGGCACAAGGTGGAGGGTCAGACCTTCGCCCTCCTCTTGATGTCATGTGAGGCCATTTGAATTGCTTTGCTAGTGGGATGAGAACAGCAGCTTATCTAGAAGCAGCGGCTTATCTAGCAACCAAAGCATCAAGTTTCAGCAAATGTTCTACAGGCTAGAATCTCACTGACTACCATCAGCAAAAAGAGTTGCAGTCTTCTTTAAAAAAAAAAAAAAATACACTTCTGTTGAAACAAACCAAAGTGTTTTGACCAAGACATTGTGATGGTTTGTGTTGTTTGTTGACAGAATCAGGAGTCAAGACCAGCCACCCTTCAGGCACACTGGTATGGAATTATTTACCTTCAGTAGTACTTTTGAGAGTTTACCTTTAACAGGTAAGAGGACATGAGAAGATCCGCTCTAAATGAGGGCGGCACTGTTTCTGAACCTCAAAGGAAGGAGTAAGCAGGCTGCTCATCTATTGTCTTCTTCGTGATTGAGTACGCAATGCGGCTAGCTACAGTTAGCTCTTGATGACTTGACTTCCCGTAAATGATGGCTCCCTCAAACTGTGAGCCAGTTAACTCCACATGACGCTGCTCTTGTCTGGTATTTTTTTTTCCTTTTTTTTATTGTCTAAAAAGGTTTTTAATAGAGGTTTTTTTTTTTATTGAGAAAAGGAAAAAAAAACAAGTTTCCGCCTCCTCCCAGCCTCCCATTTCCCTCCCCCTCCTCCTACCCTTCTCCCCCTCCCCCTAGCTCCTCTCCCCCTCCCTCTCCAGTCCATAGAGCAGTCAGGGTTCCCTGCCCTGTGGAAAGTCCAAGGTCCGCCCCCCTCTGTCCATGTCTAGGAAGGTGAACAACCAAACTGGCTAGGCTCCCACAGAGCCAGAACATGAAGTAGGGTCAAAACCCCGTGCCATTGTCCTTGGCTTCTCATCAGCCCTCATTGTTCGCCATGTTCAGAGTCCGGTTTTATCCCATGCTTTCTCAGTCACAGTCCAGCTGGCCTTGGTGAGCTCCCAATAGATCAGCCCCACTGTCTCAGTGGGTGGGTGCACCCCTCGTGGTCCTGACTTCCTTGCTCATCTTCTCCCTCCTTCTGTTCCTCATTGGGACCTTGGGAGCTCAGACCAGTGTTCCAGTGTGGTTCTCTGTCTCTATCTCCATCCATCACCAGATGAAGGTTCTATGGTGATATGCAAGATATTCGTCAGTATTGTTATAGGATAGGGTCATCTCAGGTTGCCTAACCTCAGCTGCCCAAGGGACCAACTGGGGACATCACCATGGGCTCCTGGGAGCCACTCCAGGGTCAAGTCTCCTGCCAACCCTAAAGTGGCTCCCCTAACTAAGAACTGTGGTTCCGTGCTCCCCTGTACAACCTTCCTCCATCCCACTCCTCTTGTTTCCTCAAGTTCCCCCCCTCCTTCCCTTCTAACTTTTCTC
The DNA here is from genome assembly GCF_000317375.1 of Microtus ochrogaster. NCBI lineage: Eukaryota > Metazoa > Chordata > Mammalia > Rodentia > Cricetidae > Microtus > Microtus ochrogaster. The sequence goes on along the minus strand of NC_022035.1, from coordinate 9,930,032 downwards.
TCCCCATCTCCCCCTACCCCTATCCCACCCCACCCCTCTTTCTCTCTTGTCTGGTATTTCATCATGACACCAGGAAAAGTAACTAATTCTTCACTAATTTAAATAACTCTGCCTTACAGGAGTTTTAGAGCAAATTAAGTAGGGAAAAACTAATAAGGATATAATTTAAGCAAATGCCGTGAAATATATCTTCTGATAAATTATGTTTCTTTAAAAGTAGTGCCAGACTGGTAAACTGACTCCGTGGATAAAGAAACTTGTTTCTCTTGCAGAGGATCAGGATTTGATACCCAGCACCCATATGGCAGATCATGACTGTAACTATAGTCCCAGTGAGTTTGATGACATCTTTGACCACCAGGGGTACCAGAAAAGCATGTGGTGCATATACATACATGCAAACAAAATACTCATATGCCTAAAATAATAAATAAATAAATCTAAAAACAACTTAAACATTAAATAAAAGTAGTACCAAAAATCATTTATTACATAAGTAGCAAAAAATACAAGCACCGTGACTTGTGGAATATGGTGAGAAATCTGATTCCTTTTTCCAAGTTGGAAAGAGGCTTTTACAACACGATAGTGCAAGTATTCTCCTTTCCTTACATAGAACCATTCCTTTTCACAAATTATTGAGGTCATCAAACAGGTGCTCACTTTTTGTTTGCAGGACATGGGAAAATTCTTCCAATGTACAAAGAATGGCTTAAGATGGGAAGTTTGACCATTTCAATATTATATTGTTGGTGCAACTTAATTTTTTAATGCAAACAACCATTATATCATAGTCAATCAAATTCTAGTGAAGTGATGCTATGTTTTAGGAAGAGCCAGCAGAGTCTCGAGACATTTATGAGTGTGAGGAAACATGGAATCAGTATGTTTTCAAAGAAGTGCTACAAAGGTGTCAGACAATATCTATGCATACAGATTTCCCCAGGTATTTTAATTTGGAATGTGTTTTCTTCCTTGCTTCACCCAAAGTTATCCTCTTAATTTCCACCCCCTTACCTTTAAAACCTATACATAATGTCATTATTAAGCATATGTGGGACAATAAAAAAAATAAAAGAAATGTATGCCAGATGATATATATTTCTGTTTAAGTGTAATGACATAGGGCTAGAGAGATCATTTAGAAGTTAAGAGTACATACTTGTGGAGAAACTGAGGTCAGTCTCTAGTGTCCAAGTCAGACAACACTGGACTCCATAGGCAGTCATTTTATGCACACACACGTACATAATTAAATACACCTTTTAAATCAAGTCGGTGTTACTTCTACAATAAATCTTAAACAACTATGATGAAACATAAATTCATAAAATTTGCTTCTCCAGGTAATATTTTTATATTTAAAACCAGTAATTTAAACTTTGTGTACCTCGGCATGTATAGGAAGAATCAGACAGTTTTCTGAATCCTTACCACTGTATCCATGTATAAACCCTAGGAAAAAAATGTCACAAAATCTATGATACTTTAAATTTAAAAACCCTATTTTCACTGGTGTTATGAGGCTAAAATATGGTGCCCAATGGAAATTATCTTGAGCTGCTCCCATAATAATGAAGATCTAGCCAAATTAGTTTCATCTAGCAGCAAAGAAGTCAGGTTTACTATGGCTACCATTTCTAATTACTTTTAAAGTTTCGCTGTCTTGAGTTTTTCTCAGTCAGTGTCCTCTTGAATTCTTGGGAGACAACCCAAGGATTATTTTTTTTCCAGAATATCTTCCATAGACTACTATCCAAAATTTAAAGTAGTGGAACATCCCAATCTTAGAAAACAGTCCTTGTGAACAATGTCCAACCGTAGAAGCACTGTCTCACTTTTACCATAGAAAAAGACCATAGCTATGCAGGCAGAACCAAGCCTTAGGATGTCTCGTGCTACAGGCTGGCATGTCAATATCTAAAATGATGGGAACCAGAAAAGTTTAGATTTTAATTGTTTTAATTTGGAATATTTAAACACCATAATTTCATAGGCATGGAACAAAAATACAAAAAGAAAATTCATTGAAATGTCCTAAACATCTTATGTATGTGAAGTAATATGTTTTGTCACCAGAATTTGCACTATGATCTGTCAAAAGATGCAATATGTCAAATTCTGAACATGGGGACACCATGTCAAAATTAAAAATGTTCTGAATTTCAAGAATTACTAATTTCAGATTTTAGTTGAATTAAATTTATCTTTTAACACTTGCTAAAGATTAAAATGAACTGAAAAGTAAAAAGAAGTAAGATCACTTGTAATGTTGTTTGGTTGGTTTTTTTGTTTTTTTGTTTTTTTTTTTTGATTTTCGAAATAGGGTGTCACTGGAACTAGGTCTTGTTAAACCAGGCTGGCCTCGAACTCAGAGAGATCTGCCTGCCTCTTCCTTCTGAGTTCTGGGATTAAAGGCATGTGCCACCACCACCCAGCTTAATTATATGTAATTTATTTCATTTGTAGGAGCAAAGTTTAAAGGCCAAAATTCTATTCTTCATTAAGATAAACATCACTTACAAAGAAAAGGGTTCATCTGATGAATTAAGAGTTCTGACTGGATATTTTATAGTGGAAGACAGATGTGGTACTATGAAGATGCTGTATGTGTATTACATTGGTTAATTTACCTGGCCACAGAAAAGTTAACCTACAATGAATATAATGAGAGAGGGCCAAGGTCATGATTCTAACCAAATCCTGATGTTATGACAACCCTGCATTATTTGTCTTATACCATTAATAGATGTGTCTCATTTGCATTTATATGTTGAAAAAGAATGGGAAATCACAGGTTTGCAACAGATGTTTAAATAAGATGATAATTACTTATTAACTTTCTTAATTGAAGAGGAAGGAACATTTCTCTATTCATGATTCAAGGTGCGAACAAGGGAGGTAATTCCCATATGTGCTTCCCAATGTTAGAAATGACACCGGAAATATATAGAAACTTCAGTCATCATGTGATAGATGTATCATTTCTAATATTTCTTTTCTTTTCAAAATCAGAGACATATTGAAAACATAATGCTTCTCTTTGAGCATCCCTTTGGCCACTGAATTCACTGATACTAAATTTCAAAGATAATTTTTATATGTGCCAAGAATGTATATATTTTTCTTACATAGTTTTCATACAAATAAGTAAAAATTATTTCCCTTGAGACATTACATTTTAAAAAAATGAAAGGGCAAAAGAAGATGAGCATTTAGTAAATACATCCTCAAGTCTATATTGTTATTTTAATAAAGAAAAATAAACAACATAGGACACCTGGAACAGCTGGTAGCAATGAACCCCCCCCCCTTTATTCTGGTTCCACAGTAGTTTTTTTCTGCTTTTTTCCCCTTCAATTTGTTCTTTGCCTATAAATTAGGCTTGGTTAAAATTCGCTCATGTGGCAGTGAAGATCATAAGAAAAATATTAAAGTGAGTTTGTCACATATGTCATCATATTAGCACTGAGATTAAAAGCAATAAAGTCCGATTCTACCAAAAATCAAGGAACTTCAACTTGGAAGTGGTAGAGGAACTAGAAATGGGTAAGAACTCTTTAATAAAGCAGGAAATATGCCCAATGTCTTAATACAATTCTACCTGGATAAATATACCCTAATTTAAAAAATAATATATAGCATGCACACAGGTATAATGCACAATTCTGTGACTAATTGTCTTAATTACAATAAGAATGGAAAGCTGTGAAGTTATCCTATAACAAAAAAAAAAAAAAAATGTTCCTGTAAGACACTACAGGCTAAATAAGAAAAAGTGCAAAGAACGGGTTATCTCTCTTGAAGTTGTTTGTCCAATAGGCAGCCTCCCACCATGTCCACGATAGACTACTGTCTTTGTTCTTGGTTCCAGAACTTGACTGTAAGTCCCTAGTGCTGAAGAAATCACATAGACCATGGCAAAATCAAGCTGGCTGAGCCTCTAAACTTCATCCCTCCTGGCTATCTTTCTTAGTCTTGGAAGATGCCATGTAAGCTACCAGAGGGCAAAGTAAACAACAGTAATACAAAGCTTTGAACACAGCAAGCTACAATAAGGACTAACCTGGCAGGACATGCACAGTGCTGCAATTGTGCCATGAATATTATTGAAGTAACCAACTACATTCTGGTTGAATTTAATTCTCACTACACAAAATGAGAAGTCCATATCTGGCACTATTATTGGGCTGAGAACCTATAGATACACTGGCCATAGGCCCTAGGGGAAATGCTACAACTGTTATGTGGCAAAATGGACATAATGTTTGACCCAAAATAGCTTATATCCAGATATCAACGCATCTCTCACACCTCAACTGAGAAGCTTCTGTTTACAGAAGATGATGACTGATACTAGGACCCTGAACCAGTCAAATTGCAGAAAATAATAACAGAAACATATATATAGATTCTCCTGGGAATGGAAAATAGAGTAGATCACCTGAGAAAATTGGGAACGTGGAGGGGGGGGCGCTACGGGAAGGAGGGAGGGGGAGAAGGATGTAGAAAGGGAAGGAGAGGCGACCTTAAAAGAGAGCTACATGGTCGAGATGGGTGAAGGGCAGAGACAGAGAAACAGGAAAGAGATATCTTGATTGAGGGAGCCATTTGAGGCTAGCAAAAAAAAAAAAAAAAAACAAAAACCTGGTACTAGAGAAATTCCCAGAAGTCCACAAGGATGACCCCAGCTAAGATGCTAGGCAATAGTGGAAAGGGTTGCTGAACTGGCTTTGCCCTGTAGTCAGATTGATGACTATCTTAAATGTCATCATAGAATTTATATCCAGCAACTGATGGAAGCAGATGTAGAGATCCACAGCAAAACACTGGGCTGAGTTCACGAAGCCCAGTCAAAGAGCAGAAGGAGTGAGAATATAAGCAAAGAGGTCAAGACCATGATGGGGATACCCACAGAAACACTGAAACAGCTTACCTGAATGGGAACCCACCAACTCTGGCCTGGCAGCGAGGGAACCAACATAGGACCAAAGTAGGCCCGCTGCCTGTGGATGACAGTTATATGGCTGGGGCAAACTGTGTGGCTACTGGAAGCGAGACCAAGATTTATCCCTACTGATTGTTCTCCCTCATCGTTAGCATGTTTTCATTTCAGAATATGCAAAAAAAAGTTTCCCTTTACCAATTTAGAGAAATTAAAAAGAGTCTGGGATTTTCTTTTTAAACCTGGACGCTGACAGGGAACCATTTTCATTTTGTGAAATGAGGAATGCCATAAAAAGAACAAGTTTGGGGAAAATTCAATTAATCACCAATTCAGTATTAGAAATGTTCATGAGATCTGAGACCAAAGACCTTACCATTTCAGTATCTATTTCCTGAGAATACTCGATACACAAATAACCTTTTTCTTTAGTCTTTATTTTTCCTCACAGTACTCAAATCCATCTTACATTATGTAGAGAGAGCCCGCCCTTTGGGGGCGGGACGGCCTCGGGCAAATGTCTATAAATTGGGGTGCACAGACGCTGGTAACTCCTTCTTCCTGTTTCCTGTTTCTGGGCATCGCGGGAACTTTGGTTGTGTGAGTGTGTTTTTTAGTAAAGTGGCGTTATCTTATACCAATTGGCCTGTATTAATTCGACCCGCCTTCAACATTATGTATCTTTAATGGGTTGGACTTGTCGTCTTCTTTACTTATGAATATAGCTACAAATGGAAAAAAAAATTCTGCGCCTTCTTTTCTTTTCTGCTACAAATTCAGTGCCTAAAAAGAAGCAAGTGGGTGGAAGACTGACTAAATGAAGAAAGACTCAAGGACATTACCGATTTTCTAGACTTTGTGATTGGGTAGTTGGTGATGATCAGTGACTAGTGATGATACTGTCAAGATAAAGGCTGAAGAAAAATGAAGGAATTTAGCATTGTGCTGTTTACACGAAAGTAAGATGAAGCACATGTTCATTTATATAAACATCATTTTACTTCCTTTACTTCAAGGAATAACTTTGAGGAAGGTAATGATAATTATGGTTAATTTGTAATTCAATGTAAATTTAGAATTTCTGGCTTTTGAAGTTTATTCCCTATGGTGGGATACCATGGTCAGCCTTGATGCAAAAGGAGGGACTTGGTCCTGCCCCAACTTAATGTGCTAGACTTTGATGACTCCCTATTGAAGCCCTTACTCATTGGGAGGAGTGGACGGGAAGAGGGCGGGTAGGGGAGCCAGGGAGAAGCAGGAGGAGGGGTGGGAGAGAGAATTGTGATTGGAATATAAAAGGAAATCTTAAAAAATAATAAATAATTAAAAGAAATCTGTTAATGCTGGGAAATATTTTTTGTCCTTTCTTATATATCCAAACCTAACAAACCAAGAAAATAAACTTCAATTTGAAACTAAAGAGTTGATTTTACATATGTGAATAATATAAAACATGCAATATCCATTTTCAAGGCTCCATTTCTCAGATACTACCATGTAATCAGGGAGACAATAATAGGACGGGATGAGTAGAAACGCCCGTGTAAATGATGAGCACAAATGTCTCCACTTCCCGAGAAAGTCAAAGAGCCATGTTCACAACTTCAATATTTAAAAGTGTATACACATACTCACTTCTAAAACATCAAAGTACACAAGTCTTTAACATTAATAAACTATATTTAAGAGTAAAAAATTGGAGCTGGAGAGATAGCTCAGTGGTAAAAGCACTTCCTGTGCAATGGTGGAAATGTACAGCAATTGTGAATCCCTGGAATTCAGTAAAAGCCATATGCATACTGTATGTTTGTAATCCCAGGACTCCTACAAGGCAGAGGCAGGAAAATCACCAAGGGCTCTCGGGCCTGTGTAACAGAAGGAAAAGCATGGAAAGTGGAGAGAGGAGAGAGACAAAAGGAGAAGGAAAGAATGCCATTGAGATCCTGTCTCAAACAATATGGAATGAAAAATCCAATACCATAGGCTACCCTCTGACCTATACATAATTGCCTTGGCAATCACACAAAGGAATTTATGTAATTACACACAAAACACACACACACACACACACACACACACACACACACACACCATGGGGGAGGTGCAGAAACATAGAAGAAAAGACAGATAAAGATTCCCAGTTCCTTGACCAGCAATAGAATCTTAGTAATTTTTGCCTGAGGGTACAATTATTTTTATTACTTTTTGCACTTTTCTTTTTTAATCCTTATTTGTCATCAGACACACTAAAGTAGTTCCAATGTTCTGAGGAAATGAATGGAGTAAGGAAAATCATTAACACTGCCCTAAAACCTTCTGCAATGATGTCACTTAAATATTATTTTTTCAAAGTGAACGTATGTGCACACACATGAATATGTGCACACAAGGGAAACTTCTGGAGATACAGTTAAAAGAATTTCTATTTCTAGATGGTCAAACATAGTCAAGATCTGCTTGATTTTATACTTGGTCTTAATAAACTGTTATTTGTGGAGTACTGAAACAAATTGCTCCTTACGGATGAGGATAATTAGAGTAAAAAAGCTGCAGACCCAAAGACTCAAAATTGTAATGCAGCCTTTTATCAAAGGCAGTCACTCTGCTTCATCCTGACAGTTAACAGCATATGATCTGGTAAACAAATACTTTCACACGGAACAAAAGTGCTATTAAAGGCCAGAACTGTCAACACAAATTCCATTCTTACAAGAGAAAAAAAAAATACATAAACTGTTGATCACCTCTGGTTGTCTTAACTAGCATGGAGGTTGTCATGGAAACATTTCTGCGAAGTTCACAATGATGAAACACAAACACTTCCAGTCTAATTGCTATTAGGTTTAGCATACCAGAGTTTATTTATGCTCAGCGTGCACTGTGATAAAATGTAGCAGAATTAAAACTTATATTAATCCAGCATAACAATGCCAACATTTCCCTTTTGAAAAGTAAATGAAAATGAAATTCAATGGCAGGTTTTTTTTTAATCAAAAGCTCATAATGCCCCAATATTCTCAAATACCTATTATGATACTTTTGTATCCACAGTGAACAAGTTTTAAAAAGATTTTTGCATATTTACTTCCATGATGTGATTTACAAAAAAAAATCCATACTTTAATCATTAAAAACTAGACACAAAAAATTAAAACTAAAATCTCAACAGAAGTTGAAACTCTTGCTCTGTTCTTCTGTAGGTGTGACCAACTATAAACATTTGTTCAAGAATTGCACCTCATTCCATGAAGATGAAATATTATGAATAGTTTGTCCAAATCCCTCTTTTCTAATTCTGATTTCTTGATGACAGAAAACCTTAAAACATAGTCTGAAGAAAAGCAAGCATCATCAATATGTGCACAAAAAAAACCCAAAAAACCCATGATGTGGAATCCCAGGAAAGAAGTATTTTGGTCAACATTTTAATAGAAAATATTTCTTTTTTGTCTATTAAAAAATTTTAAGTTTTAAAATGTTTTCCAAAGTGTTATTAAGTGTATAGATGTGTTGCTTGCATGTATGCCTGTGCACCATATGCATAAAATTATGTCTGAGCCCAGAAGCCAGTTTCAGATCCTCTGGAACTAAAATTCATAGATGTTTGTGAACTGTTTTATGGGTTCTCGGGATTGATCCTGGTCTGGTAGAAAAGTCAGTGTTCTTGACCACTGAGATATCTCTCTCCAGCTCTCATATAAACTTTTAATTTTAATAAATGTACCTAATTAATTTTTCTTAATTATTTTCTTTTATTGCATGCCAATGGAATAGACAATACAATTTAAGACTAGGAAATGTTTTTAATTATGATATGGGTCTGGCAGAGTGGTGCACAGGGTAAGAGGGCCTGGCACCAAGCCCAACAACATGAGTTCAACCCTCGGATATTGCATGAGAAAAGTAAGGGAACAGACCTCAAAGGCTTGCCCTCTGACCTCCATGTACATGCAGTGGCATGGGTACACACATACGCACACACAATAAATAAAGTCAAAAGAATTAAGAACTATCTAGCATGTGCTCACAAGTATGATAATTGCTAAGTAGAGTAAAAGAAGAGCATTCTAGCCCCTGCTGTGGCCAAGCTAAAATTCTAGATGATGAAAGGAAAGGAAAGGTTTATAAAGCAATTATTAAAAGACAAGGGGGAAAGTATAGGTACAATTGAATTACAATGTTCACTGAATAATAGTGCTTACTCCACAATAAAAGAGGAAGAGACAAGTTTCTTCCAAATTTTAACAGACAAAGTAAGATGACAAAATGTGGAACTATTTCAAATCAAAGGACTCGTATTTTAAATAGTTCCACAAACACAAATATGTGAGTGCTAAAAACGAGATTTTTTTGTCATAATTTCCTAAAAATCACATTTTTCTTAAATCTCAAGTTCCTAACTAGTCAAAATAAGACACACCATATGTCACTGACTCAGGGTTGAACAGATGCTAACTCAATGTCTGTGTGTGATATCACTACCCCATCCAGTAACCAATGTGTGTGATCGTGGGAGGTGCATAGACAAGTCACTATGAATTGTATCTCCAAGTCTCACAAGCTACACACACCACAAAATAACGTCAAACTAGTTCGCCAGCAATCAAATCTAGGACATACAGCTAAAACCCTTAAATTTTATCCTGGGATTTCCCCTACACATCTGCATAAACGTTGAGATAATCTTTAGTTTTCCTTCCCTAGAAGGCTCCGCTATAAGATCCAGGATGGGGTCAGGTTCCCCTTGCTCCCTAATTTTGACACTGTACATCCATCTTTCTTCTCTCATTTCAGAAAGAAAAACAGCTCTAGGAATTTCCTCAACATATTCAAGTAGGAAAAAATGCGGCATTTTGGCAGCCAGAGATTGAAGGCATTTAAAACAAGGGAAGCACAAAGGAGACGTCTTAGGGATCTAACTAAAAACCAAACTATGTGAGGGAAGGCGAGAGTAAAAAGGACTGTGAAGACATTCTAGAGACTATGTTCAGAATGCCAGAGTCTCTTGAAAACATGATGTTGTATTTGGCTGTCAAAACTCCTAAGTCTCCTTGGGGCACTTTTAACTAGCTTTTCATTTATCAATTATTTTTAATCATGTGAATATATATATATACACACACACACACATATAAAACTGTGGGTTGGTGAACTCATTGCAGTGGCTTGTAGAGGCCAGGAGTTTCTGATTGCCTAGCCCTGGAGTTACAGCCCATTCTGAGGCACTGGGTTTGGGAGCTGGGAACCAAGCTCAGGTCCTCACAAGAGCAATATGGTCTCTAGGCTGCTGAGCTCCAGCCTCAATTACTGAAACAATTGCTCTCAATGAGCGATTATATAAAAACCAAATTGCTTAAGGTACTACGCAAAATAATTTATGTTGTTCAAACAAACTTAAAGCACACATGTACAGGTCTACTGGATTTAAGAAATGAAACATGTTTAACTATCAAATTGAAATTTCATTTTAGAATTTTATGCATGAGCACTATGCTTACTTCATACCCATACCCCCTCACACTCTTCTAACTCCTCCTACATCTCCCCCTACTCCCTCTCACATTCAAAACCTTTTCTTATTTCTCTCTCTCTCTCTCTCTCTCTCTCTCTCTCTCTCTCTCTCTCTCTCTCACACACACACACACACACACACACACACACAGCAGTAAGGGATTTGCTGCTTGTCTGTTTTTTGTTATTGCTGACTGGTTTTGAACTTGTTATGGAGCTGAAGAACTCCTAAGTTAGGCCTTGA
>NC_022035.1:9836742-9919232 GCF_000317375.1 Microtus ochrogaster | reverse complement strand
CACACACACACACACACACACACACACACACACGAGAGAGAGAGAGAGAGAGAGAGAGAGAGAGAGAGAGAGAGAGAGAGAGAGAATACTGAGTTTATTCAGTGTGCTCATATGCACACAAGTTTAAGAATAATCACTTGGGGATTAGAAACCTATCAGGGGCTCCTCTCTGGAAAATACTGATTCTCCACTCAGCTGAATTGATTTTATGTAGCTTTACATAGAAGGGAGGGACATTGTGAAATTTCCACTATCTATTGCTGGGATATTGACTAGAATTATCATTCTGTGATTATATGATTTTGTGATTGTGTTTTCTGCTTAGGCAATTATGCTTTTGAGAGGTGATGGGTTCCCCTTCCCTGTCATGTCTAGAAAAAGAGTTCTTAGTTTTCTGGCTTTTACAATATTTCTATCTCTCTTCTGAGATATTCCCAGAACCTATGCGTAGATATTACAACGTAGATATATTATTTGGGGTTCTGTACCCCATATCTACTTAATATTTTCATTTTTGACCAGTTGTGGATCTCTGCAATAGCATGTGTCTGATAAGTAAAAGCATTTTCAGTGTGTTGTGGCATTTATATTTATATGACTAGGCTGGTGTACAACTGGATTATACCAACTAAGCCTGGTAGTGTGTGCACTGTGTAAACGGGCAGGGGACTGAGTCACTCAGCGGACTTGGGTTGGCAGACTACCTCAGACTGTGTGCTGAGGTAGGGGCCTGAGAGTGGTTGAGGATGCCCACGAAATTTTTAATTTAATTCTTGAACATTTGTAACCCAAACTCGTGAAGGGGAAATAATTTTCCAAACTAAATAGAAAATATTTCTAAATAAGTTCTCTAATAGAATGTTCATCAAAATGAGTAGTATAAAAGAGTGTCTAACAAGATAAAAGTTCCTTAAAGGGAGAAATCAGTTTAACAAGTGTCTTGTTAATAGTAGTTTATGTTAGAGTAAGCAGTGGGGATTTGAAATCCAGTTGTCCACTATATTTAATTGAATATTTTTGCTAATATTGGATCATGTCTTCCTCAGTTGATTAAGCTAAGTTAGTGAGAGAAGAGCGTCTATTAGAAGTTAGAGAAAATTCCTGAGGTCTGGCAGTTAGACTCTATTGTTTGGTGGCACCTGAAAAGGAAGATCTGTATGCATCCAGCAACTGCAACTAATGTAGGCTTGGTGGGTTTCTTTGATACTTAATATAAAATATCTGAAGTGAGAAGACTGAGTAGTACAATTCCTACCAAGGTCAGACAGTCATAAACACACAGAAACACTTCTGCACAGATTCACTTGTGTGTAGATATAGTTATACTGAGTATTTATGCCCTATTGCACATCTCAATGTTACATAAATAAGCCTGAGACATCTATGTGTTACTTGAAACTCAGGCTAACTTACCTCATTTTTTAAAATACAAAATAAAAATTGGGATAGACTTTTTATGTTGGTGTCTAGATATCTAGTACTTAGTCTATTTTCCTTTTCTAGCTACATAAACAAAAATGAAACTGTAATGCATTGTAATATAACTCTTTATATTAATCTCATAAAGAGACACTCATTGTTGAAATCAAAAGTCCCTTTCATTCAGCTTCCTTAATACCACCAAATGTGTCCCACATGACATGAGAATCACCAATGGTCTGTAGTGGCATATCTCACGTTGTACTGTTATTGATCTGAGGTTGTGAAGGGCTGTTCGGGTGGTTGCTTATTGTCAAATCTAGAATGTGGCAGCAGGCTGAGTCCAGGGTAGGGCAGCAAGCCTGACTTTCCAATCACCAAAAATCTGTGGGTTGGCTTTTCCACCTACATTGATCTCTAATCTACATCTAATGGCCATCTACATCGATCTCAGAGAGATGAAGGATTAAATTCAAGGGAGTCACCTGACTCTGACTTGTCATCAGTCACGGGTTATTCTCAGTAACTTCCCAGCTACAAAGTCCAGATTTCTTTGTTGCCAGCAGCATTTTGGGATCACATAATATATGTGGGCGTAGTGCAAACACAGGAAAATCGTATTCCATTTATTCCATTATTTAAAGGAATAGAGTAATATAATCTAGCCTTACCTAGTATTGTTCCTACATATTGATTGGTGAAGAAAATATGCACTTGTTACAATACATAATGTGGTCATAGATACAGTTTGATGATTGACATAGTTAGCATGCACAACGCCATGGGCTCATTTCTAAGAAATAATGACAATAATTAGAAATTAAAGGTTATTTCATCAGTTGGCTATAAAATAGGATGTAAATATAAAGACCATACATTTTTAATCCATTCATTTGATAAAGAGTCAACTCAGTACTAACTATAAGGCAATGTATTAGACAGGAAAGAAAGTGATGAATCCAGAGGCCCGCCCACTTATTCACAGATACAGAGTAAAATTCTTATGTATCACTGGGTAGTATTATTAATGTTTACATTTTATTACATCATCTTTAATATCAGCAAAATAGGTTCTGATAAAAATAATGAATTATTATGATGATCACTGTATCTTTTAAAAGATTAATCTAGCCGGGCGATGGTGGCGCACGCCTTTAATCCCAGCAGTAGGGAGGCAGAGGCAGGCGGATCTCTGTGAGTTCGAGACCAGCCTGGTCTACAGAGCTAGTGCCAGGACAGGCTCCAAAGCCACAGAGAAACCCTGTCTCGACAAAACCAAAAAAAAAAAAAAAAAAAAAGGTTAATCTTTTTTTATTTTATGTATATGGTTGTTTTACATGCACATCTGTGCATATGCAAAGTGCATACAGTGCCTGTGGAAACTCAGAGTGGGCAATAGATGGTTGTTAGTCTCCACTTAGGTGCTAGGAATCAAAGCAGGTCTCTCGAAGTCTCTCAGTGATGTCACCTGCTGAGCCATCTCTCCATCCCATAATCACTGCATCTCTCTCACACAGTATGTCAGACCAAGTTGAAAATGAGAGAAGAACGAGAGAGCTTGGGAGAGGGTAGGAGACAGTATAAGGGGTGGAGGAGGAGACAGGTAGAAAGGAAGAATGAAGTAGGAAAAATAACTCTCCTATTTCTCTGTTTAGTGATCCAAACATACACTTGGAACTGCCTCTTAATTGTATGGCTAGATCTTAGAGAAAACTAGGGAAAGCATAGGTCCTGGCCAAAACTACCTCAAAGTTTATTTGGAAAGCAGATCTTTATCAATAAATTAAGGTCTGCTGTAAAACAGATTAAAATCTTTTAGCCTTTTGGGAGCTCCGAGAACAGCAACAAGCCAATGGAACCAAATAACCCATAAATCTCTAGATAGTATGAGAAATTGCAGGAATCCTAGGCATCCACTAAGAAAAAGAAAGTTAGATTTTAAAGCAAAACTGTGGAAAGGATTGCAAATGATCCTTAAAGGTCATGATTAAAATAGCATCAATGACTTTGGATGTCTCCATGCCCATTTAAAGAAAAAAAAAAAAAAACCTAATGTGTTCATGAATATCGTTCAACAGGGAAACAATGCTAGGTGTACTTAAGCATCAAAATTGTATTAGGTAGGCACGAGGGAAGAGCCAGCATGCTTTGTTTCAGACATTGACTCATTCCCTGGAGCTAAGCAATATATCTCCAAATAAATATGTTGACTGTGGCCACAGGTTGTACCTTCATTATGTACAATTTTTTTAGGGGGAAGGGATCTTACATTCCCTTTCTTGTCAACACACAGAATAGGATTAAAATGCAAGAGACACGTAAAAGGAAAACCAAATCAAACATGTTTTGTTAAATCAGTCCCTAGGCATACATGCTATTTTGTAATCTTTCCATAATCTCACCCAAAGAAGGACTTCATCTTGTAAAAAAAGTTCATCAGTGTATATAAACTTCCCCAGAGCATGAATTCTGTAATAACTTAATGTAATGCCAAAGCAAGCTTAATAAGAAAATGCGATGTGTGGTATTAAAATCAAATGGGTTACCTTTTGATGTTTTTAAAATAGCTTTACAAACTGTTTTGTATTTAAATGGAACACAAGACACATACCGAACATTTTATTCCATACTATATATTTTGTTGGTATACAAATATAAGTGGTGAATTTGTCCATGCGCCACTTAAAACTGTTAGTTACTCTGTCAAGATAAAAATTTTCCAAATAAAATACAGCTAATAAATAAGATACAAACCTATAACAGCTTTTCTATAATGAAACTTTCTATTTAATTTGCTTAAAATCAACATTTTTATTTCTATGTGACATAATTAGCTGTCCATACAAATAACAAATCCACAAAAATCTCTTATCTAAGATAAATTTCTTTCCTACTGCAAGCAATACTTTGCTTTTTTTCAATACTGATTATCAGTTTGAAGGTATAGTAAGTCAAGAATAGCTAAATATATTTTAAATGCATTCAAAAATTTACAATTCATAATTTTATAAATTGTGCACTTTTGAAAAATGACCTATAACAAGTAACTGTATAGCTGATGAATCCCATACTACAGCCCAGAAACACTGTGTATTCAAATGTTAGGTGCTGCAGAACCCAGAGCTCTCAGATCTATGAAGCTTTCCTCTGATCCATCAGCTTAGAAAATGTTTATAAAAAAAATTTTAAAATGCAGTGTAAACATTTCAGCCCTGAACCTTCTTTCTATGCCTTTGAACCTTCACTTTCAAGTGCAGTACCTAGCTATCCACAGAGAATAGCTGCAGAAAGCCCCAAAGACGGGTAAAACAGAATTTCTGACTCAAGAAATAAAGATCAGCTGCACAGCATTCCCATATGGCAGTCCAGATCAATGAGAAAGCAAGACTAGGAATTTACAGTATCTATCTCACATAGTATAGCATGAAGGCTGTATTTCATTATTTCATTTCTGGGAACAAGAATCCCAATGGCAGAGGTGGGAGAGAGGATGATAAGACCAGGAAGACAGCCAAACTTTATTTTAGGCAGAATTAAAACTTCTGGGAGGAGGTCATTGTATTGATACCATAAACAATTTTTTTCACTAAACAATTGTCCTGTGTCAAAAACAAAGCATTTATGATTTATGAGAATATTTAACCAAAATTATGACAAAAATGTCTGGTATTTTTCATTTTAGATGGTAAAGGCTTATATGCTTTATATAAAAATATAATTTACCACACTTCCAAGTTTTGTGAAAGAAAAGCCTATACACACTGAATATAAAAAAATCCAAGAGTTTACGAACAAACGTTTGAATACTTACAACATACAATTGCGATGCTATCAATTCTAATGGACTAATTAATACAACAATGACAAACGGTCACTGCATGGTCTCTACGGAGGACCACTGGCCAATATGGTGAAGTTTCATTCCCTGTGTGTACCCCTACGAAACTTCAATCCATTAGGCATCGAACTTCTGAGAAAACATAATTTCCACATTCAACATTAACTAGTCTCTTAAATACTGTACACTATCAAACCTATTATCATCACCTTAACAACACATTCCCCTACTCCATTCTATCCACGGCATGACCCCAGCTCTCCGGTACAAGGCAACAGGCACACTTCATCCCCTACTCCATTCTATCCACGGCATGACCCCAACTCTCCGGTACAAGGCAACAGGCACACTTCAAAATGAAATGTGACATTCAAAACCTCTCTCGTTTTAATTATCTTATACTATTATTACAAAGTGCAAAACACGGAGTAGTTTGTAACAGCAGGAACTCACTTCTCACAGTGTCAGAGACTCTGGGTGTCTGCAATTGTGATTAGGTACAATCCAGAGCTGGTAAGACCCCTATTCTATGCTGCTCCTACCCTCACATGGCAGAAAAAGGGGGAAGATTTTTAGGGCTTTTAAAATACATACATACATACATATGTATATAAGACGAAAAAAAATCCCTTTCGTGACCTAAACAGATGTCTAGCGCTCTTGTCAGGAATGCCATTATATTGGTAGTAAGTTTTCAATACGAGAATTTCAAAAGGAACTGGACATTCAGCCCATACTTCTGCTTCTCAGCTTCATCATGCTTGAAATAAACCTCACCCCCTACTTTCCTATACCATGGCATAGGTGTGTAATTGCTAGAAAATTTTAGTATCCTTCACGTCTTCTCTCTATCATTCAATGTACCATCAAATTCTCTTAATTCGTTTAGCAGCTTAATGGCATACATTTATGTCAGCTATTAGAATTCTTGTATTCCCCTATCAACTGCGAAGCTTTGACAGAGTGAACTATGCTCCCTATGGCTTGGTTTCCTCATCTGGAAGGTGGAAATGACAATGGTATGCATCTCTCTAAACTACTGAAAGGATTAAGTTAATCCCAGCACTTAAAAGCCTAGAGAAGTGATCAGATCAAAGCCAGATGCAAAGAATGGTACCTGCTCTTGGCATCACTGTCAATTTTTTAATCACTCTAATAACTTGATTCTCTTTTCTTGCCAATACTTTTTTAGTCCAAATTCCTACCTTTCTCATCTGGATAAATTAATTACCTCAAACATAATGTAAACCTTTCTAATCAGCAGCAGCTACAAAACTGGTCATCCTGCCTTTCTTCTTGCTGTCGTCTTTACTTAAGAATTTTTATCATGCTTCTTCTGCTTTTAAATTCTTTGATGAGCTCCTATTGTCCTTGCAAATGTCTCCATGTAAATATTTGAAGACAGCATATAAAAGGGTGACAATCCAGTAAATTTCCCCAGTCACATGTCTCCATGCCCCCTATCTCTCATGTCTTTAACACACACAATTTATCTGTTATCCCAGTATGTGACTGAACCGAGCATATTGCATTTAAATAATGGAAACCAATGTGTTACTGGTGTTAGTTTATCTTAGATATTCTGTCTTCATGTAGAGAACAGCTAAAAAGCCTAGAAGCTTTTGTCCATAGTGTTTCATGTGGAATTTTCCATAACTTTCTTTGAACAGTAAGCATATGAATCACGGCTACTCAACGTCTGGTCAGAAGGCCAGCATCATCAACATCACCTAGGAGCCTGTGAGAAATGTTAATTATCAGGCCTCAGGGGAGACCACAAAATTCCAATTTCGAAGGACAGACACAAGAGTATGCTTTGTCATGGGCTTTCTGGATGCTCTTTGGCAAGCCAATGTTTGAAAATTACTAATAAGAATGATTTTCCCCAACTATACTTCAAGACCTGCTAGAGTCAAGCTTATTATTAATACGGTTAGTCATGCATTACTCATCCCATTAAAGAAAGAAAGAAATCCTGAATGCTATTAGTGATGGATCCCAGTCCTTTACAGATCATAGACATTTAAGCACCTTTATGATTGTTCTGTAGAATGTGCCCCCAAACAAAAGCTCCTGTGGAAACGTTGAAAACTAAGAGGAATGAGATGGTGATAATGCGCTCACTGAGATTATGAATTAAAGGAGACAGTGAGACCACCATTCACTTCCCACGTGTGAGCCATCTTCATCCACATAAGATTCTGCCATTGACCCCAAATCAGTAAGACCAACCAAAGATGAAATAAAATCTCTATAACTGTAGTAGGAGCTGCGGGCCTGCTTTTCGTCCCACCCGGCTCCCGCACGGCTAGCTTTACACCAGAAATAACAACACACAAACTGTATTCTTTTAAACACTGCTTGGCCCATTCACTCTAACCCTTACAGGCTAATTCTCATATCCTGATCAACCCATCTCTAATAATCTGTGTAGCATCAGTCTTACCAGGAAAGATTCAGCATGTCTGACCTGGCAGCTTGCTTCATGGTGTCTGCCCAGGAGAGGGGAGCATGGCCTCTGAGCTCACTTCCTCTTCCTCCCAGCATTCTGTTCTGTTTACTCCTCCCACCTATGTTTTAACCTATGAGGCCAAGCAGTCTCTTTATTACTTAACCAATGACTTTCCTCCACCATATAACTACAGTTCAAAATGTTTCTTTGACCATTATTAGTTGATTATTTCCAATTTAGTCATATAGAATGAGTCAAGTAGCATAAGCACAGTGATTAATTTACGATAGTCCAGATAATAACCAAACAGTAAAATATCATCTTGATAGGTAAAAGGGAGACTGTAGTTAGTTAAAACCTACAGGCTACAGGAACGTTTATTAAACTTATACAGCTACAAATAACTTTACATTTATCTATATTAAATTTACTCCTGTGAGTTCTATTCCAGCCAGTCAAGAAATTCCAAAGCTTTATTCTGTCTTACTTATAAAGGATGTAGTCAAAAATAGTCTGGTCGGGCTGGAGAGATGGCTCGGTGGTTAAGAGCATTGCCTGCTCTTTCAAAGGTTCTGAGTTCAATTCCTGGCAACCACATGGTGGCTCACAACCATCTGTAATGAGGTCTGGTGCCCTCTTCTGGCCTGCAGACATACACACAGGCAGAATATTGTATACATAATAAATAAATTAAAAAAAATAGTCTGGTCTAGTATTTAACCAGTCATTTAGTACACCTGTCTGTTCTTAGCCTTACCACACACTTCCTCTAACGTAATTTTTAAAACATAATTAATACTCTCCATTTTGAAAATCATACTTATTGGTAGCAAATTTTATCTAGAAAAAAAATATGTGTAAGGACAGTGGGACCTGTGTAAGTTCTTTTAATTCATTTGTAATCCGGAATGAGTGGTTTAGAGGAAAATTTGTTCTTTTTGTTATTCTTATTCATAAATGTTAGAAACTATTCCATCAGAGTAGATCCTAGGATCAGTAAATGAGGAAATGACAAGAAGCTAAACTAACTGTACCTCTACACAACTGGGAAAGCAATGGTCCACAGATGAAGATCTTCAGCAGAGTGTACGACTCACACCACTAGAAAGTCTCAAATGGTTTCACCCAATAGCTTTTCACTGTTTAGGCTTCATATGAGCCACTGTGAGCAATTTAAGTTGCATAATTCTGAAATTTGTAACCTACAGATTTTAGAACAAACACACACACACAAGTATGCACTCATGCATTCATGTGCATGGGCACACACAGACACACAATCAGGCGCGCGCACACACACACACACACACACACACACAAACGTTTTTATACCACAGTCAGAAGTGCTTGGCTTAAAGATGTTGTCTTCAATGAAGTCATTTTAAAACTAACACTTGAAGAAGGCAGAGTGTATTACTAAATAAGTCATTTCCTAATGCAGCCATTTATTTAATAAACACTTATTTAATTCCTGTCATATAAAAATTGATACGGTAGGTCTTTTGTTCAAACTCAAGGGGGTAAAAACTATCACACCCTTTGGGGAGCTCTGCCTTTATCTAAGGCACGGAAGTAGAAAAATTAATCGGATGAAACGTGTCATTGTGATCATTAAGTAGGACAAGAAGCGGGTTATTAGAGCTCACAGGGTAGGTCAGTTTGGTCATGGAAGATGGTCAGGAGGAAGCCCTGTTTGAACGAACACAAATAACGAGTAAAGGAGCAGAGTGGAAAGACAGTGTATTCTCCATAAAGAGCAAAGAAAAAGCTGTTATGCAGCCCGTGAGTCAAAATAAAGGTCACTGTTTGAGTAAATAGACACCCGGCATGCTGAAGATGAGGGGAGGGAGGGAAGAAAAGAGCCATGTGTTGTTCAACTTCTGAAGGTTGTGTGAAGAAATGTAGTCTTCTAGCCATGAGTGAATATAATTGTCAGCTTCTGGGAGCTAAAGAGACGGTTTTCTCTAAGAGTGGAATGCATGGTTAATGTGAACATATTCCAGGGGAAGACCACAAATCTGAGAATACTTGTGCAACACAAATTGACCTTGAGTATGTACTGGGGAAAAAAAAGAAAACAAAGTTATATAGGTAGGGAAAAAAGGAAGTATAGAAAGTGAGGGACAAAAACCGGACTCTCTGAACATGGCGAACAATGAGGGCTGATGAGAAGCCAATGACAATGGCATGGGGGTTTGATCCTACTTAATGTGCTGGCTTCATGGGAGCCTAGCCAGTTTGGATGCTCACCTTCCTAGATATGGACGGAGTGGGGAGGACCTAGGACTTACCACAGGGCAGGGAACCCTGACTGCCCATTGGACTGGAGAGGGAGGGGGAGGGGAGTGGGGGGAGGGGGAGAAGGGTGGGAGGAGGGGGAGAGAAATGAAAGGCTGGGAGGAGGCAGAAACTTGGCTTTTTTTTTCCTTTTCTCAATAAAAAAAAAGATAAAAAAAGGAAAGTGAGGGACAAGTAAAAGTAAGGCTTGTCACTATCAGAAATGAGAGCCATTATAACCAGATGGATGACTGAAAACCAGTGTCGTAGCATATCAGCATATAGGATGTTAGAGAACATCCTGGAGAGGCACTGATGTGTCCTTAAGTTGTTCATTCACTGGGCGAACATGCACAATGTGCCCTTGGCATGTCTGCACTGTAGTAGACACTGAAATAGCAAACACACAGACACATATACCCCTTTCTTCCTTTCTCTCTCTCTCTCTATCTCTCTGTCTCTCTCTGTCTGTCTCTCTGTGTCTCTCTGTCTTTCTTAAACACACACACATGCACATGTGCACATCAAACTAAGACATAAAATAGGAAAAGCCGCTGAGAAAACATGCACTTATATATGTATTTTAGGGAGCTGCTTAATCAGAACAAGGAAGAGTTTAGAGACCTAAGAATGTGCCTCTGATACTGGAGATGGAGACAACGAGACAGACTGAAGTAATCTACAGGAAGTTAGACTGACAGTAGGTGATGATCTGTGATAATTAAGAAGAAAAACAAAAAAAAAAGAAAAGAAAAACAAAAGGGACATTTTTAAATTTTCTTTCTTTCCTCACAGATTTTCACATTTTCAACTGATTTTATAGAGACTTTTTATCAGCTGCTCTTTATATTAGTTATTCCATGTTTGCAAACTTTTTTGCAGTTGCTCTTTTCATTCAATGTCGCTTTAATTATGTAAAAATTTAGAATATAGCTTCAATAATCACAAATACATAGATTCTCAAATCCAGCAGTCTCTGCCATTGAGAACATTCTGGGAGCTGAACGTCAATAACTGTACAGAAACCTGTAGCTAGAAAAACAAAAATTGACCTTAGAAAAAAGTAGCATTTTACTCCCAAATAAGAAACTCCAAGAAGAAAGTAGATCCAGTAAGAGGTGGGCACAGGGCATTGCAAGAAGAAATTCATTTGCAGACAGCACAGAAAGCAGAGGTTAGAGACATAAATTACAGACAGTGTTTCCAAAGGTAAACCTGTAGTTGCGGAAACTAATCAGATGAAATGAGTCACTGTCACAAAGACACAAAGATGAGCACTGTATGTCTCTGCCTCTTAATGATGTCATAATTGAGCATATCAAATTGGGATTTGATGATATACCTTTGAACTTTACAAAAACAGACACAAGAGAAACTTGAGAGCATCTGTCGTGAAATGTCGTAAGGGATCTAACCTGTCACATGACTCAGTACACCAGGTATGAGATATATGCCAACATGAGATACTTTCTTCAGTAGTAACCCTAAAAAGATGGCAGTCATTTTCTCAAGAAAACGTTTCTTCCTTTCTGCTTCTTTTCTATTGTCCTCTCAAATCTGTGGGATGAAACAGGACATTCTTAAAATTCACACTAATGTAGCACAGGTAGTTTCATCCTGCTTTCATATTCCTTCTTCTTAGAATAAAATTCGAAATTTCATAAGTCTTAGTTTCGGGGAAATCATTTGGACCAAAAAAAAAAAAAAATCTTGGGTTTTCATTGTCTTTGCAAATGCAACTATCTTCGAATACAATCATTCTGCTGGGGATCTTACAAGTTCCGCTTCTTTTCATGGTGTGTGCATGTATGTGCGCATCTTCATATGTGTGCCAATGTGCATGAATATATAGAGAGAGATGTACATGTGCACACATGTTCACTTTCATGAGGAAGCCAATCATGTCACTTGACTTCCTCAGTCATGTTCTATTCCTAAGGCAGGGTCTCTGACTGAGCCTAAAACTTACCAACGAGACCGCCAGCGACCAAGCAACCACAGCCCGAATCCGGGATACTCTTTGGTGCGTGCTTAACCTACCTCCCAACACCATTATGGAATACAAAACTCACACCGAAAGCATCAAGTACGTGTTGGGGGGGTTTGGGAGGATAGGTCCCTGAGCTTAGCAGAAGTAGCTCCATAGTTGGGCCCAGACACATGTAGTCATACATGACACTGACTTGTGGAGTAGGGCTTTGGCCATTTGCTGAAGTTCTTGTTAGTGAGGCTCCAAGGACCTACTGTGAGGGGTTGTGAAGTAGAACCCCAGTTTTCCTGCCTGGGCTGGCTTCATTTTTACAGGCTGTGTTATCATTCCTATGCTAACCACTATTTTAAAATGAAAGACAAAGCTCTTTCAGAGGTTTTTTTTTTTTTTTTTAATGGCTGTTTTTAAAGACAATTTGATTGAATAATAAACTCCTCTTCCCTGCCAAAAAAAACAAACAAAAAAAAAAAACCTTACCAAGAGATATCAGGGATCATTCTGCTGCAGATCCCAAGTGTGGGATTACTCATTAACACTTACTGCCACAGTTGGCTTATCTATTTGCTGGGGATGAAAACTTAGGTCTTCATTCTTGTACAATAAGTAGGATCTTTACTAACCGAGAAATCCCCTTTCCCCAAATCACAGTTCTATATTTCCTTTCCTCAGTGAAATAAGTTTTACTTTTTAACTCAGCATCCTCTTTGATTTCATAACACTATTTTGTATTAACTCTTTGTTACTGCTTTGTCAGCCTTTCAACTTCATCAGTCTTGAACAATACCAGGTATCTCTACCTGACAATAGCTAACTAGTGGGATTATGTTATCTTCTAAGGTATTAATTCTGATTCTTCCAGGAGCTGTTTCCATGGCTTATTATTCTTATTCCATTTTTAATTCTGAATCTGACAGATCAATCAATATTTAAAATTATATAATACACCTAAGGAAAATTCTTAAGTTAATCAAAATGTCGTATAATATTTTGTTTTCAATACTCTTTTTGCTTAGGACAATCTACGTTGAACTAATTGAATGTACACTTCTATGGCACATCTGAATCCAGGGTATCAAAGGAGTCAAATTTGTAGCAATGAGAATGGCTAAATATGCATGTACAAATAAGGGCCTTCAACTCCTCCAAATGCCCCACAACTCCATTAGGAAATATCCAGAATATTGCCGTGGTGTTTCTTCACATACTTCTCCTAATTCTACTAGAACCTTCCTATTTTGCTTCTCCGGACATTGGCCACTAGTATCCTCAGGCTGTGTGGAACTCTCCTTAGCAACACTGGGTGTTAGCCATTAGTAAGACAGGGACCACATTCAGGTTCCTTGGTTCTTCTGATGCTAATGGTAGTTGTCTAACTCCTTAGTCACTGCTAATGTAGGCAATAGTTCCAATTTATGGTTACTTCACTGTTTGGTGTTTTATATCATCTTACAAAATACCATTGATTCAGTAGGGAAAAAGAATCTCTCCCAATCACATTTGGGGTAGTTTTTCGAATATAAAACCTCATTTTGGGTCTGGCTTAAATCACTCAGGATGGTGTTTTCTATTTCCATCCATTTGCGTGCAAAATTCAAGAAGTCCTTGTTTTTCACTGCTGAGTAGTACTCTAATATGTATATATTCCATACTTTCTTCATCCATTCTTCCATTGAAGGGCATCTAGGTTGTTTCCAGGTTCTGGCTATTACAAACAATGCTGCTATGAACATAGTTGAGCATATACTTTTGTTGTATGATAGGGCATCTCTTGGCAAAGGGTTTTCGATCCTACTGCACTTACTGGCTTTGTGGGAGCCTAGGCAATTTGGATGCTCACCTTACTAGACCTGGATGGAGGTGGGTGGTCCTTGGACTTCCCACAGGGCAGGGAACCCTGATTGCTCTTTGGGCTGATGAGGGAGGGGGACTTGGTTGGGGGAGGGGGAGGGAAATGGGAGGCGGTGGCGGGGAAGAGAGAGAAATCTTAAATAAATAAATAAATAAATAAATAAATAAACAAACAAATAAATAAATACATACATACATAAATACATAAATAAATAATAAAAAAACCTCAGCTAAGAAACATAATCCTGACATGTCTACTAAATCTTACAGAGACTGATTTAGTGGCTACCCCTGCTCTCTGTCCTTTGTTCTAGACCAATAACAAGTTTTGCCTAGAGCAAACAGCAGTCCATCTAAGATGTTAACAACATCTGTTAGAATAAATACTTGCTCCATAACCCTCTTTGACTATGGAAGCATCTGTAACCCAGAACTTCTATCGTGTTAAGCCGAGTCAATCCCATGAAGATACAGTCATCACATAAGCCAGTAAAGAGTAAAAACTCACCCAGAACATACCAAGTGCAATCCTCTAGGATCATTACGAATACATCTCTTGATCTGACATCCCTCCCTCCTTGAGAAACTAATGAAAAGTATTAACTGCAATGTTTCAACTGTCTGCAACCAGATGCCGTGTTTTATGGAACAGTAAATCGTGAAGAAAAGTTAACAAAGTAACTTCTACAAAAGGAAGACAGAAAAAACATAAAAATTAGAATATGGTGGTTTAAAACAAAAATATATGCTAAAAATAAATTTTATATATATATATTATATATATACATATATATAGAGAGGGGGATTTCCTAGAGTTTTGTGCTCATCTGGCATGTGTTCACTCAGGCAAATGAATTCACATTTAAAGTCAGCTATGGACAGTGCTCCGTGGGGAAGCAGATCTAATTTGTTTATTGCCTTCAAGACTATACAAGGATTCTTTAAATGGGGACATCATTCCAAGAATGGAAAATACATACGATACATACGAGCACTTATCATGCCCTTACTTGTATCATATTCAACTTATGGCCCATTGGACAAAACAAGTCACATTCCTAAACCAGACTCACTGTGTGTGGGGGGGGGGTCCACAAGAATATAGGTCTGGGAGAGGGGGGTGCATTGCAAGCTGTCAGTACAGCAGCTTACTACGGTAGTTCCATTCCAGGGCTGTTACTTATGGCCAAAACCATTCCAATCCTTGGCTCATGTTACTCCTTAACAAAATCTCTCTTATTTTTGCTCCATACCTTATCTTTTGGAGCCCGAAGTATTTTTATAAGTGTTCTAAGATCATACCAGTCAACATATCAGAGAATGAATGCTTATGTAGGATTCAAAAGTATTTTAAAATTTAAAATGTACCATATGCCACAGCAAATGCTCACTACTAAATTCTTAAAGCTCTTATGGAAGGAATAAAAATTCCTTTGTATATAAGTGCAAAAGCCTTTAAACACATCAGGGTGAGCAGTTCCCCCACCAGGAAGAAATGCATCATTCACTATTGATGTCCCTGGGTCAAGCTCTGGAGGCACTTTGGGTCTGTAATCAATATTGAATGGACTATCATACAAAATGTCCAAAGTGTCCAAAGACTCAAACCTAAAGAATCGCTTTCTTCTGGTTGATAATGTCCAGGACTCTTAGGGGCCAGAGAGACAACACCAGAAAGTACTGCGGACATCAACCGTCTGCAAAGCAGTCAGAGTTAACCACGGCATGAGAAAAAAATAAACTCTAAGAAATCGTTTTCACCTTGCAGACTGTTACCATTTTTATGGGCTCTGTGATGACTGCCATGATTTTAACAGGTAAAGTAATTAGAATGCAGAACCTATGAAGTTGTGGCTACACTTTTGTGTTTAGCGTTATTTGGTGTGCCATTTCAGAAATCACCAATTCAATCCTATCAAGATGATTTTTTTTTCTCGAAAATAAACATCTACTGGAAAGAGGAAATGTTCCTATGTGCAGTTCTCAGTTAGGTGGGTCTACCTGGACTGAAGAAGTTGCACTGAAAAGAGCTAGTACAGAATACCACTAACAGAAAGAATAAAGTCTGAATGGTCTTTCTGACTGCGATAATGCCAAATGAGGTGTTATTATGTGCCGAAATAGCAGAATCCTTCGGAGCCTTTCCAGCAAGGAGGCAAGTGTGGAACCTTACTTATGCACAGAGGAGCTTTTTTTATGTTGTTGTTAAATTAGGCCAACAGCGGAGTTATTTTTAGATCACTTACTTCACTTTCTCTTCTTAATGGGCTGGTATACAAAATAGGACAGAAAATGCACCATATGTCACAGCACATGCTCAATCCTAAATTCCTAAAGCACTCAGGAAAAGAAGAGATCCCTATCTTAAAATACGGGATTTTGCATTCAGATAAAGTTAAGAGAGTGGAGGTTTGAGCGGTTGTTTTGTTTGCTTGTTTGTTTGTTTTTTATCATTTAACCACAAGGCACATTCTTTTAAGATAAGTTTTGAAAAATGCCAGTTCAAAATAAACTATATGAAAAGAAATAAGCTTGGAATGAATACAGCCCAGGTCAAAGTTATGATTGTAAGTCAGCTTATATATCAAGCAGCATTTCACATTCAATGGTGATAAATCAAAAATTCCCTAAAGTTACAAACTTTAGGTGATTCACCTATTTGATTTTTATATAAAATCAATGTAAAGTTTCTTTAAAATTTTTCAATCTTGTAAAAATAAGAACTTTTAAAACTTCTTTTTTGCATTTTAACATGTGTATTGATTCAAGGCCTGTAGCCATGCTCCAGAAAAGGGAATTGCTATTTGAGATTTACAGTATCCGAACAGCTTTGCAAAGATGGGACAGAATTCAAGACATCAAAGACACACAGGAATTTGACACATACCTTGTAATAAAAAAAAAGGAACACACAGATTTGTTAAGTGTTTAAAATCAGTTCAACAAAAATAGTCACACAACAAAACTTTCACTTAACTCTTCGCAATGCCCTGCTTTCACTGCAGCAAACAAATTGCAAGGCAAAAATAAAATTGTGAGCTCACTGGTGTGTCTCCCACTGAGGGACAGCTAACAGTGAAGATAAAGGTACAGAGTCCTTATCCCCCGCCCAACACACACACCCCTACGCACACAATAGCAAATGAAATATCAAAAATGTAGGCATTCTCTTGTACATTAATTGATAAAAGATATGTTCAGATTCCAGTGTTAAGTATAAAGTCCTATTTTTCTTTTGAAATTGGGGCAGACAAATATTTTTATAATTCATCATCCTATGTAACCTATATTCACCAAATTAAAAGAAGCAAGACAATATAATATTCTAAACCAATATAGGCATTCGTAGATCTAGAAGTTAACTTATCAATAGCTTTCTTATAGTCACCAAATTATAATTCACTAAGAAAATAATGTAAAAATAAGTAAATGTATGTCATAAAACTTGGAGTATACAGGGTATATTTATTATTGTTGTTGCAAAACATATTTCTGTATATAAATGTTATCTTAGACATATTACACGTCTCACATTTATAAATACTTTAATATAGTATTTTATATATTTGCTTATCTTGTAAAAATAATTACCTATCATAGTTATAAGAATGTTATTTAAGTGGAATCCTGGGCTAAATATATAAATAAAAATCACAATATCTTGTCAAAAGGAAAAATAATAACAACTGCAGACACCTGAGATAGTAAAATCCTAAATGGCTGCTTTTAAAGAAGAGGGGCCTGGGGTGGGAAGGAGTGGACGCATCTGTTTGCACTCAGACACCAGACCTAGCTGGGAAGCAAAAGTCCTGTCTAAATTGATTGAGACACTTTTGGAGATCAAATCAAACAGCTCTAAAGTAACTATCCCTGACGTTGACACCAAAACTAAAGCACCAACGTGTTTTACTGGACGTTTAACCTGCTTCATACTTACAACACATTTTCATCCAGGAAAAGCAGTGGTGCAACTACTGGCATATTTTAAAGTAAAGACCAAAATCTACTAATCTTCTGAACAGGTAATGTGGACCTGGGATGTGCCTCAGCAATTTATTTTCACTGCTTGCTAAATATATTTAAATTAACTAATGTTCATCATTACTCATCCATTAAATTTAAGTAAGTACAATGGCATCCCAATTCCAACATTTTATGAAAGGTATTTGCAAGGCTGAACTAGATCTTGAAAGACAAAAAAAAATGTGTGTATTGGCATGAATTCAATTATTCCCAATCAGTAAGTCCTTTCCGTGCTACAATATGGCATAAGAATAGCTACTACCCACATACAGTAACCACTTTGAAGCATGTGCTTCTCATTGTAGGATCACTAACATATGCTTACAACTCCAATGAGCTAAAGAATATGTATTACTTGCCAAACCTTTCTTCCACTGAGCACATATCTTCTCAGCAAATAATTATTTCCAGAGTAATGGGAAAAGGAATCTTGCTCCTGTGACTGTATTATCCCATGCCTTTTCTTGGTACTAGAGAGCAGAGAAGACACAGAAGCTAAAGGTTTCCTTGAATGTTCTTCCTAAGTCTTTTCTACTACTTGAAATCAATAAGGAAATGCCTGATGTTTTCAATCTAACTTCCCAAACATGCCAGCATGTTTCATAGTAGCCAATAGGATGCTCAAGACATAGTATTGCGGTCCAGAACCTTCCTCTACAGAGTTCACATCACAAGATAAAATGATCCAGACTACTGGTCACAAGGGAGAGGATTCAAATCGCAGCTGAAGAAGGCTATCTCATTTAATAAAGAAAAACATCAGGGCCGGGCGGTGGTGGCGCACGCCTTTAATCCCAGCACTCGGGAGGCAGAGGCAGGCGGATCTCTGTGAGTTCGAGGCCAGCCTGGTCTACAAGAGCTAGTTCCAGGACAGGAACCAAAAGCTACAGAGAAACCCTGTCTCAAAAAATCAAAAAAAAAAAAAAAATCAAAAATTGCTTCATTTCAGAACCAAAAAAAAAAATGGCTCCTCTAACATAAAGCATAATTGAGAGGCAATTTTCACCTTAGATACAAGACTAGAAAGTTTTCAGAAAGAACAGAATTCAAAACAACAAAAAATTACCATAGACATAAATGGCATGAAATCATGCTATCTGAATCCACTAATGGAATGCAAGAAAAACACTAACTGGAGTCAAAACAATATTCAGAACAGGAGACTCCTTTATTTATTATTTATTTTACAGAATTTTTTTTCCAAAACTACTTCATTTTGCAATGACTAATTGATTATTCTAAAATGATTGTATTTAAAAAAATAAAATGATTGTATTTAAAAGCAAATCAAAGTTGAAGGCTTTTGATATATCCTTAAAAGAAAATGCTGCAAAAGTGTAATAATCTGAAAGTAAAATAGGGCAACGTCTAGTTTTGCCACATCTAATAGCTTCAGAGAACTTCATGAATAAACAATTGTAACATCACTTGCAAATACCACAAACAAAATACAAAATTAATTTTTAAGCTTCAGGTTTCCAGTTTCTAAGAATAAATTGGTTCAATCAGAGATAATATTTGACTTCTGAGCATATCGATGAAATCATATTTTCCTCCAAAGAATATTCCTGGATGGGTCGTTTGTAAGTGTACTGCTTGACCAAAGGGGGCAAAAAGCAAGGAACTTGATACCCCTGCTTCTGGTAACTGTTTCCCTTGCTTCCAGATGCTCATCACTCTCAGGGTCATCAAAAAACCTCTTTAACATAAATAGTTGCCTCATAAACCCAGCACTCTAGTTCATAAGACAAAAAACATACAGAACAAAGGAAATTTTATTTTCAAATAGGAAATCAAAACAATCTTACAGGAAAGGTGGGGAGGCTAAAAAGGGAATTTTAAATGCATAGTTACTACTGAATAGGGGCGGCTACTATGTAGAATACTGACACACAGTAATTTTTAATTTGAAGGCAAGTTCAACAATATATTTTTTCATATATACTTTATAGATTTTAAAGACTTCTGATTTAGGTTGAGAAATTAAATATCGTGTCTACAGTCATATGACCAGGCTCTGGCTAAGCCTGGGATTTATTCCCCATCTGGCTGATTACAGTTTTCCAGTATTGTCAGGTTCACCTCTTTACTAACAGATAACCCAGCCAGGCTTTCACCGAGCTACAAAGAAAAGAAAATCACTAGAAGACATCCAAGCAGATAACATCCACAAGCCATTCAAAAATTCAGATGTCCAGTTCCTGAGGAGCAGTGTGTTATATCCAGAAGAAAGAACGTGAACTAAGGAAAGAGGTAACTCTGGGGTCTGGGGTTTTCTAATTATATAATAGCGGGGGAAAAGTAATTTATGTCCTTGTCTTCAAAAAGCTTATGATGAATCTTCCTTGAGATCTCCTATAAAGTTGATATAAGGATCCAAGTAGAAACGTGAGAATCATTTTATCTGTAAAAGTTTTACAAGTATGAAAGCTAGTAAGTCTAGTCAAATGTTCACAGTCAAATCAGTTGAGAGCTCACAGTCGTATCTGAACTTAGCAATGAAGAGATTCAAAGCATCATCTTGTTTTCATGTTCTGTGTTGTGATTTGCTGGAAACGGGGAGTGTTCGGAAAGTGATGGCTTAAGTTGGGTGGTTACAGCTCCTGCACTTAACATTCGTGCAAGCAAATTAAATTTAAACACTAATATTGGAATATAATTTTCCATCAATTTCAAATCCTAAGTTAATGATATTTATAACAGTCCATTCCAGTGAAGGAAATAAATGAATTTCCAATTCTAAATAGTTTGTTGATACAAACAAACAAGAGAAAGCTTTTTTTTTGGGGGGGGGGGGGTTGTTCTTTTCGAGACAGGGTTTCTCTATGAGAAAGCTTTTAAAACTTTATTTTTTTTTTCAAAATACTTAGTGGAATCCTCAGAAAAATTTCAAAGTTCCACTTTATTTTTATATAGTTTTAAGTAAAGCACTGTGATACTGCATAGAGTAAGAATCACGGACATAGAGATCTTAACAAAAGCCTTGACTTTGGTTCTGGGGGAATACTCCAGAGAAACAGGCACAGGTAAAACACGCCACCTTTAAACAGACAAAAAGCAAAATCATCTTTGTCTCACTCCCTCTCACGTTTTTTCTAACTCGGTCCTACTTAAAGAACTCTAGTAATATACCTTTTCTTTATGTAATTTGTTCTTTATACATGAAATTGCAGGTTTCTATTCCACTCAAGTCAAACATAAACTCAAAACCAGAAAATCCAGATCAGGCATGGTATTCAGCCTTGTACCAACTTTCCCCAAATTATTCTTGTGAACAGCAAAAATACCACAGTGGAATTTTTGACTTAATTATATTGTAGCCAAGATGTTTCCTCAACAGCATCATGCTTAAAAATTTTAAAAAGTGTCCTGTTCAACTGTATTAGAACTTTTTAGTCGAATAAATATTTTTATATCCTAGTAACAAATGACGATTGATCCCTACACCTAACGTTATGTTTAGCTTGACTTGACATAATTTACTTAGGTGTTGTCTTAGTTCAGGTTTCTATTGCCATGATGCTATGAAGCTATGACCAAACAGCAACTTAGGGAGAAAAGGGTTGATTTGGCATACACTTCCACATCTTAGTCTATCATCAGAGGAACTCAAACTGGGCAGGAACGTGGAGACAAGAGCCAACGCTGAGGCCATGAAGGAGTGCTACTTACTGGCATGCTCAGCCTGTTTTCCTTAGAGCCAGTACCACCAGCCCAGAGATGACACCACCTACAATGGGTTGGATCCTTCTGCATCAATCACTAATTAAGAAAAATGCCCTACAGGCTTGTCTACAATCTGATATTATAGAGACCTTTTAGGTTTTTTTTCACTTTCTTTATATTTATTCTTTGTGTCTTTCACGTCACGAAGCTCGATCCCATTCATTTCCCATCCCGTCATATTTGCCCTCTGCCCTTGCAGCCTCTCCCACCAAATAAAATAAAGTAAAATTAAAGAGAAAAAGAAAAAATAATGGAGGGATGTCGTCTCGGAAGTTAAACTGCAGTGTGACACAGTGAGTTATGCTATGCAGTAAGCCCTTTTATTCATATGGCTTTATGTGTAAGCGTTCACTGAAGGCTCATCGGTCTGGTTCAAGGCCTCCTGTTTCTGCTACACTATCAATGCTGGGCCTTCTTCACTGGGACACCTTTTGGATATCCTGTTGTTGCGCTGTGTAGTGGAGATACTGCAGCTTTGGGAGGGCAGGATCTGATCTTTCATGGGCTCCAGCAAATCACAGAAGGGGTGGACTTTGGGCTGCCCCAACTCATAACCCTTTTTCTGGGTCTGCGTAGTTGTGACTATGGTCAACTGTCTGGCTCTCCTGTCTTCACCAACAGGGTGAACTCTCTCCAACTTTAGCCCCTGCAGGGATAAGCAAGGGGTGGGACCAGTTCTCCTGCTTTCACCTCAGGGCTGGATCTCCCACACCTACACCATCAGGACCAGCTCTATTGAGTTGCCCCCATGAGATGTAGGGGGTCACTCTTCTGAGTGCTGCAGGTAGTGAGGGGCAGGAACAGCTCTCCTGCTCTTATGACCTCAGGCCCAGCTCTCCCACCTGCCACAGACGGGGGTGGAGAGGAGATATCTCTCCCCGGCCCACACCACAATATGGCAGATGAGCCACGGAATCAGATATCCCATGCTCACATTCTCGGGGCCAGTTCACCTTCCAACCCAGTCAATAGGGTCAGCTATATTATGTTTCTCAAGTGTGGTCCACTTTCCTGAGTGCTGCGGCAGGTTAGGGGGAACTCAACTCCCTTGCCCACCAAGCGGTGTAGAGGAACAGGCCCTGCTTTTCTGAGTGCTGGAGCTGGTAAGGGAGAGTCAGCTCTCTCATCTGTTGCAGGTGGTGAGGGGCAAGGGGCAAAGGAGGAAATCTCTACCCCACCCACACCTGCGCATGACAGAGAATTAGTGGGGACAGCTCTGCCATGACACAATGTTAGGGCTGCGTAGGGCTGGCTCATCCACATTTCTCCCTTCCTCTACAAACAGGGGGTTGGTAGAATTGTGCCACGTAGGCAAGGTGACTAACTGTTGATAGAAACTGTGATTACAAAAGAGAAAGGAACAGCGTAATTGATTGTGGAATAAGGACTATGTGCCAAATGTATGAATCAATAGTTTTCAGTTCAGTCTTTCCTAAATTTAAATTGCTTTTTCCATCAAGTGGTTGTATTTCCTTAACCTCTAGCCTTTAGTAACATTTTGAAAAACCAAAAGAAAGAAGGGAGAAAGAGAGGGATGGAGGGAGGAAGGGAAGTGGGAAGGAAGAAAGAAAGAAAGGAAGAAACAGAAAGGAAGAGAATCACATTTCATCAGCTAGATCAGCAGCCCTAATTCCTGACTGCATTAGGTCTTATGCACATTTAGCTTTTTAGGTCAAATACTGTAAGTAATGTAATAAAACCACAGCCTCGTCTGTATTTTCTCATATAGCCAAACCCTGTCTCATAAATATTTCATTTCTTATTTTCTTAACTCTATAACATATTAGCCTGATTTTTTTTCCCAAAATGCTTTATTTATAATCTCTTTTGAGAGCCCATTCTGACTAAAACTTTGATAGAATATCATGTGTCCTATCATAAAACTGGGTTCTTTCCACACAATGACCACTTAGGTCAGTTAGTCAAAATTTAAATATTCACAAAATAATAAAGTTCATATATCTCTGGTTTGAGTTATTTCACAAGAACTGTATTATTAAATTGTTTTCTGAGCCTTAACGCAGCAAAGAATGGAGTTCATGTCAGAGGAATTTAAATTCAAAGTGAGTTCAAATGGTAAAACAGTGGAAGTGAATAAGCAGTTAGTTGGAAGCCAAACGTCACAATTTATTCATTTAAGATGTTGAATAGGAATTATATGAGTTTGTGTATGTATGTATATACATATTGAATATAATATTATAATAATATAATAATACAAAAATTAAAAATAATTTTTACCTTAACTGTTAACCATAGGAGATATTGTTTCTATGACTGACTTCCTTGTTACGGTGAGGTGTGTGTGGAATGTTCTTGGTGGGGAACTAAAGACAGGAGGGAGAGGAAAGGGGAGAAAGTATTCCATTCTCCACTACTTAGCAAGAAACCAAAGAAGAAAGAATACAAAGAAAATCACCTTCCGCTCCTACGGCCTGTCTTCTCATCGCCACCCATCACCCCGAGCTTAAGTGATCGGCCTCCAAAATACGCAGCAAATATCAGAACAAATTCTGCAGCATAGAGAAATACCAGGACATATAAACAATGCAAATGAAGACCTAGGCGATGGGTCACTCTATGCAAACACAGGTGGAAATCCGTCTTAGCTAAAGGCTAGCAGCAGGGAATGGAACCATGCGGCCATTCTGGCGAGACCAGCTATCAAAGGGCTTGTTCTAACCACGTCCTTCAGTAGGGCTTCCTGTATCCACAGCCTACATGAGTCCTGCCTTACAAATGAGTATGTGAGCATTCCTGGGACCTGCTGGGGTGCTGCCTAACAGTGCTCCCTACCTGATGCTCCTGACATTTTGCTGTGCACCAACCTCTGGCAGAATGGTGATACATTCCTCTTGACCCGTTATCTAAATATTTAATGACTCAACCAGTTGTATGTTATGATTACAATATATACTGTGATACTAATTGTGCCTAAAATTGGGCATCTACAAACTACTGACTGGCTGACAACGTCTCCCTAAAGAATACGTAAAAACTACTTACTTCAGACTTAACTGCATGGAAAAAAGATATAATATTTTATGAAAGAGCTTTAGGCAGAATTTTTGGATATCCGTGGTTATTTTAAGATTTTAATTTCAAGGAAGAAAATTGAAATGTGTTGTGGGTTTTAGGAATAGACTGTATCAACTGCATAATTCTATTTGTGTGTCTTTAGCAGAATATAGTCCAGGCAATAAGCTGCATGATTTTGAATAGTCTGTAAGGTAAGAATGGGTTTTACTCAGTTGAATAAAATTAAAAAATAAGGAACTTCCAATATTTTATGAAATATAAATTTGATCTAACATTAAAATTTAAATATCCATAAATAAAACTTACTGTAACACCCACACTCATACATAACAATATCATGCATATCTACTTATATTTACTATAATAAATAATTTCAACAGAGATAGCAAGTTCATATTGTCTATAACACTTTTATCTAGCCCTTTACAAAGACATTATGCTGACCCCTGCTACATACAATATCATGGTATAAAACACTAAAATCAAGAGTAGCACTGATATTTCATTTATTAAAATTATACATTATTAAAAGTAAAGTAGGACCCTTTAACAAACCAGTAAAAAAACTAGTTAAAAAAAAACTACAAAAACAAAAAGGAAGATTAGGCATTCTGGGGACTAGAGAAACAGATGGCTCAGAGGTTAAGAGCACCTACTGCTCCTCCAGAGGACCGGGGTCCAATTCCCAACATCCACATGAAAGCTCATGACCGTCATTAGTTTCCATTCTAGGGAACCCAACACCGATGGCCAAAAAAAAAAAGCAATGCACATAAAAAATAAAAATAAACTTAAAAAAAAATAAAGGCTTTCTTTGGGAGTACTCAGTTTGCCACTCTTGTGGTAAGAAATAACATAGAAACTTGATTTAAAATTGTTATAAATGTTATGAATGGACTCGGAAAGACCATAAGAAACATTTCTGTGGGCATATCATTGTCTATTTATGTGTGGGAAAAATATTAAGGAAGAACTAAGCCTTCTATTTAGTGATAATGTCCATTATCATCAGGTAACAAAAAGAAACCTCTTCAATCCTAGGTAAGTTTAACATTTTAAACTAGAAAAAAAAATATGATGATGGAATAAATTCTCAGGTGTAAATCAAATGTTAAGAAAAGATGTCACTTTAAAGGCAAGTGTAGAGAATAACAGTATCAAAGTTTCAATGCATTTGTTAGAAAGCCTGTAAGTGTTACCATTGAACCACAGCTAATAATCTCAAAAGGACACAGAGAACAGACACACTACACTTAGGAAGCAAACTTGCTTTTGTTTTTTCATTTTATTTTTTATTTTGTTTTGTTGCTGTTGTTGTTGCTGTTGCTGCTGCAGTTTTACGATAGTAAGATTCTAAAAAATAAAGATCCATGAGCTCATCACTACCCTCAACAAAATTCTAACGCAGGCTACTAAACAGATAGTAGCCTGGGAGTTGGATGGATGGATGAATGGATGATGGATGGATGGATGGATGGATGGATGGATGGATGGATGGATGGATGAAAGAAACCAATCTGGCAGATTTGTTAAAAATAAGTTGTGCCCAAACTTGCTTCTGTTATGACATTGTTACTAGTTGAGGAGATCAGAGTATCTGAACCAAGAAAATATGGGGAAATTCTCTCCTAGCTAACTTGGACTTAGATCATTTACTATTTGTGTAAATTTTCTCAACATTTGGGAAAAGATACATTCCACGGATCTCTCCTATTATTGCATATTTTGCAAGCAGAAGTACTTTGCCTCTTTTAATCTGTACTAATTGCTCATGGCCATTGAAATATAAAGCCTAGGATTATAGAGGAGATGCCTTTTGAAACAATGGACACGACTGATTATCATTGCTTATCATCACTGGCTTTCCTAAATTGGAGTTTCATCTCTGTGTAGAAACCCACCAAGCGGTACATCTTTAGTCAGAGCCATGGGCTCTATTCTTGAGTAATTTATGGCCAATCTTTTAAAAGATAATTGAAAGAAATATATAACAAATTAATAGTAGCTATTGGTGGCACAATTTCTGACAAACAAAAAGATCAGAGTTCCTTTGAACAATTGACAGCATATGAAACTGATTAAAGAGTCGCAAATTTGACAAAGGTACAAAACACATATTAAAGCAAATGATTCCCATTCTATACTAACTGATATTTATATAAAATAAATGACAGAAATGTGAACAAAAGATATTAGTTTGCTAACATATATTGGGCAGACCATGCTTACTGTGTACAGTTCACCCCTTAATACATGTTACAAGGAAAACTCAGCAAATACTATCTTTCTTAAATGCATTATTTTGGTACATAGATACTGTTTGAGAAAACTGAATTCATTAGACAAGAAAGAAAGAAAAAAAACTCTTGAGAAAGACAACTCCAGATGTACAAAAGGTTGTATTATGAAATATGCTGGGAAAATTGAAGACATAGAGACAAAGCGAGGGCTAATTGACTACAACTGAGGGCATTCAAGGTAAGGAAGAACTTGACAGCAACTAAACCATGTTGGACTGGACATTATGACAGCGCGTTCTGTTTGTTTGTTTATTCATAGAAGTGCTAGGAAGCCATTCTCGAAGATTACATGCGGTCAGTTCCTCCTCTGCATGCAGATGCCCACATAGCTCAAACACAGCAGGCACAACCCCACACTGTCCATGTTCAGACCTATCTTAGTATGCTGGCTTCATTTCCACTTCAAGGTATCTCCTTCTGTTGTGGAATGTTATTTTAAAATATGCTACATTTGTTTTTTGCTATGGAACATTTGTTTAATGATGCAAAGATGTATTTCATTCTTTTAGGTTGCATTTGTTAACTCTGCGAAGTTGCATTTTTTTTGCCTGTCTAAACATCTAATAAATAATAATAATAATATAAAAATAATAAAGAGCCGAAATGCCAATAGCAAGACAGGAGAAGGGATAGGAGGGGCTGGCAGGCAGAGAGAACAAATAAGAAGAAAAATCAGGGAAGAGAGAATAAGGATCAAGGGGAGAAGGAGAAGAGGATATCAGGGGGCCAGTCACCCAGCTACACAGAAAGCCATGAAGTCAAATGCAACACAAAAGAAACAAACATATCTGTGCATCACTAAACAAACATTCCACAGCATAAACAAATATAACACATTTGAAAATAATATTCTGCAACACCTTCAAACTCATAATTTGTTCTTCAAAGCTCCTCTGGACATTCCCTTTTTGTAGGTATTGCTGCCCACAGACAATATGACGGACACTTTCAGATAACAATCTCCAAACTACATTTCTATTAGGCTTTGAATAGGGATTAGAGAATTAATTTAATTTTATTATTTCAAAGATACTTTTCTACTCTCGGATTCTTGTATTCTTCTTATTAATCTTTCCATGAGTGTATATGTAGTTGAAATGAAATACGGCCACTGATTGAGAGATGAATAAACAATTGAGTATTATTAAATAGTTGATAATGAGCCTCTTTCTATTGAAAGACATAATTACATGAATAGACCTCATCTATTCCAATCAAACAAAAAATTCCAAAGACTGTAAAGATATAAAAAAATAAATATCTATGGGAACAAGGACATTTTTTCAAATGAGAGCAAGAGGGAGAGACTGATAGTGGATCTAGGACTGGGAAGAACTTTGACCAAACACTAAGACTAGTCATAGATATTGTTAAACAGGAAAGATTATTTTGTTCAAATATATGTTTATCTATTATATATGTACATAAGTTCACATAGATGTATAGGTTGGTCAGCATTTTCTTGGTCTTATATATGCATGGATATATATGTTTGTGTATATATACAGATTTTATACACACATACACACACACATATGGATGAGTGTATCTGAAGTGTATCTTCTCCCTAGATATATACAGTTTTCATATCCATATAACATTAGCATACAATTTCAGGTGACTTGATACATCGTCCTTATTCATGACACCTAAAACTCGTTGGTTAAGGTACTGGAGAAGGTGTCCAGCAGTTAAAAACACTTGCCGCTCTTCCAGAAGAGCTGGGTTCAGTTCCTAGCAACCACATGGTGGCTAACAGCAGTCTGTGACTCCAGGTCCGGGAATCCAGTGACCTCCTGGCCTCCTCAAGTATCAGGCACACACATGATGCACAGACATGCAAGAAGACAAAATACCCACATGCACAAAATAAGAATTAAAAAACAAAAACATTGGTTAAGCTGAGGGTGGTGGCACACACTTTTAATCCCAGCACTCAGGAGGCTGAGGCAGGTGGATATCTATGAGTTCCAGGCCAGCCTGATCTAAATGAGTTTTAGGACAACCAGAGCTACACAGAGAGAACTTATCTCAAACTCCCCATAGCAGTAACAACAACAACAACAATAATAAGTTGGGTGAACTCCTTAGAGATGCTGTTTCAGAGGAGAACCTGGAGGATTACTAATGGAAGGAAATAGTAGTGGTGAGTGGGGTTGGAAAAGGCCAGAGAGATTGGAGATATATCAGGTTTAATCTGGGAAAAGAAAGAGGGAGGGAGAACGAGAAAAAGAGGTGCTTTTCAATTTTTATTTAATTAAAATGTTTCAAAAATTGCATATGGATGTTTTGCTTGCATGTTTGTCTGTGTACCATATGCATTCCTGGTGCCCATGGAGGCCAGAAGAGGCCAGTAGGTCCCCTAGAACTGGAGTTCCAGATGGTTG
Source organism: Microtus ochrogaster (assembly GCF_000317375.1). Taxonomy (NCBI): domain Eukaryota; kingdom Metazoa; phylum Chordata; class Mammalia; order Rodentia; family Cricetidae; genus Microtus; species Microtus ochrogaster. The sequence continues at coordinate 9,889,933 of NC_022035.1, read as the reverse complement.
TGAGCTATTGTGTGGGTGTTAGAAAACAAAGTCATCTCTCCAGGCCCCAAAGACAAATCTTTTAAGTGGCCAAGTGATTTGAACAAACTTAACCAGAAACAGGCTCACCTGTCAAGAGATGGAAGCATCTGAGTGAACTTGTCTCTCCTACATCAATCAAGTGAACAAGCAAGAAATTATAGCAAGAAAGAAAATGTTCCCTGCCCCAGACATGTCATCTAATGGAGGAAATTCCTTAGCTGAGATTGTCTCTTCACACTCAAGCCTAAGTGTGTATGAAATTGGCAAAAAGGAAACAATACAATCCATCGTTTGCATTTTACACACGAACAGATCACTGTTAACCCATAATTATCTCATTCTTGTTTGTGCCCAAGATGTCTGTCAATATTATAATATTAATACAGTACAACATTTTATAAAAAAAAACAGTTCATAAAAAGTTTAATGCTTTGAAAGTTCAACATCTCTTTAAAATTCTAAAATCATTTAACTGTGGCTTCCTACAAAAAAACAAAACAAATGAAAGCTTTATTAACTCCAAAAGGGGAGAACATATGCATAAAAACAATCGCACTTAAGCAAAACAAAATCCAACAAGTAGCTCCCAATCCTGCAGCCCAGTGTCTGACATCTAGGATTCATGGTCTTCTGGGCTCCAATATACCTGGGCAGGTCCAGTCCTCTGGCTTTTCCGTTGTCAACACATACAAAGCTTATCTGGAAGGCTCAGGCTAACTGCACTGCTGACCTTGGTGGTCATCCCAGTCCTGGGATCTCCAATAACCTGGGGGTCCACTTTACAACTGGGACTGCACACTCACCCATGGCTCTTCCTAGTCTCTCAAAGAGTCAAGCCTTAACTGACATTCATGACTTCAAAACGAGCACCATAGAGAAGACTCGAACATTGTCAGGTCCTGCTTCCAGCTTTAGATATGGCCTTGCGCTCCTCTAGACCACAGTTTCTATGGGCTAACTCGAGGAGGGGGATACTTCTCAGAAGATTTCATCTTCAGAATGCTAGTCTCTTACGAATCAAAGTTGATTCTTTAGCACTAGCTGACCAGCATCTATTATCACAGTGGCGAACAAGTTTCATTTTTACTAGTTTCATGGAAAATATCACACAAATAGCCCCCAAAGAGTCCTTGCTTCCCTCTGAAACTGTAAGTCAGGGCTTGCATTGTCTGTAGTTCTCTCAACATTCTTCTCTTCCACGCAAGAACAGAACAGCCCATTAAGCTCCAAGTATTCAAGGTCTTTTCAGCCCCCTCCTCCCTCCTATACACCACACTAACAGCCCATTATCTGCTATCAATTTCTGCTTTAGTTTGTTTTCTTTTGCTGTGATAAATACCATGGCTAAAAGCAACTGGAGAGGAAAAGGTTATTTGGGTTGCAGCTCACACTCACCAAGGAAAGCCAAAGTAGGGTCCTGGCGGCAGGAACTGATGCGAAAACCAGGAAAAATTCTGCTTACTAGTTGCTCCTTCTGGCTTGTTTAGATACTTCTCTTATGTAGTCTAGCCCCACCTGCCCAGATAAGCCCTCCATGATTTGACTGTTACATCAGTTATCTATAAAGAAAATGCTCCACAGACATGCCTACAGGCAAGTTGGAGACAATTACAAACTAGACTCTCTTCTCAGGTATATTTAGGTTTGTGCCAAATAAATAAAAATCAACCCACACCATATGAGGAGTATATGCGAGCTATGTGACCCCAAGTGCAAGCAGAAGCTAGAAAACAATTTTTAGGATTCTACAAGTGAGTCTTGAGGATCGAAATCGGATCATCAGGCTGAGATAAAAGCATCTTGACCTCTGAGAAAGTTGCCCAGCTCTCTAGTTTGAACTAATTATAAAAAGACAAAGTTTATCAAATGCATGTCCAGCTATTTCTGCATTGGTATTATCAACAGCTAAATATATGCCTCGGCAGAGGACCAGAACAAAATGTGAGTAAATTAATATTTATAGAATGTGAATTCTCTGAACCTCAGAGAAGAGAATTCCAAGTGGTTCAGCACGTTTCTTGACCTTTGTTCATCACCTCCACATATCATTCGCCCTTGTTGTAGCATCCTGGCTAAATAAAAGGAGGCTCTGCTTCTTGTCTGGGAAAAGAGTGATCTAGAGACCTTATAGGATAAAACAACATGAAAAACAGCCTTGAATTTTAAATGAATCATTGTATTTTATGATATATAATGGAAGTAAAGTAATGATAATTTTTGTTGGCATTGTTTCTATTTTCAGATGTATTTTTCTTCTTTCATTCTTATGTATAGATTTATGTGTTAGCAAGTAGGGAATATTTTGTAGCTTCAGACTTGATTCCATATGTTTCATAAGATGCTTTAGTTGGAAGTAATCTGAAAACTAATCCAGGATCTTTTTTTAATTTTGGAGGAAGTACCATCTAAAATCACACAACAATAATAGATATAGTTAGCTGTCAAACCAAAATGTGGGCCTCTGGGTTCTGAACATGAAGATTTGCATAGTAAGCCAAGCTGGCTACTTTTCCTATCTGGGATAGCAATTAAGATATTTTCAAAACTTTTCATCACCATTCTTATTCTGATATGCAAAAATATCATTAAAAATCCTTGAATGCAATGTTTCTTTCTTCCAACAGTGACAAAGTATATTGCCAAGTAGGATAATTGGATGGAGCCATGGAAGACACTTGAGTATTCAAGGGGCAGGGAAAGAGGAGCTGAAGCTGGGAAAAGGGGACAGGATTTGTTGGGGAAGAGAAAAAAAATGTGAATAAGTCATGGTGCTGCCTTGTTTCAGAGATTCTCAAGCATTCTCGAACAAAGGAGATAATAAGGGGAAAAGGAAGGAGAAAAATAAGACAAGGTAATCTGGGTAGAATCCTGTTTCTCCTTCCTTAGCCACAGAAAATAGCAGAAACTCTCTTCTCATTCTTGAGATATCTACAATATAGAGTAAAACTTTTAAGCAAGTTAATGAAATATTAGTTATGAACACAGCACTGAGAGAGATCGGCAGTGCTTTGCAGTCATAAGAAAATGGCTGGGTGGCATTACGCCGAGCGTTGCATCTGTTACTCATGTGTAAGTAGCCATGGGCAATTTCAACAAACTGTCTGAGGTTTTAAATTTAGAGACATGGACTTTTCATCAAAGTATAAGTCTTCAATTTGTTCTGTTTAAGGCAGAAAGATGTGCGTATGGATAGATGGACAGATAGAGGAATTTGTTAACTTATGATGTTTCCGCTTATAAAAGTGTAAGATTCTTTCAATATAAGTAAAATCTTGATTTATTCATACTTTCCTCTATATCTCTGCAATCAGTTCCAGAAAAACCTGGTTTACTCATAGTATGTTGAATCTATAGTTATTAGAAACATGTATAGATAGTATTGATGCTATTTTTAAGATATGAATATGCCAGTTTAACTTGCATTAAAAAGCATTATGTTGAAGCACTCACCCATTGATAGTTGGTCTAAATAAGTCTAAAGCCAAAAATAGCTACTCGCAATTTTATCAGTAAAATGCAATATTGTTTAAGAATAAAAAGAAGGAAAGAGAGACAGGAGAAGTGCCATAATTTCAAAGTTAGCCTGGGGAGGCAGAGGCAGGCGAATCTCTGTGAGTTCGAGACCAGCCTGGTCTACAAGAGCAAGTTCCAGGACAGGCTCCAAAAAACCACAGAGAAACCCTGTCTCGAAAAAAAAAAAAAACCAAAGTTACCCTGGTCTAAATAGCATTTCCCAGGACAGCAAGGGGCTAACTCTGAAGATACAGGAAACTAGTGATTTGTACCCACCAAAGACAAGAGCCATGACTTTGCCAATACAATAGTAAATAGTTTTTCCAATGTGGTATGACATTCAAATATTATAAAATGAAAAACCAAAATAAAATATATTATGAGGGCATTAAAACAAGTTTTATATAATACAGTTGGAAGTAATGCCTTGAGTCTCCTGTAAAGTAGTCATTCTTCATTCAATATTGGTTTATGAAGTTCCTAGTCAATACAAACTGCTGTTTTAAGCGCAGTTAAAGAACAAAGCAAAACCTGAAATATGCATTATATGTAATGTCTACCATCATGAAATGTAAATCACACTGGAGCTACATTATCGTGCAATATTTACCACAGTGGATATATACCACCATAGAATGTATACTACAGCAGATATGCATCATCACGAAAACACACACACACACACACACACACACACACACACACACACACTGGATATATATCATCATGAAAACACACATAGCATGTACATAATTATGGAAAATCCATCACACTAAAATTATAACATCATTGAGTATATGTCACAGTGAATCTATATCATCATAGAAAAGACAACATGCTGGATATAAATCATAGTCAATTATACACCACTCTAGATTATTTTATTGCTGATTTTACACCACATTGGTTGTATACCATCATGGAAAATACAGCACACCGGAAGTATATCATCATTTTATATACATGATACTGGAGGAACTTTTATAAATTCCAGTATATGGTAGAGCTATGGAGAAAAATATTATGCCCTAAAAATAGTGGAGTACAGTCCCTGAGGATGTGCATTTTATGAAAACAGAGTGTTCTATAGTCTAGATACATTGAGCAGGGAGCTGAAGTTGGCAAAGACACCAGATGGAGAATAGGAGAAACATGCCTAGGTGGGAAACAACCCGTTCTATTTTGAACAACGTTAAGAAGGGCAGATTACATTGTAATAAGAAAAACAGTGAAGACCTTACATGAGGTCTTTTCACTCTGATGGACCTAAGGGGATGTCAGATGTGGAATGGAAGAGTTGCTTAGCAAGTCCTAATGCTGAAGGAGTTTTGTCCCCATGGAGAAGGAAGGGGTATGTGGAAATAAAAAAACTAGTGACTGAAATATTTAGTGTGTACACCTGACCAGCTTCAGAGCTCCAGCTTGTATAGTGAAGACCCATTAAACTGACATTTTTGCTAAACTAAAGGCAGGCTCCAAATGGTTCGGGGAAGGAATTGAAAAGTCAACACAGGGATTTAGAAAGAAATGAACCAAAGCTCTGGGTGAAGTAACAGTGAAGACTAATTTTTAAAGATGTTGAGGCTCCTTTTTGAATTGTGACAACCTACAAGTGGGGAGATTTTTAAGATATTTGGATAGTGTTCTGTAACTTTCTCCTCACTACCAGGCAGGAAGAAACCTCTCATTCACTTGTTTCCTTCCTCTCGTCTTACACATTAAGAAGCAAGGTTACTTTTTCCTAAGGCTTAGAAAAAAAAACTACAAAACCATGGCTCTCATCAGAGGTAAACATTGAAACAGTACAAAGGCGTTCACAGAACATGCCACCCAGTAAACACAGCAGTTGAGATCAGAGGAGAAAGGCATAAATGAATACCAGGAAAAAGAAACACCTTTATGTTCTTGCTAGCTGGATTTTTTATTTGGAGAAAGTTCCTTGACCTGTTTTTCCAAAAATATGACATTACAATGCTATAAGCTTTTAGACATGCTGGGAAAATCTTTAAAAGCAACTGATAAAACTTAAATAAATTTTAAGTCAACATTCTCGTCGCAAAGTATATTTTAAGTCTTTCAAGACATAAATTGAAGGGGATTGAAGAACATTAATAAACTAAAAATGCTGAGAGCTTTAAAACCCCTTGGGAATTCATTTGCTTCACAGTGATGTGCTTTTTCAACATTAAATCTTATTCGCTCTTGCTAATGAAAATAATTTGCCAGAGCAGAAAGGGATGAAGATGTCAGTTCCAAGTGACACAGCTATCAATATAAAGGGGAGGGATGGTGTGATATCCTTGGTGAATCATAGGAGGAAGAGAGCCGAGCAGAACTGATTGGAAAGTTGAATTCAGGAATGCATACTTCACAAATCATGGCAATCAAAAGGTTAACCAGGGCCAGCATAGGTGGCTTATGGGGAAAAAGCTTTTAAAATAAAATTGTATGTAGATTAATATGGACTGAAATGACTTTAGACTTTCAATTGTAGGTGGTAAGTTGAAAAAGTGAACAAATGCATGCCAAGTAAAAGAAAATGAACAAGTTCACAATTGCAAAAAGAATGGAAAGGGTAAAACATTCACTGTAAATCGTTTATGTATAACATGCTTTCAAAAGCAGAACAGGGTTGATCCCATTCTCTGTTTCAGAGAACACAAACTCCAGATCAGTTCGCTACGAAGTAAGACATTTTACTAAAATTAATAAAGCCAACAGAGAATAATACTATATTTGAGGAGACATAAAATTACCTAAGATATTACTTTTAAAAATAGCTTTAACATACAAAACTAAGAAATCAGATCACTAAAAGCAGGCTCTGTTTGATGTTTGTTTCTTTGTTTAATATCAGCAACAACACAACAGCATATTCTCTAGCATCTCTCTCCCTTACCTCTGGCCTCGGAGAAATAATATTCCTTTACATTGCACCATAAGTAGTTACTTTTGAGTTTGTTTTGTCAGGAGAATATAGAGTAGAAGATGCATGAAGACGCAGGGCACAGGAAAGAAATATATGTACAATAAATCAGAGGGAATAAGACATGGAAATAAGCATGTGACAGTAACCATTTATTTTATCAAGCAACATTAGAAACAAGGGAAGAGCCTTAGACAATATGAGAATTCAAAGATATCACCACTAATGAATTTTCATTTAACCAATGATAAGCTGTAAAAGAGAAGTAAGCATATTTTTAGACAGCCCTCCCAGCAATGCTAAATTAAGATGGAAGATAAAACAAATAAAAATAGTTATCAGTACACTTTGAAGTTCTGATAAACAAGGTAGCTGAAAGTTTAGAACCAAACCATAAGAAAGCAGTATCAGAGAACCTGATAAACCTCATGTAGAAATCTATAGACAGCAAACAAAATTTCAAAAGTAAATTATTTTCCTTGATAAATATGAGAGAAGTGACATAACTGTAGTCTAAGAGTATCTAAGAGGTAAATGTCTGAGCCTAGAAAATATTTATTTCTTCTAAAGGGAACTAACAACAGCACGTAGAATCTGAATCAGCTTTGAACTGTCTGCAAACCAAGAACACCAGAATACATTTCTGTAAAGTTTCAACCGTGTGAATTTTTACAGAAGCCCTTAGAATGCAGTCATTCTGGTTTGGACTTGCTCGGGCTTTTGGAACCCTACAAGTGAGGAGCCACATGAGATTGCTTTCAAACTTCTCCACCAATATTAAAATCTCATTGAGCTTCTTTGGAGGCAGTACTCAGAACATTCCGGTTCCCACACAGACAAGTACAATGAATTATCACAAAGAACATAAAATAGTTTAAGTGCGCCAAATATGAGTGATAAGCAATCAGAAATGATTATTACATGATTATTACCATATCTTCTCTGTAGCCAAAGGCCTTTCTTTGACTTCATATAGAAAGGTGGAAATTTCATGTCTCTGTCCTTCATTCCATTTTGTATAAGCGTTATAACTAGCAGTCAGTTCACTATGAGATTGTCAACATTGAAAGAAACAAAGGTGTTGACCAGAGAAAGCTAACTTTCACTCCTAAAACATAGCAAATATGATTGCTTTTATGTAATTAGGTTCTGTATTCTTGCCATTTTCTCCTGCCATCAAAATATCTGGTATTTCTTTTTAACTCTAATCATTACACTGTTATATTCTGTAAGAATCTGAGCCAAACCAGCTGGTTGTCTTTACATATTTAAATATGCTTTCTACAAAATATAATCTGAGAGCGATGCACAAAGAGTTGTTCTGTGTGCCTGAAACTTTAACAAAGAGAACCTAACCTCTCATTATCGACTATGTGTACATATATCAATGTTTGCCTGGTCCCTGATCTATTGTCCTCATATACTAATTATGAGGATTTCATCCTATTTAAAGTTCCTAGATAATAACAAAGTTTCTTCAAAGTAAAACTACTGCACTGTCCCCAGTGTAAAGAAAGGAAAACACCAATGCTGGATAATTCGGTACATTTCTTTTACAAACAACTTAAGGTTTCCTTTCACACCAAAAAAGTATGAATTCTGTGACAACAATATCCAAAAATATAAGGCAATGATGGAAGAATAATGAGTCGTCTATAGTTATTATTTTCACATGCATGCTCCTTGTAATTACTTGATTTATTGTAATATATGATAGACGGCAATGGACACTTTTATGTGTGCGATCTATCTATTGCAATCACGTTTAAGCTGAATGTCAAAAAATATTTCTGAATAAATTCTACTCTTTAGACCTAAAAGTGAATGTTGAGAGAATCTTTTTAGACTGTGTGCCCTCTCACATACCCAGAGGGAGATATCAACAGGTTTCTCCTCTCTTTATAAACTACAATTAAATTTTCTTTCATTTAATTTTTGCTCTCAGTTATGCCCCATGCCTTTCTTAAAGAAATGCTGAGCTGCATAGCTACTGAACATGAACCATTGAAGCAAAAAGAGGGACGGAAGAAGAGATACAAGGAAGGAAGAAATGAGGACAGGGAACTAAAGCTCTACTGCAGTCATAAAATATGATGGCCCTAATGATCACGCTGCATGTAGCTATATGCACTCCATTAATGGAGATACAAATAAATCAAAATTGTAAATGGTGTTTAGCAGCATTAAACAAACACTGCATTTAAAAATTCCAGTACACTGAGAATATCCTTAGTCATAACTCATAGTGGCAGGAAAGATAAACAGGCCTCTTCACAACATAAAGCATTTCCTCCAAGAGGTATGGCACACAGCAGACACTGGGAGGAACGTTTTGGGCAGCCCATCTTCACCTCACTTTCTACCTCAGATGCAGACCCACATTTATATAAACTTTTCCCTTCACTGCTGGGAGTTAGGAGACCACGTAAAGATGTGCCTTCCAGGCAAACATGTTTTCTAAAGCAAATCTCTCCAAATACTTCCAGTTGGAAAATGTCCAGTTCTGCTACCTGACACCAGAGTATGGCTTTCTCCCTCGGGGCTTACCTGCTACTAAGTAACTCTCCTTCCAACTTCCTGGTGGCTATGTTGGGGAGATACCTATTTGAGTGCTTCTGAAAGTGACTGCACACCTCACAAGCTCCCAAGGAGCTGTGCAATCCATCTCTCTCTCATGTCCCCTCTGAGAACTCACCCAGGCCTCTGCAGGCAGCTTACAAGGCCAGTGTCTGCCCACCTGGGAGCAAGTAACATTCAAGGAATGAGCAGCAAGATGAAGGAACTGGGTGGATTTCAACACGTGGTGAGAGGAAAGGTGGGGGAGGATGTGAGCCTGGCAGACAGCAGCTGTCCACCAAGTGGTTTAAATCTGTTGCTTAAAGAGCTGAATAAACAAACACACAGATGGGTCTAGTTCCTTGGGGGATTCCCGATTGTTCAGGGCCTCCCAAATCCTGGCCAGTTTGGCCTCTGGACTAAACCCTCTGCAAAATGCACATTGATTTTCACTTTCAAAGGACACAAACCTGCAAACATCTTTGTCTTGAAGTTTCTTCTAACAATAAAAGCATGACCCTTTTCTCTCCGGGTCCTGAGAAACTTACCTATGGGTTCTTAGGGTCTGGGGACAGGAGGGCAACTTTTCCTTCAAGCACTACAGAGGCTTGGGACCACTTTTAAGATGGGACTTCGGGGCGCATCTGACCAAGAGGTAATGAGAGGGGCGCTCCATGTGCCTGCGACCACCTGATAGATCCGGCCAGCTCCCACAGTTCCTCTCCGTGAACGTGAACGCGAAGGGGCAGAAGTGGCTGAAGAGACTTTCCCCCAGCTCTGTGCTGGTCCCATCCACTCAGGATTGGATTCAAGGATTACAAAAAAAAAGAAAGAAAAAAGAAAGGAAAAGGAAAGAAAGAAAGAAAAAAACTGGGAAGAAGCCCTTCCATCCTCACAAAGGTGTCTGCGCCCCTCCCACGAGAGCCCTCCCTCAGGAGGAGCAAGACGCGACCATCCCCACACTCGGAGCAAGGAGCACTTTCCAAAGTGGAATAAAAGTAAAACCAGGACAGATCCCGAGGGAAGCCCGCTGTGCTGGCTCGCGGACAAGTGGAAGACGCGATCAGGACTAGCCCGAGAAATGCGTGGTTATCTCGGGCGTCACCAGGGGCCAGGAGTTTCTTAACTAGAGAGTAAAGGAGTGTCCCCTAGATGCCTCTCAGGTTCCTGGATGAACGCAGAAAGTGCCTAAGACCCAAGAAGCATGCACTTGCCCGCTAGAGTAAAAAAGGTCAGCAATCTGATCAATAAAGTGTGCCCTTCTAACCACCACATGTTTTTACTGCTGTTTCTCCTCCCTGGGGAGAGTGGGAAGGAAAAGAGAAAGACAACAAACATTTTTGAAAAAGAGTAAACAAACACATCTGGTGTTTCGACACATCTTTTCCTCCAGCCTTAGTCTCTCTGGACAACGTTCTGCATATTCAAAACTAACCAACTAAATAAATAAATTACCCGGGAGCCACAGAGAAATCTCGTTGCTCTGCACTTCCCCCCCCCCCCCATCACAAAGTAAAATCCAAAGGAACAACAAGTGGCGATGCTGGGTCCCGAACGACCCTGACCCCACATAGAAACCTGACACATGTCACCGTGGCCCCGCAGCGCAGAAAGGCAGGCGCTGGGGCGAAACTTTGCTGCCGCGACGGGATCAGCGTGGAGGAAAAGTGGCAGTCCGGTCGCGCGTGGCTGTGATCGGAACAGGGTGGAGTGCTGAGTACAGAGCGCCAGAGTGTGGGCGAAGAAACTTACCGCAACCAGAGACCCCGTGGGCAGAGTCCCGGGAGGTGGCACCCGCAGCGCGCCCAGGCAGAAGCCCCCGAACAACACACCCACGTTCGAGTCCCAGCAGCCGCGGCCGCGAGTTGAGGGGACGCCAGGGATGGGGGGACCCGAGGAAGCTGCGGCGGGAGGACCCGGCCGCCGCATAAATGCCCTGAACGGGCGCGAGCGGGCCAACTGCGGGTGGCGCCGGGCTCCGGCCGGGACGAAGCTGAGTCCGGGGAGCTGCACGCGCCGGCGTGTCTCGCGCTTTCTCGGAGGCTCGCGCTGTCTCGCGCTGCAGCTCCCCCCAACCCGGATCTGAGTGTGTATGTGTGTATGTGTGTGTGTGTGTATGTGTGTGTGAGTGTATGTGCGCGCGTGTATGTGTGTGTGCGCGTGTGTGTGTGTGCGTGCATCGGCGGGCGCGCGCACCCGGCCGCGCGCGCGTGTTGTTGGCAATGCAAACTGTACACACTCTGCGCGCGGAGCCGCCTCTCCTCCGAGGGGCGGGCTGGGGGAAGGGACATCTTGGAAGACTCTCAAGTACTGTTGGGCCACTTGGTTTGTCTTACTTTGCGTAGTTGGGGTTGTTGTTTTGTTGTTGATGATTTTATTTTTAAAGTGATTTGAACTTCTTTACCAGTCTCCTCCTGCCCCTCCCCACCAACGTCTTCCACGGTTGGGGGGAACTGCGGGCCAGAATACTGCTCGGCCCTGCCGTGGAGCCTCCTGGATGACGTCAGGTCCACCTGCTATGTAAACAACTCGCTAGAGAACTTGTTTGTTCTGCGCCGACTCCCCCACCCCCACCCTTCTCCCCACCTCCTGCTCCGCCTCCTCCCGCCGCCCCAGACGGCTTGTCGGGGATGGGGGTGGGGAGGGAGGCGAGAACAAAACCGTATGCTGTATTGGCACAGCCGAGTTGTGTCTGCTGCTTCTTGGCAGTCCCCAAAGTACGTCCTCTCAGCAGACGGAGCTGCTGGCAAATGAAACAGGGGATTCCACGTGAAGTGCAGAAAGCCTCGAAGGGATCCGAAGCCCTTGATGGCAGGTAGTTAAAGCACAGAGTGTCACGGAAGGAGCCCGCGCGAGCACAACAACGCTGATTGGCCTTTCTCTCTACAGCGTGCGCCTCTGCGGCCTGGATGGAGAGGCCGAACCTTCCTCACTCTTCATTGTCGTGGCTCCGGTCTCACTTGGGGCAAGGACAACTGGGGCTTCCTTATAGTGGCGCTGCCCAGGTCACTGGGGCCGGGCTTGGAAAAATGGCACCTCCAAGCTGTGGTATTTAAAGTCTGAGGCTTTGGGGATTGACTCAATCAATGACTAGGGAAAACAAAATAACAGGAATGAAAGGAAAGAAATTGCGGGAGCTCGCTCGCAGCGCACTTCAAAGCAATGGCCGGGGTGTGGGGGCTGCTCAGGCATATTTCTGTCACCAGGACCCTCCTCCTAAGCCCGTGTTGCGACCTAGCTAGTTGGCCTGAGCAGGACCTAGGAAGAGATGACAGAGAAATCAAGGGGGTGGGGGTGAGGGGCTGATGACTTGAATCTGGTCCTACGAAGCCCGCTCTCCACCTTAGTTCTAGGAGGGCTGTCCCTTCCCGAGGTCTCTCCCCAGCCCCTCCCAGGCCGCTGGCCCCTGCAACCCTTCGCGGCCCGCCTTCAATGCGCGCCACCACCGGAGCTTGCAGCTCAGCTGCCGAATCAGTTGCAAAGCTTTCCGAGAGGCACAGAAACTTTCCATGGAATAGATACAGCCAAGAAACCCGGGTGGGAGCGAGGGTTGGGGGGAGGCAGCGGCACAGAACCACAGGAGTGGGGGACCTGACTGCTAGCAATTTTCAGGAGAGAAAGAGTTGCTAACTCTCACACAGCGCCTGTTTGAGAGGGGTTGGTGAAATGAGGCGGCAGACGATCAACACCAACTTGTGCCTTTGAGTCTCTCCTCTCAAAGAGCAGCACGCCCTTTATTTTTAAAGGGCAGCGCAAAGGAGAGAGATGTGTGTGTGTGTGTGTGTGAGAGAGAGAGAGAGAGAGAGAGAGAGAGAGAGAGAGAGAGAGAGAGAGAGAGAGAGATCTTCCTTTCTGAACCTATGGGGTAGCTCTTCAGGGGAGGAAGCGGCGGCCCTGGCACCCACATCTGTAAACACACCGCCAGGTTTGCTAGTGAAACCAACTTTTGTCAATAAACCACAGGGCTGGTCCTGGCAAGTCGGCCTGAGTAGGGAGCAGAAGGAACCGGAGTGAGCTTTCTGGAAGCATTTTAAACTCGGGCTGTCTTGAGAGCTCTGCTGGTGGAGGGCATTCTCACTAGTTCTCAAATGGTCTTTTGAGAAACGCAGTCGACGGAGTCCAAATCTTAAGGGTGGAAGTCTAAAGAGAAAACAGCCCTGGCTACCATTAGGAAAAGATCCGAAAGGTCCTACCCCGCCCGCCCTTCTGATGGGTGGGGGTTATGCATCTGTGTGCTTCGCCAGCCAACCTAAATAAAATGGACTCGGAATTAACTTGAAATTATTTAGAAAAAGAGAAGAGTAGTTAACCAACGTGGAAATCCTTGAAAACCGGAGGCCGAACCTTTTCCTGGGCCTGGTGAATAAAAGTCACTGAACCGTCAAAAGGTCTCCAGAGCCCCTCTGCTTTTCCTCCCTCCCCGCATACAGCCACCCCAGTTACTTCCCAACCTTGCCAGGTGTCCTGAGAAAGTGCAGGAGAACGGCGCGCTAAGAAAGTGTCTGGGCCCTCAAGTTACATTCAAATCCCTAAAGAGAAGAAAAACGCGGTTACTTTCTCGGGGACGGGAGTGGGACAAGGGCTTTAGTCTTTCACTCTTTCTTACACAAAGACACGTTTTGGCGAAATTTGCAGCCTCTGAGGTTGCTTTCCTACAAGTCCCAACAGCAAGCGGATAGAGCTGGCAAGGGGTGTCCAAGTCTGTACAGCCCAGCGTGAACTGGCTGCTCATTCTTCCCCGGCATCTCTAAGCGGGCTTAAAGACCTTAGGACCAAAGCCCCCAAGGGCCCCGGTTATTTAGTTTCCCTGCGGCAGTGCCCTCTGCCACCAGCCTTTCCCGAAGGAAGGACTCCCAAGAAGAGGAGAAAACAGGTCTTGCATGGAATTGCTGCTCCCCTAGGACCCTAGACCACAGCCAATGGGCTGAGCCCTGGTTCGAGAGGTGAAAGTTCAGGCCCTGGGCTCGCCCCTAGCCCCTCTGCTCCAGCCGCCTCTCTGGCAGTTCTCCCGCCCTCGGCCCCTCTGCAGTCCCAGCCTAACTACCAGGGGCTGCCACGGTGGCACGTAGTTTGTTGATGGGTGGTCATAAAATATATTTATTTGCAATTCCTTTAACTCGCCCACCACCCCCGCCCCTGACACGGCCCTGAACACAGCAGGCTTTGTTCGCCTTGGCTGGCTGCTGGAGCCGGCCGGGGTTTAGCGCTCACTGCAAGCAGACTCCAAAAAAAAGTTGCAGTATCATAATAGGAAAACCGGGTTTCCGCAGCCTAGGGAAATGCCAAAAGGGCAAACAGCGAACGAATAGTTCCTTTTTGCACCAGTCACCCGTCGGCTTGCTGGATCACGCAGTCTTTCAACCAAACACTGAGTGCCTGGGAGAGAGGGTAAGTCAAATTATGACCCTTAAGTCACCGGCCAGCTTCTAGTCACACGTGGAACTGCGAAAGTCATTCAACGTGCCTCCAAAGAAAAGTTGATCAGGGTTACTAGGTGAATAAGCGTTTTCACCACGTGGACCTCGAACCTCTCTCGCGAAAATTTATTTGATTTGAAGTTTATTTTACGACGAAACCGCAAATCAACAAAATCTGAAAGACTGCTCTATTAGGGCGCTAGAGAAAGATAAATTCGTTTGAAGTGGTGTCTGTCAGAATATCTCGCACAAAATAAACCATTCCAAATGTGACCAACTGAAGCGGCCAACGTGAAGAAAACAGCGTATGGGGATAGCGCTTTAGAAGTGGTTCTTTAACGTTGATCTTTTATCTCAGTGAGTCGCTTGATCTTGTTGTAAAAATATAGGCATTCACATACTTAAGCTTTTTTTTTTCATCCCCAAACTCTGAGTTGAACATGAGCTGCTTTTTTCTTCTTCTTCCTGGCCGTTTTATCGGTGTGACTGTGACAACATAAAATTTAAATGACTCCCTAGCTGGAAAATGGAGACATGAACAATTCAAATTTACGTTTTTCTCTTTAGAGATACCATCTAACACATCTAAGTTGTGTTACTCATCCAAAAGACGCTAACAGCAATCTTTAAATACAGGGAATCTTTTTTTCTTTCACACAGGCAAAAAGGCAAGTGTTTTAAAAGGCCTGTTTTTCACATGGTATAGTTCTGCAAGAAGACTTCCTTCCTAAATGGTTTGTTTCCGCTCTCCTCCTAGGCACAGGGAGGGCAAAGAGAAAATTGTTGCTCCTCGGAACTCTAACCACGGATAATCTGATACAATGTCAAAATGCGGAGAGCGGTAAAATTGGTGGAGTTACACCACCATCTGTCGTTAAGCTCCGGGACTACAAAATTGGGGACATAAAATAAACGAGCTTTCCCAACATCATTATCATCATCATCATCATCATCATCATCATCATCATCATCATCATCATCATTAGTAACAACCTAGGCTTTTCATCTTTTAAAAATATATAACTTACTCTCTGGAGTTTCCTAACACATTCTTGTTGGTAGCTCCATAGTTTTGCCCAGGTTCTCTTTCTCCAAAACAAATATTCCAAATCTTCTACACTCCAGTGAAAGCATTTTTAAATTATCTCTGGGTCCAAAGGGTTCTTCTCCCTCCACCCACAGTGAGCCTTTGCTTCTAGTAGGCCCCTAAGAAGAACTTGGGATACTCCAGGAACTACAGATGTCTCCAAATGACAATTGTCTCATAAGAACCAAGACGGTGTCATTTCTCGGTATCTCTTCCGTGGTGGATAAAGCACAACTTACCTTTAGTATGAGGCTGATGGTGTCAAAAACAATTATTAAATAGCAGTCAGTACCTACTTATGGCTTAGAGATGTGCATTTTAGAGAAGGACAATTATCAGTTTTTCTGGGACAGATTTCATAAGCTAAGGAATTCTGTACCAAGACAGATTTCAGCCAAAAGAAATGTTTAAAGAAACATAAGAACTGTCTGCATTTTAACCAGAAGCCCCCATGAAGCATCGGCAATACTTCTCACAACAACACTCAAATGACTCAGTGTTTGTACTGCGTGTCATTACTAGAAAAACTCAAAACCTGTCACTCAGGACACTTGCACCCTTTTCATGTTAAGAAATTACTAAATAATCTTCCCAAAAATAAATTCAAAGAAAATGAAATTGCCTATTTATATTGATAAGACATTTATTGTAACTATATCAAGTTGAATCATACAAATTGCCTAGTTTCAAATAGACCACAATTTAATATACTTTAAGTTGGTGGAACCCTTATACTTCTCAGGTAGCTTGTCTCTCCAAAGAGTGATTAGACACCTAATCACTGATCACTACATATTGATTCAAATATGTAGACCTGCCAGATAACCAAAGTCTCTGCTTATTGATATTTCTAAGATTAAATTGGCCTCAGAATTGCTATGACATTTTAGAGTCCAAACAAACGGCAAGATATTCTAATCATGTCTTCTAAATTCAAAAATCATAAAGGAAAAGCCTTGATGAAATCTCACAATTAGTTACCAAAATGGTGATTGAATTATTTCATATTTCTAAACACCATTCTCTTTCCTCTTATCCCAGAGAGAGCATTTACACACATACCTCGTGTCTTTACATTTTTCTTAATATCCATCAAAACTGATAGAGCTCAGTGGTGGCACTACCTTTCGATTTCACTGCAATGCTGAAGATGGATAATTGTCATGTCATATCCACTGAGATGTATGGCACGAAAAGCCCGATGACTTGCTGCCTTAGAAGCCAAGGAGTCATAGGACATTATCAGTAGTGAAAACAAGTGCATGCCTGTTCACCACGTACCTGATAGAAGACTCGTGGTGAGAGGTGCTGAAATAAACCCCAGTTCCTGATGTTTTTAGGGTTATTTAAGAGAACCCTATCAGCTTCTCTTTATTTCCTTTTAAGGACTACACTCTAACAACAGCACATGGGACAAAATATGGCATCGGTTCTTTGAAGCGATGAGTAAGTAAAGATCTTCTTTCGAGTCCCAAAACAATGCAGGTTTGTGTTTGGTTGGATAACCAGATGGCTCTAACAACTGTGAAAGCTTGTCCAAATAATACACAGACGTGGTTACCAGTGAGGTTGCTGTGTGAAAGCGCAGTTCTCTTTCCCTTTCTGCTCCCTCCTTTTGACTCTGTTTTCTTTCTCTTTTCTCATTATCCTCCTTTTTCTCCTGTCTGCGTGGTCTTTGTCATTGTCTTCACAATGACAACTTCAGAAAATCCACACAGATTTTTTTTTTTTTTTTTTTTTTTTTTACGTAAGCTGCAGTTCTGTGTGCTGAACAGGTCAGAGGAAGAGCATTTGAACTGGTGGAAAGCCCTCTTTCTTCCCTGTCCAGCTACTTCTCACATTACCTAATTAACAGTACCTTATCCACTACCAGAGCTTTAGTGCCCAAAAAGGCCTGAATATGGATGCCATCGTCCCTGCCTTTTTATATACAAGCAACATTCATCTTTGATAAAGCCTCTCAATCTGTCCCAGAGTGGTTGCTTTGCCATATAACCTCATAGTTTCTTACTGGATGATACTTAAAAATCTTCTAACCATCTTCCACATGTTCAGTATCTTTTTTTCCAGTTCACTCTCATTGTTTTCCAGAATACTGCTCATTTAAAATCAGACAATTTTCACTCCAGCCAATAATACCAAAATTTAAGATTTTGGCTGATACCGTTAATTCATATAGTGAGCATATGCCTAATTCATTTGAATTAATAAAAATAACTTTTCCCAAATGTATTCTAAATGTTAAATATATTCTAATAGAAAAGTGTAGGATTTCTAGCAATGTATCATTTGTCCTGTTTTTCTATCCAAATACCTGGCTAAAATAGTTACGACTGACGATTTTCATTATTTTTCATACTAAAGAACTTAGCAGGTAGATACGAAGTATGTTAAATCTGCATTCATATTCCCAACTGCATCGTTTAATGGCTCAACAAATATTTATATACCACCCACTGCAGTAGTCATTCTGAGAATTAAAGATGTATAAGATTAGGTTGCTGCATAGAACTTACGTTCTAGTGAGAAAAATAAAATACCTAAGTGGATTGTTTCAATAAAACATGAATTTCAATAAACCATCAGATAGAGGTAGCTCCAGCACACCATAAAACAAGAGATAATATTTCTTAAAGCTACAGTAAGAGAACAACACATCCAGTAGTGTGCGTGTGTGTGTCTGTGTGTGTGCTGATCGTTAGCAAAAAAAATCTAAGGATACATCTTTCAAAGCTGTAAAATTCACCAAATAGCTATAACCAAATAGCTGCCTTTAAAACTTGAATAAAATCGTAAATTTGTGATAAGATATTGTTATATCAAACAGCATCGTGTGTTTAACAGCTTTGAAGAGATTCAGTCAGTCACGCGAATTATCTCATGTTCCTCTTACACACAGAATTTTTTTTTTTATCAAGATGGTTTTCAGTATGTCATGATCTCGCCACAGAAAGTGAGTTTTAAGTTAGGAACCAAAAATAAAATAACAAAAGTAAAAGCAGGAAGAAAACCAGGACAACATGAACAAATAAATGTTCTGGATGTACGAAGGCGGTCACAGTGTCTTCTGCCATTCCCCTAGGAAAATGGTCTTTCCCAATCTCTTTCTTCCACAGCTTAGCTCATCTTCTCGATCCCATCAAGGTGTGTGCTACTTTTCTCTAGTCTTTCCTCCCTCCTTCTCTCCCTTGCTCCTTCCCTTCCTTATTTATTCTCTCTTCCCACCCTCCCCCATTTCTGCCACCCTCTCTTTCCTGTTCCTCGACTTCCTCTATCCATTCCTTTCTTATAAGCAGCGCTTTCTATAAAACAGAGATTGGCTATGCAAACCAGTCTGGCCTTCAACTCAAAAGCCTTTTCCTTTGCCTCAAAAGCGTAAAGACTTCTACTTTTTTTTTTATCACTTTATCCTCAGTAAAATCAACCTTGGAGAATAGTTTCTCAATCACCATCTTCCTACGTGTCTCAAAGCTTTCCTTTCTCTATTGTTTTGCTCTTTCTTCTCTTCCAGCTACACACACACACACACACACACACACACACACACACACACACAGAGCTGGGCATGGGAGAGTGAAATACAGAACAGGAAAATAACATAAAGTGCACTGAATTAGCATCATTATATGTAAAACTCCAGAATCACCCTGTGTTATGAAGGAGCAGTGGAACCGACAAAACTAGAAAGTGAAGTGGAATTTCGGTTGAGCATTCAGGGTGAATTCTGAAACAAGATTGCCACTGCAGGGGGAAGAGCGGTCATGGAATTATTTGCAATTGCACATTAGTTACAAACAGTTCACAAGATAACATAGAATTGAATCTAGCCATTAAGATAGCACTGACATGATGTTTGGGGACATACAGATGCTTTTATGATATTAAATTGTAGAACAACACCACACAAAAGTGCCAAAAGAATATACCGAAGAAACACACAGCAGTGATAATCATTAAGTTAATTTAACATTATTCATCCCACCAAGAATTCAAGATCTTGTATTATTACCCTTCATGTTGTTCCATGATTAGTCAGGGTGACGGGTAGTAAGGTTTCATGTATATACATAGCATAAGGTATATACATATATATGCTATATACATAGTAGAGTTTATTGAGGAGGTTGGCTTTCATCAACAGCTCTGCATCTCCTTTGCGCACCCGAGAAGTGAGAAGTGGTTCTATGTGAACATCCTTGATGATGAGGAGTGAAATCCCTAGCTAGAAACCAAGAAGAATTGAAGACTCTCTTGTCTAGTCTTAGCAAAGCAGGTTGTAAGATCCTTCTGTCCCCAGTGTGTTTTCTCAAGGTGTCTGGAGCCTCATGCAACAGTTTGTACAGCAATTTCATTGAAAGAAACATAGAAAGGTAAACTGTTCCTGAATATGCAAATGTAACAAAATATTAGTTAATAAGTCTTTTGGATTTGAGTTGATAAATTGGGTGTTTGTTAAAAACAACAGTTATATAATTCAAATGTCATCTACAAGGAGAGCAGGAGTATTTCATGTTTTCCACTCCTTTTGATATTTCCAAAATTAATATCACTGAAGACAGGTC
Source organism: Microtus ochrogaster (assembly GCF_000317375.1). NCBI lineage: Eukaryota > Metazoa > Chordata > Mammalia > Rodentia > Cricetidae > Microtus > Microtus ochrogaster. The sequence continues at coordinate 9,869,851 of NC_022035.1, read as the reverse complement.
AATCATAGAAAAAGTGATTCAGTGAATAACTGTTTTTAAACTGATCTTTGAAAAGACAGTAGCCTTGTGTCTTCCAGAATTATTCCTGATAAACATAACAACACTGGGTTTCTTCTAAGCTGAATGCATGAGCTGAATGTAAAATTACATTTCAACTTTCATTTTTTTTGTTTTGTTTTGTTTACAATAAAGATTAAAAACACAGATTATGTACAGGATTTCTACATAAGATATTTACACCAAAGATTGGCAGTTCATCGGACTGTCTCCACTGTTTCTGATTTCACAAATTTCATGTTTTAGAAAATTCATTCACATATAATGCATTTTACCTTGGTGACTTCTGATATGAGCCTAGCAAAAATCATACAAGAACACCAGAGTTTAAGCAGTAATTTCTTTGAGCAAGATCATTTTTAAAGTGTTTTCCATCTCGTTTCAGATAAATGAAACTTTGAAAACCTGTGAGAAAGTAAAAAAGGCTTTTTGCTTGCTATTTTGTCTGAAGAAATGCCCATTGTGTCTTGAGGGTTTTCTGATTAGGTTACAGCACAGTGAACAGTACTTGACCAGAGAAAATAAGAGAAAGTCCCAAATGAGTTTAGATAAACCATCACCAAAAAATAAGTTGCTAGATCTATTAATAATTATGCTTTCTGTCTTTATATTGTCAACAAACAGTTGATTTCTATCAACCATTTCTGAATTATGATAAGACTGACTATATAATCTATTCTTTTAAATAACTAGATTGTCTTGTGAACTTAAGGAAGCTGACATGATAAAGTTGGCATATAAACCATATCATACAAGTAATATGTATGGTATGCAAATTTCAGTTATTTTGATAATATTCTTGAAGGAACTAATGAGCACCAAATACCTTGTATACTTTGCCTCAGAAACCTTTGAGACAATATTACACGGTTTTCACAATCGTAAGTAAATATGACCTCCAGTCAGAATATGTAATGCGTTAGACACATAAATTTATGGCAAAGTGAGAACTCATTTCCTTATCCAAAGATTCTTACATTTCCTGACTTATTTTTTGAAGTTAGAAAAAGTCTTTTCATTTCTTCTATGATCCTTTGTCCATCGTGTTGTTGATTCATCTTCTATAACAATTCCCCTTTCCACCTCCTCACTATATTCTCCGAATCGGGATCAAAGGCAAAGATGTCTGAACTGCTGAAAGAAACGTATGATATTTTAACCAATTGAAAGAAACTCATTGATACTGTCTATGGTTTTTTCAAATAAGTAGGTCATTAAGGATCATAAATCATAAAGTACCTTTGCAAGACAAAAATTGAGGATCAGTTAGGCGAAATCCCATGTTAGTGACTCCGTGAGCCCAAACACAATCAAGTTCAGGCAATTTATTGTATAAGTAACAAAAATACTCTGTTTAGAGATAATAATATTGGGGGAAGTGATTACTTTGAAGGAAAATGGTTACTTAAAAGTAAATCATTGGAGGCAATTTGACCTCTGAAAGCTGGTTAGTAAGATGAGCTCTGGCTCACAGACTTTATCATGAAAATGTGGTACACAAATGTAAGACTTTCAAAGCACCGGAAGGTAATACAGCCGTTCAAGTGTGAGAATTAGATACACTGCAGTCTTGAAATATAGACCCCTTACTTCCTGAACTCAGTTCACTTATGTCCATTTCAGCAAACATTTATCGAGTCCACCTTTTTTGTCTGTCAATATTTAATACCTCAGTATCATAATCTTCTGCTTCCATGAGGGTATAGAAGTCATCTAACCAAGATTTTTCACAAAGAAAGACTGAGGTGTGGGATTTTATTATGAAGTGGTATTTCTTGGAATCTTCTCGTTATGGGTAATCATGGAGCCAGAGTTCTGATATGGTTGGTTCCCAAGCTCTTTCCAAAATCACTAGATTCAAAATGAATATCTGCAAAACTGTCCCGGCTGCAGTTTGCCTCTGGAATTGTTCAGCCTAGCCTGGTGCTAGGTATGCTAACTTCACCTGAGATTCCTTCCTCTGAGAAAATGGGATTTTATTTTTTTAACCACTATTATTTACTGAAGGTTTATCCTGGAGCTAACTAATCCCTTGCTTTTTCACTGCTCCTTCATTATTGCTGTTGGGGGCAACATAGGACTCTTTCCTCACCCAGCAGTCACCCTGAACTTTACACTGGCTTTCTGAGATTATTCTTGAGTTCACTCCACTCAAGTTCATCAAGGACTCCGTACTTCATATGAAGACTTTTATTGCTAAATACTTCCAGTTGGGCTACATACTTTTTAACAATTACTTTTAGTCACCAAATAGGAAAGTGTGTTTGAGAGTTTTATAAAACGTAGCCTGCATGGAGCTCTGGCACAGCAGGCTCAATTTAAAGCATTTTAGGTATAATGTACCTTTGCCATCTGCAGCCATAAAACAGAGTATGTCCCATGATTATTTTGCCAGCTATAGTGTTATCTATCTAAAATACAATGGTCGAATAAGAGAGATAACTAAAATGCTAGTTGTTAAACGTTGGCTTCATGACTGTTTTTCAATACCAATGTAAAGAAATGTCATCACAAAAAGGAAATGTTAGGATCATTGAAATTGAAAAGCAATTTGAGATTACAATTAGTCACATTAAAAGATTTACTGAGTGAGGTGTTACTATAAAATGTTATCAATGAATGAGTGGCTAAACAAATTATAATACACACATACCATGAACTACTATTCAATAATAAAATAGAACTAATTCAGTTGAATGTATGAAGGACATTATATTGAGGTATGAGAATGTTACATAGTATCACTTAGAAAGCAGATTCAAAATAACCAAATTATGAACATCAAAAAAATTAATACTTTTTAGGAATGAGACATCACTGATTAGATTGGGGATCTAATTGTAAAAGAGTAGACAAGGGAGTTGTTGTGATGCGCGATTCTGAATATTAATTTCTCTGATGATTAAAAGATTTACATATATGGTCAAATGTCAGAGAACATTATTACAACAAGTTACTACATTTTATTGGTTTACCTGTGCTATCTTTCTTTGAGTTTTTCATCTTTTCACTCTTTAATTATTTAAAAGAAGAACATTAATTTTTAAGTGTATAAAACAACAAAAAATGCCAAAGATTGGCAGAGAACACACGAATTGTATTAGGACCAGAGGAGGTAACTGCTTGCTCAGTTCAAAGCAGGCCATTTGTTTAGGTCCATGAATAGTATTTAAGACAGTATTAAACTCCTCTCACACCCAAACCAACTTCGGTTTTACCTACTTTTTCATGTGTAAGTGTAAAAGTACTATCTATATTGTTGATAATTGTCTGGAAACAATGGTGGCACTTGCTCCATCATATGAACATATTGCACACCACCAAGCTATGAACTTGGAAGCGAATGACTTTGAGTATCCTGCTGCATAGGTTTTATTGCACACAGAGACATAAGCCTTTTGGGTGTTCTACCCTGAGAGTTGTAAAATGATTTTTTTCTTTTTGTGTATCAAGGAGCTTGGTGGCAGATACTCTGAGACCAAAGGCTACTGCCCAATCTGGTAAGAAAGAGACTGAGCAAAGAAGGAATTCAGTTAATCATGTTAATTGGATTTTTAAGAATAACACAAAGAAAACAAGTTCCTCAAAGATGCAAGTATTCACAACTTTCTCTCTGAAAGACAAATGTCATTGTTGTTAAATTTTTGATTATGTAAATTAACCTTTAATTGATCACTGGGAAAAAATCAAGAAATTAATAAAGTGATTAACCCTAATTCTATTGTCAAGGTGTTATTTATTGTACAGGAGAGATGACTTGGTGGCAAAAAGTATGGACTGCTCTTCCAGAGGCCCTGAGGTTAATATAGGCACCCAAGCAGGGTGCCTCACAACCACCTATAAATCCATCTCCAGGTGATCTGACACCTTCTCCCAACAGATACACATGTACATGTACAGTATTGAAAGAATCTTTTCAAACATTGTGCCATTCACATCTTACTATGTAACTTTCCCAGTGTATGCACATGAGAAGACTGGCATTAAAATTTTTATTATATGTGTTACAGATACTGTATTCACACATATATGTGCATATATATATATATATATGTATAGAGAGAGAGTCTGTTACAAACACACACACACACACACACACACACACACACACACATACGTAATTGAAGCCAGAACTCTATAAAAATTTTAAGAGCACCAAATTTGACATTGTTTGATTGAACCGTGGTTTAATCAATCAAATATCATGCAAATTTGTTCCTGACAGAGTGTTAAAACTTCCCGCAATAATTATAAATGTTCCTCCTTAATCTCATAACTGTTACTATTGCCTTATATCTTTTAGAAGTCTGTAATTAAATGGAAACTATCATGATTTCTTTTATCATCTTGATATGCAATTCCTTTTATTACTGCAAAGTGTCTCTCTTCATCCTTACTCATGTTTTAAATTTATTTCTGAGGATAGCTTTGGCAGCTCCAACAAATATTTGGAAATGTGATTTTTCTGTTTGATTCTGATAACATTTTACATTTCCTTGCATTTTTTAAAATCAAAAATCTCTTTATTATGTCACCTTATTTCTAGAAATTTGGCACTTTAAAACATTCATTTTTTTATGATACCTTTATTGAATTTTTCTGCAGAATGTAGTTTGCAATTTAGTAGTATTTCTCCTTGGAGTCCTTAATTGAAAGTCCCATGTGTGTTTGGAAAGAATGTTGGTATGAGGAGTGATACATGCCCACCAATTTGGGCTTGCTAACTGAGTTCTTCAAATACCCCGAATGCTCACTTGTTTGATGTTCACTTGATTTATCTGATATGAGAAAGTCATGAAAACCCCCAGGTACATGTATTCTTTATTTATCCTTCCATTCAAGCTTATTACCCTAAGCTTACCTACACTCATCCCTAGGTAACTTTTCTGAATCAGGGAAACAGTAGTTATCTGCTGTGGTGCTGCATCCTCGTGTTTCCCAGCACATTAGAAGGTGAGGTATGAGGACTGTGAATGTGGGTCTAATGCCAGAAGAGCCCCTGTCTCAAAAAAACAACACAAGGAAAGGAGAGAGGGAGAGAAAGGAGGGAGGAAGGGAGGGACGGAGGAGAGGGAATAGAAACACCCTACGACTGTCAATGGGTCTTCAACTGTCATACATGTTCTATAGAAGATTGATTGTCCATCCTTGAGTCTGTGTGGTGGACTCTGTGCTGTGGCTCACTACTGCTTCAAAGCATCAAAAGGGAATTAAGGACCACACAGCTCCAAAGGAAGAAAGCAGCCAACATGCCAGTTTTTCAATATTCTAATCCTGGCCTTTGAATACTACTGAGTGTATATTATAACCACATAATGTTATTATATAGAATTATGCACTTTATATAGAACCATATGTTGTTCAAACAGGTGAATTTCTTTACGACTTTTGAAAAAGTATGCCAGTTTCTGAAATACCTTTACAAAGTAACAGTACTGATGTTGGACTTTTGTTTTGGGGGATCGTCTCATTTCTCTTTGGCAGCTCTGAAATTTTAGATTTGTCTTCGACTAGGTACATAGCACAACTGGAAGAGCATCTGGGGAAGATAGAGACAGCATAGGGAGAGATCCCCCAGCCACACATAAAATGTGGTGTGATTGTGATGCCTGTGGTGCCGACACAACACTAGGAAGCTAAAGACAGGTAGAGGCAGCCGGGTTAACATTTCAAAGCCGTGCGTGGCTATGTAGTAAGCTGGACCTGAATTTGGGATGCATAGACTCTGAAGAAAGAAAGAACATTTTATATTTATCCTTTATTGAAGATGAGTCAAATTGGCCTTTCCTTGCTAATTTCTGAAATGATTAAACTTCCTTGCCATACTCTTGGACGCTTCTCTTTTCACATTCTTAGTAAATGCATAATAAAGATGACCAGCCCATCCTCCACTATTCTTGAGCACTTATTTATATTTTTTTGGGGGGGGGCTTGTCCATAGGCCGCATTTGAGTTTGTTTCTCGATACCCACCTAAATGTCAAATTATCTTGTTACTATTATTTGTGTCTAGTTTAGATTCTACCTCAAATATTGAATCTTTATGTTTCAGTCATTGCGTCTTTCATGCCCTGGTTTTTATATGTTATGATATATTTACTTTACTTTTAAATTCATGTCTGGTTGTATTTTGTACTGTGTTTTGTTTTCCTTTAATATGTGTGTTTTTTTTTTTAATCTCAGAAAGTTAGGAATAAAACTACCTCAAGACCCAATAATACCACTTTGGGGCATATACACAAAAGAAGCACCATCACACCACAAGGACATTTGCTCAGCTATGACCATAGCAGCATTCTTGGTAATAGTTAGAACCCGGAAACAACCTAGATGAAACCTCAACTGAAGAATGGAGGAAGAAAATATGGTGGAGTAGCATTCAGCAGTTAAAAAACAAAACAAAACAAAAACCAACAACAACAACAAAAAAACAGTGACATCTTTAAATTTGCAATCAAATGGATAAAACTAGAATAAAACATCCTGAGTGAGGAAACCCATATGCAGACGCAGAAAGACAGATATAATATATACTCACTCATAAGTGGATACCAGACAAAGAACAAAGGATAACCAGCCTATATTTCACAACCCCAGAGAAGCTAGAACCCTCTTCCAGAAACAGAGGGAAGCAGGTACAGAGATCTACAATTAACCACTGGGCTGAGCTCCAGGCGAAGAGAGAGATGAGCAATAATTTGAACAAAGGGGACAAGACCATGATGGGCAAACCTACAGAATCAGCTGACTCACACTTGTGGAAGATCACTAACTTCTGAATGACAACTGGGGAACCTGCATAGGACTGAACTAGGCTCCCTGAATGCAGGTGACAAGGGTGTGGCTTGGGCAGTATATGGGGCCACTGACCCTGGGACCAGGATCTAACTCTAATGCATGAACTGGCTTTGTAGAGCCCATTGTTTGTGTAGATATACCTTGCTCAGTCTAGACATGGGGGAGAGGCAGGGCTTTGGTCAGGCCTCATTGAGGAGTCCAGAGACTCACAGTTGACCTCCCAGGGGAGGCCTTAATCTCTCTGAGGAGCTGATAGGAGGTGGAGTGGAAAAAGGAGAGGAGGAAGGGGGGAACTGGGATTGGTGTGTAAAAAAATAATTATTTAATTAAAAAAAAATCTGTCTATGATCACCCTATAGCAGATTTATTTTAGTATCTTTATCAGATTTTTTGTATGACATTTATTTCATTCACGTCTGACTTGTACTTTTGCTATTTAATTGACTTACAGTAGTATGCTGAGGGAAAGGAATTCCAAGTCTTTGTCTGAGTTTACTTTTCTGTGGCTATGATTAACAGACAAAAGGAGAAGCTTAAGGGAGAAAGGGTTTTGCTTTTAGCTCACAGTTCAAGGTACAGAGTGCATCTGGGTAGGAAGGTTGAGTGCCAGAGCTTGAGGCAGCAGGTCAATGCCACCCATAATCAGGATGGAAGAGCAAGGAACGCTTACTGCTGATCAGTTCATTTTCTCTGCTTGTGTAATAGACGATCCCTCGCTAAGGGAGCAGTCCAGCCCACAGCCAAAATAGGTCTTTCCTATCAGTTAATGCAAATCAAGATACTTCCCCACAAGCATGCCCAGAGGCCTGTCCCAGTGATTCTGGAGTCTGTCAAGTTGACAGTGAACTCTAGCCCTCGGAGTCTCACTTCTGGGTTTCATTCAGTCATTTATCAGAACCAACTCTGTATCGTGCGAAAGGCACCATATTGTAAGCAGGATGAACATATTAAGCTCTCCTAATTTGAATGTATGGAAAACCGTAGCCAGACAGGTGGGGGGACGCCGAGCCATATGTACACTAATCACCGTTAAAATTAATAAATTAGGGTTATTTATTTTTCTTGTGTACAATCTATAACCAGCTGTTTAGGAGTAAGGGAGCCACAATAATAATTGGATAATTATAGAATAATTAACCTGAATGGAAGTGTCCATATAAGGGATCATATGGTCCAGTGATGTTTGTTTCCACTGGAAGGAACATTGCCCTTCCATCCTAATAATATTAGCAACAAAGTTTCTGATAGGAAACTGAACTTTAGTCTAATAAGAGTTCTTGATTAAATCTGTTTATTAGTAATGGGCTAGGCGAGTAGTAATTAGCAAACCATATTTAGATGCCCAGTGAGTACATATTTGGGGTCTATAGGTCACATGGTCTCTGGTATAAAACTCAAATATGCATAACATATTAAATGAATAAATTGATAGAGTGCTATGCTCTAATACAAGTTTATAAACACAAGTTTGAATTTTCATAATTCTATATGCCACAACGCATTATATTCTCTTGATGCTTTCCAATTACATCTAGTGCTTTAAAAATGCCCACTACTTGCAGGAGTGCATAAAGAAGAGATAAAATATGCATGATGATTGCTCTTCCCCATCATGCCTTTGAACATTAGTGACGTGAAGGTTGAGGCTGTGTACCACAGTCCTGAGAACTGCATGTTTCCAAATGTGCATACATAGACATTTTTGGATGACAGTGTCTCTCTGATTGCATATTCATTTTAAGTATTCAATAATTCTGTAATAATGCAAACTCTGTAAGGGGGGTCTCCAAATTGTTGTACTAAAGCCCGTAGGGCAAAGATAGCTGGGTTCACCATCAGTATACAGTTTTGCTAGAATTTAATAGAAGTTTTTCAAGTGACTTTGAATTTTAGTCTGAAGAATCATTTCATGGGGAGTGAATGGTGGGTTTGTTGTTTCATTCTCAACGTCTTTTTCTCATGGTCTTTACCAATTGAGCAGTTTGATGTCTTCTTCACATGGTACTCTGAATCTCACGGTCTCCCTAGCCAGCCTTTATCAGGTAGCATCCTGCAAAAGTGATGTTTTTCTCAGTGTTCTTCAGCGCAGTTGGCTTTGGTTCACCCTAGTCCTTGCCACAAGCCTCCCCTTTGGCCTCCAGGAACAACCTCTTGATAACCATTGCAAGTTTAGGACCTTATCAATTTGTATATTTTTATTAACGTCTGAGTTTTTTATTTCCTAGTTTACATTTCATATTTAATTGCTGTAATTTTGAGCCAATGAAACAAGCTTGACTCAAAGTATTTCTGGCTTTATTACTGATTGAAATTATTTTGCACCTCTTGTTATTTTCAGATTGATTAAAATACAAATTGACTTCAGTAGAAATGCTGTTCAAAAGGATATATGTTAAATATTTTTGGTAGCATCCTAACAAATTGCATTTCTTCCTAATATCTATCTAATTCTTTTGTAAATCATGTTTCATATTTGCCAAAGTGAAAATAACTTATTTTTTGATTACATTATAAAAAAATAAAATGTAATAAATTAGATGATGGTATTAAGTAGACAACTAAAGGAGTTATGAAAAGACAATTAAAGGAGTTATTAACACATTGCCTTTATCGATAGACTTACTTTTTTATTGTTCCCAGATCTTTTTTTTTTGCCAATATACAATCTATAATGGCAATCATTACTGTGTTTTACCCTGAAGCAAATGTCTTTCATCTGTTCTAGAGGTTTTTATGTAGACAGAGTGGTAGATGGTTTAGTTGATACACATGGCAGAAATCTTGAGTTTGCATTGCCCAGCACCCAGGAAACAATCTGGGCACAGTTGAGGATGTCTCTAACTCCAGAGCTTGGGATGAAGATACAAAAAGGTGGATCCCTAGAGCACATCCCCTAGCTAGCCTAGGCAACCAGTGAACTTCAGGCTTAGAAGAAAGCCTTTGTAGAGATATCAAGGAAGACACCTGATGTTGAATTCTGATCTTCACATGCATGCTCACAAATGTGTATATACACATGTTTACACACACACACACACACACAGACACACACACACTAAAAAGAAGAAAAAAAAGTAATAGTCTTCCATGTCTAATATAACTGATATAACTGAAGATCATCTATCTTAGGAAGATTAATAATTCCTTTTGATTCCTAAATAATATTTCTCTAGGTAGACATAATATTATTTCTTCACCCATTTCCTTACTGTTTAGGATACTTCAGATTTTTTGGGTGCTAGAATGGGCCAACTTTTTTCAGTTTTCAACTAGTTTTTCACATTCTTTTTAAAAAATGAAATTAACGTACCAACACCATCAAAAATAAGTGGGAAAAAAAAAGCAAAGTGAGAAGACTCATGTCATTTAGGTAATCCTTGGTGTTTAAGCTGTAAAGTGTTTAACCATCAATGATTAAACCATATAACATTAATAGTTCTGAAGAAAAATAAACACAGTTTTAGGATCAGGTTAACAGCTTAGCCATATTCTATATAAAGTAAACAAATTTCATTTTTTCCATTGTTCTTGGTAGGTTGGTTCCTATATTTGTGACTAGATGGTTGAAAAACAGTTGAAAATGCCAGATAAATCAAAAGGTAGGAGGTGGAGTGGGAAAAGGTTATTCCAAAACATTTTCTCCCAGGCCTTTTATAAGAAGGAGACCTTCATGAGGGATCCCAGCAGACTTCCTCTCATGTGAAATTGCTTTAAACTATGTTTTGACGGCAGCTGGCAAAAGAGCAAAATCTGAGATCGGTTTCACTCGGAAAATCGTATTTCATCAGTAGGAGTTGAGTCAATCAGACCAGACTTATTAGGGTCATATTAACAAGGAGACTAGAGGAAGTGGTGGCAAATATGGAACCAGTATTGTTTGCTGGAATACTTTGCACTGATCTCTTCCTACTAATTTATGGTTTTCTCTTCTGTCGTCAGTAGTACTTTTAAAGAAATGTCAGTATAACTGGTAAGATAGAATTTACTTGTCTATATAGTTTACAAATGAGCAAAGATTTCGAATTTTAGCAAAAGTATAACACACCATCTCTGTTTCTCAGATCACGGTGGGTTGTCCATGCAGAAGGGACCCTCACAACAAAAGTCCTTTCAACTCACTGTGTCAGTAGAGATATCCTCGGGACTCTGTTTTTCTGTAACTCTAAAGCCAACCTTTTCGTAGAACTCAAAGAAAAATTACGTTTAATATATACCAGCTGTGAAAGAGTAACCTTGAATTTAAGATATGGTAGACTAAAAAGAAAAGCTTTTATCAGAACTTCCTATGTACACTTTCGTCAACTCATATGGTATGCATCTGGGCTGGGCCTTTGATAGTTGTGTGCTAAAAAAAAACTGATATGCTCTAAAATCTTTCATTTTTTCTTTTTCCAGTTGTTTTAAAAGATAAATAATTAACATAATCAAAAGCTATGTAGTTATAAATTATATTATTTGAATCTAAATTTGCTACATTGAAGCATAATTTCATTGGAAAAGTAGAAAGAGTGGAAAATTATTAAACAGTTAAACTATTTCAAGTGAAAATAATAAAGCATTGCACATAGTCTTTTATTTAATCTTCCCAAAATATTCTATAAAGTTGATTTCTATTTGCAGATGACAAAATTTAGGCCCCGTTAAGTAATTTTTGCATTAGAACAAGAGATCTGTTGTTTTAGTTTTCACCTTATAAAAAGAATGATAATGTGATTATCTTTAAGAGAATCAAATACTTTTATTTTCAAAACAACCAGAACTTTATCTGGTAGTGGAAGAAACATTCAGGTCTGGAATGTTGTTAATTCAATTTTTATCCTATGATATTTTGATTGAAAATACAAGTAATATGTGATTTACAATATACGTAGTAAAGACCCAAAGATTTCTCTGAAGCAAGCCCAGGGCCTCCGTGGGTGTGCACCCTGTCCTTTACGTATATACTATAGCTTTCATGTTAAGGTCTTTATGGGACTCCTGGAACACATAGGTTTCTGATTCTTTTCCCTTCTATTTGGTTTCCTCTGTTATTTTTTTATTTTATCTTATTTTGCTATGTTTGGTTATCTCTTAGAAGCCTATTCTTTTCTTAGGAGAGACAAACTGAAGTAGAACCTGATGGGAGGGAAGGAAGAGAAGAGCTAGAGGGGTAGAGGGGGGCCAAATTGTAATTAATTGGGATATATTGTTTGAGAGAAGAATCTATTTTCAATGAAATGTAAAAAAATTGTAAAAGCCAAAACAAAGATGTCAGGTAAGAAATCCCTTCCATTTTTAAAAGGTTTAAACCTAGAGACTAGAGTCATCATTCTAGCACTGTCTTAGCCACTTAGGATTTTCGTGTGTAGGTGTGTCTTTGTCTGCTTTCCTAGTCCCTTATTCTGCAGGGTGACTGTCCTGAAATCCCCAGAATTTATCATGCTCTTGTTACCTCTGTCCAGTTGCACCTCTTTCGTTATTGATTTCTACGAACTCTACCCATTGCTCCGCTAGCCTCATCTCATCTGTGTACCGTCTCTCTGACGGCACTACTTAGGTTCCCTTCAAAGTCAATTCATTCATTCTCTTAAGCACCCAGTGGACTATTGTTTCATTCCTTGTTGACCAAAATATTTCCCTGTATTCCTATGTGAGGTCTCTTCTCGGTAAACTCTAAGCTGTTTCAGAGTGAAGGAGTTCTCTAAGTGTTTCTCAAAGAGATTTCATATTCGGACAGGAAAAAAAAAGATACAGATGGAATGAAGTGTTTAATAAATGAACGACAATTATTCAATACAATATTTAAAAATAAGAGAGAGGACAAAAAATAGTCTAGGGATTCAATGCAGACCAAAACCACAATCCACTGAAACTGTGCTAAAAGAAGAGATTTGTATTAGTAAGAAAATTTCCAACTAAGGGAATCTACAATGATCCAATGGCTGATTCAATCTCTGTGGCCACAAAGATCGTCCTGGTTGAAATCCATGTGCCAGAAACCAAACAAAAATGATATGACTTGTAGAAAAGATAGAGGATTGCAGGGATAGGAAGGTGAGAAGAGACAGTGTGGGTGAGAGGTACAAAACATTGTGCACATGTATAAACTGTCAGCAAATTTAGTCAGTGAAAAAACTGTGACTAAAACTTACCAAGTCAGGATGAGTAATGCCGTTTTATTTAGAATATACCAGAGAATGTTAGAATAGTATCTTTGTGTTTTTATCAAACTCCCTTGAGAAAGGAGGATAAACAATTGCAAAATTCTCAACTAACTGTGAGTGAGGCACTCACAGGCTTCACAGGGAAGATCAAGAGAAAAGCGTGCTGCCAGATAAGGGTCATTCATTCACTGCATTCCCATTGGAATGCTAAGGGCGGTGCCAGATATGGGGTGTTCGTTCACTCCATTCCCATAGCACTGCCTTGCTATGTCAGTGGAGACTCACAGCAACCTCGTTGGCAATGGGCAGATCAGACATCTACCCAGTTAACACAGTTAACTATGTCCTAGAATCACCCTGACTATAAATGAATATTACAGTTGATTATTAAAACCAAACATTAGAAGGCGTGGTGGCACATGCCTTTAATCCCAGCACTCAGGAGGCAGAGGTAGGCAGATCTCTGTGAGATTGAATATAGAGTATTCTCTGATATAGACTTTCCATTTGAATATACACAAGGACACACTCAAATACACACGCACATGAATACACGCAGGCAGGCATGCACATACACACATTATCCCCCACAGAAATAAATTTTCTGATAATTCTGGAATGTTCTGAATCAATTCTCTTCAAATATAGTTGAATAACTGCTGAAACTTATAGCTCTTTATTTTTATTACTGATTTATGCTACATACTGTGTATATATGTTCTGACAAAATTCTTTAAGAATTTTTGGTGATTTTAAAGTAAAAAAAAAAGTAAAATGTATTATCATGCACTATCTAAATATTTTTAACTGGGATTTTAACAAATGTGATGAAAGTATTTTATTCAATAGAACTCATCCTATCAATACATTTTAAAAACACAAGCATTAATAAAGAATCTTTTAAAAATCACAAAGAATTCTGATGTCAACATAACCTACATACTTTGCAAGTATAGTGTTCAGGACTAGTCTCATTTCTGATACCAATTATAAGGTCGGTGTGTTCCCAAAACTACCTTCAAAATTCACTGTATTGATTCATAGAACTAGTATACTTTAAGGGTAAGTATATAGAGCAATTTAGTGCCCAAAGCAGGGAATGAAGTAAAAATTGTCTCTCCAATGACGACTTTGGTCTTAAATCTGGATATTGTTCTTGGTAATCTTCACAGGGTTTACTGTAAATCACAGGCCATGTTTGAGACTAATTAGTGGTATTAAAAAATGATCTGGGCTAGGGTGAAGGTTCCTGCGTCAGAGTATACAAGTGTCAGGGTCTGCGTTCGGGTTTCCACAATCCACGGAAAGCAAGTGACAGCTCATATATTCAACCAGGTTTGCCTATGAAGAGTCAAGTGGGGAAAGATACATCACCAGGCCTTAGCCCAAAGGAGAAGAGAAGAACATCATCCCGTGAGATTGTCTCTGATCTTGCCCTATACCCCTGCCCTTACAAATACACAGACACACCCACACTCCCACCTAACACAAGGGTTTCTAAATATTTAATTCATATCAATAGTCTAATTAATAATGGTTCACTGTTTAAGGTGGTGATATTTCTTAGTCCTCCAGGTCTAAGTTCCTGGGACTTTGGGAAACATTTTTTTGGTTTTCATTTAATGTTTGTGACCAATAGATGAATATTTTATTTGCAGTAAGAAATGAAAGTCAATCTCCAGTAAAACACACAAACATCACTCAAAGCTGATTTTAAACATTAGAATATCTTTTCAAAATCCATCCCTACCCCATCCACTCCTCCAAAACGACATATAGCCCATTAGGATGTCTCCAACAGGTTTGGAACACACAGTGCATTTTGGCTCCGGGTCAGAAAATCCTCTTAATGAATTATTATCTCTTTTTGATATCTTCCCACGTGGATGGCTAAAGGACCCTATTCATATCTTTAATTGAATAACATTTTGGGATCCATATGATTTTCATAAGGGTTCAGTAATATTGCCCTAGGCAATTAGAGGTCAGGTTTTCCCCATTGTTTTCTTTGTTTTAAAACCAGCATGGCAGACTTATTTAGAAAGTTTAAATGTTGGAGGCCTGAAGATGTTCTCATTGGTCTATCCCATCTCAAAGGCTACTGGAATAAGACAGTTATTATGACTACATCACTCCCTTATTTAGTCATCCTACTTGGAATAACTACTTTGTGGTTTCCACCCTGCTATGATCATTTTCCGGACTCTCACTATTGTCTTTGCCAATCCCTTCTCTTTTCTCTCTCCAAACTCTTCCACATACCCCTGCCCACTCTCCTTCCTTTTCTTGATCTCTTTTATTTCACTCATTGTTATTGTATGAATTCAGATGTCATTCATGTATATAGAAATATATATGAATATAATACATATTCCTAAATATAACCTCTTTAGTCTATTTAATGTTTATTGCATGTGTGTTTTCAGAGCTGATTGTTTGGCACTAGATAAGTCATTGATGTATTATTCCTTAGGAGACACCACTTTCTTATGTATATAAAAAAGTATCTCCCTGACATACCTAAATTCCAACTGTAGCTTTGTTTTTCACCTATATCAGTGCACAGCAACCATTCTGTATTGCAGATGACTCTGTGACCATTGTGAGCACAAAAATCATTATTCTCACTTGCCATCACTCTTCTACGCAAGCCACTTAATTCAGTAAGTCAAGGGTGTTCCCAACAGTGCCACTTCGTGAAAACCAACTGTAAAGCATTAGCACCAACTCTATTCCTAATTTTGCTCTTGCTTTAATATCAGCTGACAACTTGCAAGCATCCCCAAAGGCATTCCCAAAATGAATAAGTTGCTGATAGAATTAGCATCTCCATCAAAGTGAATGTAGTGACAATGTTTACAGCAAGAGAATGATGCCCATTATAACCAGTGTAAGGAAAGGAAGAATAAGTCAGAGACCGGGAGAGTTCTAAGCATCTAGCAATATATATAGCATAACTGACTGATCAAAAAGTTTATTTGGACTCATGGTTTAGGAAGTTTCCGTCCATCACTCAGTAACTTCCGACTTTGGGACTAGTGGCCACAGAGAACACTAGAGTTGGGGGTGCCTGCCAGAACAAAGCTGCTTTCCTCATTGCCAGGAATGTGGAGACCAGAATCCTGTTAACTGCTTCAGGGACAGGTCCTTAGTAACCCAAGACCATTCATTTAGTCCCATCATTTAAAAACTTCCGTCACCCAGTAAGAGCTGGGAGTTTAACACAAGGGACTTGGACAGACACTGCAAATCCAAGCTCTAGCAAACACTATGTGGATTCTGTGTGTGATGAAAATTTTCCTAACGAGTTGCATCTCCCACCATAGACTTCACTTACCAAGCGTTACCTAAAGTTGCAGCATGTTTCTTTTTTTTTTAAATTTTGCTTTGTTGTTACAAATTTTTTTAATTTTATTTATTTTTTATTTTTTATTTTTTTTTTCAGTTTTTTTTTTATTGAGAAAAGGAAAAAAAAAACAAGTTTCCGCCTCCTCCCAGCCTCCCATTTCCCTCCCCCTCCTCCCACCTTTCTCCCCTCCTCCCACCCTTCTCCCCCTCCCCGCACTCCTCTCCCCCTCCCTCTCCAGTCCAAAGAGCAGTCAGGGTGCCCTGCCCTGTGGTAAGTCTTAGGTCCTCCCCCCTCCGTCCATATCTTGGAAGGTGAACATCCAAACTGGCTAGGCGCCCACAAAGCCAGCACATATATCACCATAGAACCTTCATCTGGTGATGGATGGAGATAGAGACAGAGACCCACACTGGAGCACTGGACTGAGCTCTCAAGGTCCCAATGAGGAACAGAAGGAGGGAGAACCTGAGCAAGGAAGTCGGGACCACGAGGGGTGCACCCACCCACTGAGACAGTGGAGCTGATCTACTGGGAGCTCACCAAGGCCAGCTGGATTGTGACTGAAAAAGCATGGGATAAAACCGGACTCTCTGAACATGGCGAACAATGAGAGCTGATGAGAAGCCAAGGACAATGGCAAGGGATTTTGATCCTACTTCATGTGCTGGCTTTGGGTGCAGCATGTTTCTTAAACTTCAGTCATTGCGTATGCAAAGAATCTTATTCAATAGGGCTGATATGGAAGTGAAATTTGATTGCCTGTTTGAGGGTCTGCAGATCTTCCTGTACAGTGGCCACTGGTCTGTTGGATGGAGGTGAGAAATGTTTTAGAATTAACCTGCCCCTGCCTAATATCTGTTGGAAAGTAACATTTGTTACTCAAATATCACTTTATTTATTAGTATGTTTGCATGACCTAGCAGGGCATTCAGTAAACTATACATACCTGTCCATTTCTGTGACAATGTTTCTATCTTCTTTCTATATACAGGTACATTGGTGCTCCTTGTAAAGGTAAAACTACCTTAATATTAATGTTATCTTTGTATATGTTATGGTAATGTTTAAACATAAATATCAATAATGAGAACACTGTTTTAATACCTAAATACTTTTATCCTGCTACATTGCTAATAATTTTTATGGGAACTTGTTTATATTTGCTAAAGCACGATGTCTCTACATGTGGTAAGCTTAGAACATTATTATCTTTTTATTCTATGGGAATTGATGGTATAAAATTCTTACATGAAATATTTGGCAGCTGTACAGCGTGTAGGCAGAACTACTGGAAAAGAAAAAAATTTAGAATCTTGGCTAATTTTAAAGTGTGACGAAAAATGTTCTCAGAAATTAAAGTTTGGAGGATGGGAGAACATAGAAAATGAATTGCAAGTCTTTCTGAAGCCTTTCCCTCCTTCTGCTCATTAATTGTTAAGCTAATATTCATTTAGAGTTTGGCGCATCTCTTTAATGCCAGCTTTAAAAATTAAAGTGGAACTGCCTTAGTTTGCTTTTTTTCACAGCATTCAAACTTTTCTAACTAGCATTACTAGTATTATGGAATTATGAAAACTGGGTCATCGCAGGCAACACTTTAGTACCATCTTATCTAAGTGAGGCTTAAAATTTTGTGAGCCTTGCTTAAAGTATGTGACTAAGAGGTCTAGAAGAGAACAAAGTGTGCTTGACGTAGTGAGACTCAGTGGTGTGATGAGAAATTCCAACAGTTACTATACCCTTAGCTTGCCTGTGGCTGTGATAACACCACAATGAAGGCGGCTCACAGAAGAAAGGGTTTTGTTGATCTCATGATTCAGGGGGAATAAGGATCCTCCTCTATCATGTATTTATGGCACAAGCCGTAAAGAGGAAATTACTTCCTCCAACAAGGTGACACCTCTTCGATTCCCCCGAAACAATGTCACCAACTGGAAACCAGGTCCTCAACTGCTCGAGACTATGAGTGAGTTTCTCATTGATATCTCTACAGCTAGGACATCCAACCTTTAAAGGGACAGGCTCAGTCAATACAATTAATGTTACAGTGATGGACAGATGCTGAATCTCATTTTTTTGTATCCATACAATAATATGTTGAAAATATTCCCTTGGAAAACGGGTCAAAATAATTTAAAAACCAATAAAAGGATGGATTTTTGTATAGCAAAAATTTTTAATTAAATTTTTAAAAATTAAAAAAGTAATTATGTTTTCTGCTTCCACTTTTCTTCCTCCTTCATTGGTCCTTGCTCTCTCTTAAATTCAAAGCCTCTATTTCTTAAATTTTGTTACAAGCACACACACACACACACACACACACACACACACACTTCTAAATATATAAGTACAACCTTCTTGGTCAACCTAAGTTTACTTGTGTGTATATAATTTCAGGGCTGACTGCTGGGGAAGACTATCGCTTCTGTTCTCAGCATTCCTTAGATGCATGTAATAACATGAGAAGGAAAAAGTTCTTGGAGCCTTAACACTGTAGCAAGACATTCTTAACCAGGGAAAACTTGGCGATAAACTGTACACTTAGATTTTTAAAAATGATTTTAATGATAATTGCACACCCATATTAAAATGACTTTAAAAATGACTATTTTGAATTCAACACACAACAAACTCAGAATGAAGACTTAAAGGGACAATATTAAATTTGTGAAGTTGAAAGACTCATTCACTTGCCAACATGAAGTTATTCACTTTTAAATTGCTTTTACTTCATGCAGAAAAATTAGTCATTGCTGATCAATGCTGGCAGTTTGTATATGTATATAGGATCATAAGCAAGCTCAGATGTAAGTTATATCACCTGCCAATTGTACGAGCCATCCGGACAATGCTCAATGCACATGTTGCAGGATAGTGAGCCCACTGACCCAGGAATGACATCTGTTAGAGCCCCATCTGGATATAGATCATAAACCTGTTTTTGATCTAAACATAAAACTAGTACCAATAAATGTAAAAGCAAACATGACAACAAGTAGAACGGGGCAAGAAACTTATCGTTGTAAAATAACGCATTCTATTTTTTATTCATTAGAAATTCAATAAGGTGCACTTTGTTTTTACTGCATTGCATATACATTCAAATTCATATTTTGATTTACAAACTTAAAATTATAGCCTTGATCATCATTACACGTATAACAGCTAAACATGCTGTTTACTGTCACTACTTCTTATTAAAAGAGTTTTGTATGCTTAAAATTAAGAAATGTATACTTAGATTGCTTCATTTCCTTGTTTATAGCCTTTCAAGTCATATTTAGTCATATTTTTATTAATAAACTTTGGATTTTAATTAATGTTTATAAGTAGAGAATCATTAGATTCTTTTAAATATGGTGGCTACGGATGAGCAGCAACAGTAGTTCTAGATTTTCTTTTTCAGGATATGGAAAACTTTTGAAATGTATATCAGCAGAGAAGCAGGAAGATAGCTTGGCATACTGCAAGCTCCCTGCTTTCTTTTAATCACAAGTTTTGATGGAGAATATTACCATGAATAGATACACGGTATGTATCTGTTGGGTTAAAGAAATACAAATTCACTTATTTTTGTTTATTCATGTTAGGTTTACTTCCCAGGGATGTTGAGTTGCTTTACATCCAGGGAAATTTGGACTTGAGATATTTCTGTTTTCATTTCATATTTTACTAAAACACAGACCTACTTGAAGAATCTTGTCGAATGGCAATAAACAGCTGACCATTCAATATTTGTGGTGGTTTGCATTTGTTATGGCGATCTACTTGATAACACCTTGGTTTTATATAGTGTCATGCAACATTGCACCATTTCTAACACAGAATCTTAATTTTGATAATGGATAATGACATTACAGTGTGGAGACACTGAGGCTGGATCTTGCTAGTCTCTTATTTCAACTAAACTTATTTTAATTTTATATATTTCTTACCAAAATAAGTTTAGTCAACAGGGAAAAAAAATGATGTTGACACTTTGTTCTGCCAGATCCTGCCTCCTTTTGTACACATGTACACTGTTTATGGAATCTAAAGTAATGGTCCTTATTTTCAAGGAAATTCTGTATTATGCAAATTATTTCTTTTTTTCAAAACCAGAAATTAGATTGATGGTAGCAACAAAGCTTTTGAGTTGAGTTTTGCACCTAAGAACTGTCTGGTGACATACCCTAACTGCCACAGTAAAGGATGAGTACATTGAATAACTTAGTTAAAAGTCCTGGTTGGTAGGGAGCGTTACAAATTAAAATGAACACCTAGAATGACTGTTGGAAGCCAGAGCTATGCACGGAGCTTCTGTATAATGTGCTCTGTGTGGCTGGCATTGCTAAACAGACAAGCTGTCACATTCTCTACTCGCTGAATATTCTGGGGCTCTTCCTCTGTCAGCCAAGGTAGAGGACATGGCAGTAGTCAAACCCCAAGGTTACAAAAACCTGAAGTGGTGTAGTGAGCCTTGTATATTGGAGGGTGATTTACAAGTGTAGGCAGGGAGGCGAAGCTTGAGCACAGCACCTATACTATAATCCAAATGCAACTTTGGACTAAGAACATCACTATTAAATTCAAGGCACATTCTCTCAGGATAGAAACTCTACACAGTGAAGCCAGATCTTAAAATACAAAAGCTAGAGGGCTAGAAAGGGCCACATTAGCTCTTTCTACATAAAATCAAGGAAAAGTATCTATTATACTGTAATGATTTACTGTGAGAAACGAATATTACATTGTTAAATTCAACAAAGAATGGTTGGTGGGTTTATTAATAGACTGCACAGGATATGTCAATATAGAGAAAACAGGATGTTTTGTGTTTTATTTACAGAATAGTGACAGTATTTACTGCTTAATATTAAAAAATTGAATTTACTTTTACAAATATTTTGTTTATAAGCAAGGACTGCTAACTGTTAACTTGGAATATGCATTTTTTTAATTTAAGGGATCCATGAATAATGGCTATTTGGTGCCACCTAGTGGTCGAGAGATTTAAAAAAAATCATACTGCATTTTCCACGCCTTTGGAAAATTAAAGGCAACATAATTGAAATATCAAAGGAAATAAAAATTAATAAAAACCCATTCCACACACAGAGACAGTAGGAAGGTGTTGGTCTCTTACTTTACACCTATGAACCTCCTGCCTTCTGAGAATTCTTTAGAATTTAAAGGGTGAATCACACCTTCTATTCCTTTTTTAATTTCCTCTTAGTTGGTTGCTTTCTAAAGCCAAGACTAGAGGAAGAAGATTGTTGAAACCTTAAAAATTATATGTTACTTCATAAGTTTTAATTGTAATATTATCAACATGATAAAGGCCATTTCAGTACCGTTGTGCGGACAAGGTGACAGTAATGTAAGCGTTATAACACAAATGTTTCTTTGTTTCTTTTGTTACAAGTCTGCATTATGCTCTCTTAGAATTGAAAAATCATGGACATTCAAAATTTAGTATCATGCTGACTGAGGGGACTCATCTCCTCTCTCTTTCCCCACCCTTCCCTTCCTTCCTTCTTTTTCTCTTCTTTTTCTTCCCTTTTCACCTCCCTCTTCCCTCCTCCCTGCTTTGCTCCCCCCCCCTTCAAATTCTCTTTCTTTGGGGTCTGTTCCCCTTCCAGACATACAGTATTCAGTGTCCATCACAGTAGACTGGACCGGAGTGAGTCCACAGACGACATGAATATGATATTTCTGTCTGTCTTATGTGGTGGGGACTCAAGCAGTGAATATAATGGGCGACTCGAGGGGTCTACTGTGATTGAAAGCCGTAGTTGTAAGGCTTGAGTTTCTGCTCCATTCTCTGTGACCAGGCTTTTTCTTGTTTTTCTTAGCTTGATACTGCTTCCAAATGACTCCGTTCTCTTCTGTGTTGTTCATTCCCTTCCCTCTTCCAAAAACACCTGAAACCCTTTCTTGCTGCTCCTTTGATGTGTTTCAGTAGTGTGTGTGAAGCACCGGATTCTCTGGACTGGTTAGGTTGGGGGGTGGGGAGGGAGCGTTAGGATTATGAAGTAGAAACCTAGGTCCTGAAGAAACAAAGCAAGGAGGAGACTTTCTCTTGTCTATAACATCCCAGATATGCGGAAGAGCAGATGCTTTTGCAGGGCTGGAGGGAGGTAAGTAAGGAAGGGGATCAAAGTCCTGCTTCTGAAAAGTCTGCTGCGAGGGGAATGTGGTAGCATGGCCGGAGCTTGAGCTTGAAGGAAAGATCAACACGTGGGAAACATGGCTTCTGCCTCAGTTGTACCTGAAAAAGAGTATCAAAGCTTTCTAGGATATGCAGGAGGAAGTAGGTGGGCACTAAGTTTGTGCTGATGTCCAAAGGTGGTCTCCTTTCCCATGTGAAGAGCCCTTTGTTAGTTCCCAGCTGCTCGGCAGCTCAGACCGGAAATAATCGCACAGAAACTATATTATTCAAAACACTGCTTGGCCCATTAGCTCTAGCTTCTTAGTGGCTAACATTTATATCTTAATTTATCCCATTTTCAGTAATCCGTGTATTGCCATGTGGCTGCGGCTTACAAGGTAAAGTTCCGGCATCTGTCTCCGACAGAGCTACATGGCTTCTCCTCGGCTTCTCTCTTCCAACATTCAGTTCAGTTTTCCCCAGCCTAACTAAGTTCTGCCCTGCTATAGGTTCAAAGCAGTTTCTTTATTCATTAATGTTAATCACAGCATACAGAGGGGAATCCCACATCATTCCTCCATCCTGTTCTGGGTAAACTCTGCAGACTGAGAACCCTACCCTGGCACATTCAAGAAAGAAGAGAGTTCAAGTGGGGACCAGAAATGAGCTGTCATCCACCTAACACTTTTCACAGTCATCAGTGCAGGGGTTGAGGAAGCAATATGACTCTAAAATATAACATGTCCCATCGCCATTTCAACTGACCAACTTTTAAATCAATTTTACACACATATCATGGGCATCTGCTAAATAGACTGCTTTAGCAAATCTTCATTGCTTAACTAACCACATACAGTTATACTTTTTTCCCCTCAGTGTTGAGTCCTGGAGGAAATTTTTAAAGAGAAATACCCTGTTTGAAAAAAGCCATGTTTGAAATAAAACTCTAGAGTAACCATAAAATTACTCTGTGCTTCAGCCTTTACTGTATCAACCCCTTTATTTTTCCTTTATTTCAAGATCTTTCCGGCAGGAGAAAGACGGTGCTGTTCTCGAAATATACTTTGGTTTTTTTTTTTTTTTGTTTTTGTTTTTTGCCATCTTCATACAGCTCACCTCTGCTGCTTTTATCTAGATTTATTTTATTTTTTTATTTATTAAGGATTTCTGCCTCCTCCCCGCCACTGCCTCCCATTTCCCTCCCCCTCCCCCGATCAAGTCCCTCTCCCTCATCAGCTTGAAGAGCAATCAGGGTTCCCTGACCTGTGGGAAGCCCAAGGACCGCCCACCTCTATCCAGGTTTAGTAAGTTGAGCATCCAAACTGCCTAGGCTCCCCCAAAGCCAGTATGTGCAGTAGGATCAAAAAACCCATTGCCATTGTTCTTGAGCAACTGACAAAGGTCTGATCTCCAAAATATATAAAGAACTCAAGACCGTAAAAGGCTAATCAACCCAATTATAAAATGGGGCACTGAGCTGAACAGAGAATTCTCAACGGAAGAACTTCAAATGGCCAAAAGACACTTAAGGTCATGCTCAACTTCCTTAGCAATCAGGGAAATGCAAATCAAGACAACTTTAAGATACCATCTCACACCTGTCAGAATGGCTAAAATGAAAAACACCAATGATAGCCTTTGCTGGAGAGGATGTGGAGAAAGGGGTACACTCATCCATTGCTGGTGGGAATGCAAACTCGTGCAACCACTTTGGAAAGCAGTGTGGCGGTTCCTCAGGAAATTTGGGATCAACCTACCCCTGGACCCAGCAATACCGCTCTTGGGAATATACCCAAGAGAGGCCCTATCATACAACAAAAGCATATGCTCAACTATGTTCATAGCAGCATTGTTTGTAATAGCCAGAACCTGGAAACAACCTATACTTTGTAACCACTATAGGAAGATGTAGGTGTATGTTAACACCTCTGTTAAAGACAACAGTTACAATGGTGTCCCTTCAGAAAACACTTTATTGGTGGTGGTGGTGGGGTAATACACATTCAGGCCTGTTTCTGGGAGAGCAGCTGAAAAGGGAGGTGACAGTATTGTAATCTGTGTCTGGGATGATTCGCTTGAGCACTTGTGTAGTTTCTGATTGTACGTGGTCTGTATTTGTTAATTGTCTGCCTGCTTCTACCAAATTCTCTGGCTTCTTGGACGTTGGAATTAAGGATGCCATGGTGTCCTATTGCTCCTCTTCCTTATAGAAACTTTGACTTCTGATCAAGTTCTTTTTTGTTTAGATCACCTGCTAAATCATTTAGGATCTCTGATCAAACCATTGGCTTTAGTATGTTAATATCACAGACATCTGTGTGCCCCCGCATCATAGTTTCTTGAAAAAGTACATAAGCGGGTTGAATTGATTCAGTGGTATCAATGAGCACTATTAGATAACAAATAATTCAGGGAAACTCTCACCAAAAGAGAGCTTTCCCAGATATCTCTCACTGGGTTCCATTCTATGGTCAGGTCTTAGATGTTTCCTTAAGACCTTGATGCCCTCAGGACACATTAGACAATCACCAACATGGGGACTATTTTCCTGCTTCAGGAAAATAGGGTTTGAACTCTTATTCTATGGCTCATTAGCTATTTGTCTGTTTAGTTTTTCTGAGACTTACATTTATCATAAAAAAAAATATAATTACTACTTGAGATCATTAATTTCAGATGAAATAATGTGGCATAGTAGGCACCAGGAGGGTGGGAATCTCAGTGCCTTTTCTTGCTTTCATCATATCTAGGCATTGATGCTCAATTTAGGGGTCCAAATAAAATCATAAAGCCTTATAATGGGAAATATTTGAGAACTACTCTAACCTCCCCATATATTTAAAATTTCCGTATTAGAATGCTATTTAAGGGGCTGGAGAGATGGCTCAGTGGTTAAGAGCATTGCCTGCTCTTCCAAAGGACCTGAGTTCGATTCCCAGCAACCACATGGTGGCTCACAACCATCTGTAAAGAGGTCTGGCGCCCTCTTCTGGCCTTCAGGAATACACACAGACAGAAAATTGTATACATAATAAATAAATAAATAAATAAATATTAAAAAAATCTTTAAAAAAAGAATGCTATT
Organism: Microtus ochrogaster; assembly: GCF_000317375.1. Classification (NCBI taxonomy): domain Eukaryota; kingdom Metazoa; phylum Chordata; class Mammalia; order Rodentia; family Cricetidae; genus Microtus; species Microtus ochrogaster. The sequence continues at coordinate 9,844,290 of NC_022035.1, read as the reverse complement.
TAATATTTAGCTTAAAATTGATTGAGCATTCTCTTTCTTCTCTTTCTTCACCTCCACTTCCTTCCCTCCTCTCCCCTCCCTCTCCCCATTCTCTGTCTCTCTTCCTCTTCATTCTTTCCTTCCCCATTACCATTGATTAATAAAGAACTGCTTTGAGCCTATGGCATGGCAGAACAGAACTAGGTGAAGAAACCTAGGCTGAATACTGGGAAAAAGAGGGTGGAGTCAGAGGGAAGCCATGTAGCTGGCTGGAACCAGATGGAACTTTAGCAGATAAACCAAAGAGATGGGTTAAATTAATATGTAAGAGTTAGCCAATAAGAAGCTAGTGGGCCAAGCAGTGATTTAATTAATACAGTTTCTGTGTGATTATTTCGGGGCTGAGAGGCGGGGAACCAACAAGCATCCCCCGCCTCCTGCAACACACACACCTCAGACTGAGTCAAAAGTTGTGCACATTATTTTTAAACCTCCTTTTTAAAACAGCATGTTATGTAGCCATTCAGGTATTAACGGCACTTCCCTAAGATTCAAAGTTAAATTATCAACAGGCTGGTGAGATCTTCTATGAACAAAGATACTTGCCTCACAAACATAAAAATATTTTTGGGTTCTCAGAATCCCAGAAAAGTTGGAAAGTGGGAACTGACTCCACAAAGTCTTCCTCTGACCTCCGCATGTGCCCCTGTGCTCTGGCGCATGGATCTCCCTCTCACATCATAACTCAATGACAGTCAACGAAAAACAACAGTGCAACTATTGTTGCAAGTATCCTTTAAGCTATGGTCTAATCTTGATTAAGGAAGATACAGTCTATGTAGGCTGTATCCAAATGCAATAGGATTAGCTGTGTTAGCATTTTAGAAGTATTCTTTTTAGCAATTTTTACTAAAGTCCTTATAACAAACACACACGTTCAGAGATGCTCCCTTTCCTGGTTTTGCATCTCATAATGTTTTGAAAACACAGTTGGGTGTGTATGAAAGCACACATGTGTGCTTCAGTCCCTGCTGCCCCTTCACACAAACTCACAGAGATGAAACCTGCCAGGAGCTATTTTCCGAGACAGCAGAATGTGACAGACAAGACCTGTCACCCTCCCCACCACAACAGTTCTATCAGCTCTGCCTATTCTAATGTAACTTGCATGTCTCCTATCACTAAGCTCATTATTGTCTGAATGCATTCCTGTTAATTTTCTAATTGAAGAGAGTTATCTGGAAGTGAGCATAATATTCAGGTGTAATACGAAAAACACATAATATAGTCTATTACTTCCTTGATTAATTCATTTTACATTTATCAAACCAAGACATATTACTTTTATTAACTATGCATGCATTTTAGCTAATTTTGAAACAATATTTTATGTTTCCATTATAAGTATAATATGTTCACTGTTGGATATTTGATAAGTACAGACAAAGATGTAGAAATTATAGAGATACTAAAAGGAAATCACTCACATAATTTTTTGTACCTTCATAAATATTTTGTGTCCTTTTCTGGAATGATTAGGACTTTGTCTTATTCTTCTTTTTCAATATTCATTCCATGACTTATTTAAATTGTATTTGGGTGACTTAATAAGAAAATTAGCTATGTATGTATGTATGGTTTTTAGTACACATTGTAACTTTGTAGTATGTTGTGGTTTGAATTAGGATGCCTTCCACAGGCTCAGATGTTTGCACACTTGGTCACCAGTTGATAGTACTGTGTGGAGGCTGGAGGTGTGGTTTTGTAGCAGGAAGTATGCTACTTAGGATGGAATTTGAAGTGGTCTCCTGTGCCAATGCGTTCAAGTGTACTTCCCACTTTCTCTTCAATGAGGTTCAGTGTTGTTGGTTTAATGTTGAGGCCTTTGTTCCATTTGTACTTGAGTTTTGTGTGCGTTAATAGATAGGGATTTATTTTCATTCTTCTACTTGTTGATATCCAGTTATGCCAGCACCATTTGTTGAATACACTTTCCTTTTCCCATTTTATATTTTTTACTTCTTTGTCAAAAATCAGGTGTTTGTAGGTGTGTGGATTGATATTAAGGTTTTGATTTGGTTCCATTGGTCCTCCTGTCTGTTTTTATGCCAATATCAGACTTCAGTTTTCAGTACTGTATCTCTGGAGTAGTACGAAGAACACCAGTAGCACAGACATTGAGAGAAACAATTAATAAATGGGACCTCCTGTAACTGAGAAGCTTCTGTAATGCAAAGGACATTATCAACAAGACATAACAGCAGCCTACAGAATGGGAAAAGATCTTCACCAACCCCATATTGAACAGAGGGTTCATATCCAAAATATACATAGAACTGAAGAAATTAGTCATCAAAAGAACAAATAATCCAATTAAAAATGGGTATAGACCTAAACAGAGAACTCTCAGCAGAGTAATCTAAAATGGCTGAAAGACACTTAAGGAAACACTCAACATCTTTAGTCATCAGAGAAATGCAAAAGAAAACAACTCTGAGATTCCATCTTAGACCTGTAATAATAGCGAAGATCAAAAACAATGATGACAACTTATGCTGGAGAGGATGTGGGGTAAAGGAAACACTCCTCCATTGTTGGTGGGAATGCAAGCAGGTAGAGCTGCTTTGGATATCAGTATGGTGGTTTCTCAGAAAATTAGGAAGCAACCTACCTCTAGACCCAGCAATACCACTTTTGGGTATATACCCAAAGGATGTTCAATCATACCACAAGGACTTGTGTTTAACTATGTTCATAGCAACATTAATTGTGATAGCCAGAACCTGGAATCAACCTAAATGTCTCTCTACCAAAGAATGGATAAGGAAATGTGGTACATTTACACAGTGGAGTACTACACAGCAGAAAAAAATGACATCTTGAAATTTGCGGGCAAGTGGATGGATCTAGAAAACATCATATTGAGGGAGGTAACCCAGACCTAGTAAGACAAGTATTATATATACTCACTCATAAGTGGCTTTTAGACATAAAGCAAAGGAAAAGCAGCCTACAATACACCATCCCAGAGAACCTAGACAACAAAGAGAGACATACATGGATCTAATCAACATAGAAAGTAGAAAAAGACAAGATCCCCTAAGTAAATTGGGAACATGGGGACCATGGGACAGGGTAAAAGGAGAGGGGAGAGTAAGGGATGGGAGTGGAGAAAATATATAGTCCAATAAAAACAATTTAAAAAAATAAAACTAAAATAAAAGAAAGGAGGAATTGCAAGGGGAAACACACAAAGAAATCTGAGTGGGTTTTGGAAAAAAAAAAGAATCGGGCTTGAGTACTTATAGTCTCTTTCCAGTTTCATCTGGCTCTTTCTACATCATGCTTGCATTTGAAGATGTGAGGTCAGCTTCCTGCCCTTGCTGCCTTCTTCATATTATGGATTCTTAAGCCCCCAGGAGAATAAGCCTGAATAAACTCTTCCTTTTCAGAGTAATTATATTGCTTCAGTAATTATATTTTAACAGCAACAGAAAAGTAAACAGTACTCTGTTTGTATGAATTCCTGGAAGCATTTTTAAATTATCATTAATGTTGTTATCGCCCGAATTGTGTAACAATACCCTCTTGAGTGAACACCTTGGTCTGCTTTTTGTGCAACTAGAATGCTTTTGTATTTTTCCGCAATAAAATATAGTGTTATTACAAACACCTCTTGTGCACATTTCTATAATTTTGTGAAAAAATAAAATTTTAGGTACTTCTAAAATACAACTGTGATTTAATGATGTGAATAGATTAAAACAATCACGTCTCTCTTTCTCTGTGCATTGAGTTTTTGTAGAGTTTGCATACACATTTAGTTTTTGATTTATGTTTACTGAACTTCTAGCTACTATTCATTTTAAAATCTCCATTTGCAATGGCAAGCCTTACGTAGACTTTGCCTGAAGTGCATGCTCCTGTAACTGTGTGGCATTTACCTTTAGTACTCTTTACTTCACAACTCCAAACACTTCTGTCTTTCAGGGCAGGTGAAGAAGTAGTTCACTTTTTGTTTCTGCTCTCTTCTGAGAGGGAAGTTGTCTGCAAGTCAAGTCAAGAATTTGCTCTCTACCATATTGAGATCTCTAGCTGATATAGTTACTGTAAAAGTGCTTTGCTGTGGACCGCTTGCTATATATACGTAGGCAGCATTGTCACCTAGTATGCTGTTTACATCTCGGTGCTTGTTTCTTGAGCTACACTCTTAAGCTGTTTCTTAGATAAGGTTGTGCAGAGACATTTTAGCTTTTAACATGAAGGTGCTTTAAATATGTGCTCAAGGAGAATGTTTATCTCTTAACAGCATCACTATGCTATGTTTCCCAGACTTCTGGAGGAGATATCTGATGAGCTACTGTTTTTACTCTTAATATTTAATTTGTATTTTCTCTCTGCAAGAACGTTTTAAAAATTTAAAATTGTCTGTTATTTTCTACTGATATTACACCATTCCATTACTGATGTTGTGGTAGGTCTACTCCATGCTTAGCAGCCACATCTTCTAGTTCCTTAATGTCTCCATAAAAGAAATATGTATTTTTCTGCTAGAGGAAGGAAACATGGCATCTCCGGATACACAATTCGTGTCTTTGGAAGGGGTTTCTCATCAATTTTATTCATTCATTCACTCATTGTTATGTACATTCAACAAATGAAAACATATACTAATTTTGTAGCAGGAATATTAGTTGTTATAGCTGGAAAGAAGGCTCGGCGGTTAAAAGTCTTTGCTAATCTTGGGACCTGGGTTTGCTTCCCAGGACCCACATGAAATTATCAAAAAGGATGAGAAAATTCAAATGACTTCTTACAGATATAACTATAAATGTTGTTTTTATTTATAAATTTAGAAGACAGTAAATAGCATAATTGTAATGATTCTATCTGGCATATGTTTGATCTACCTAAAATATTTGTAAATGCATCTTGGCGAGGGTTCTTTTATAGAGAAAATACAAGCAAATCATTTATTTGTCTCTGTGATTTGGTTTTCAACAATGTATTACTTTGTAACTTCAGAGTCACTATTAGCTTCAACTGGACTCAAATTACTCAGACCTTAGCTCCCCAAATGCTATGCATTTAGACATACAGCATCACCCTAAAATTTTCACATTTTTTTTCATCTTCAGCAAGTTATTCTTCCAGAAACAACCCAGAATACTGTATTCTCAGACATTAACAAGCACTGGCCTTACCCTTATAATGTCACATGTTCCTACCGTTGAGGTTGGAACCCACTTTTCTTCAGTAAATTCTGTTTTGGTTTTATTTTCTAGTTTAATGTTTTTCCCTGATTAAAAATTCTTATATCTTAATAACTATTTATTATTGCATTGGTTTTCTTTTTATTTACTTCAGTCATCTAAAAGAAAGAAATGTCCTCCAACCAAAGACACAACGGTCTACCGGGGCACTTTTGTTTCACAGATACAAGTATTATTTCATGCATTTCTGCTCTGCTACTAATAACAAATATAATATCAATGTAGGGGCATTGATTAGTATGAACTTCAACGTGGCATGTATTCGTTTGAGAGAATACTGTTGTTTTCATATTCTGTAAATTCCAGGATGTAAATTGTCAGGTCATAGGTCAGAACCATCTCTGATCTTTTCAGTTGTTTTCCCTATTTCTCCATGAGTCTCCAAACCCTCTCTTGTTTGAACTGTCGATATCCGCTTCTGCCTTGATAAATGTTTCTCAATCTCTTTCTTCTGAGCAATGCTGATATTGGATGCTCTGCTTCACAGCACATTCTAATATTTACAGTGTTTCCAGATGGAATATCTTTGGGACACACTATTATAATTAATATGTTAGATAATTATATGAGTCAAACTCTGGTTAAAACTAATAGAAAACTAGTTGGTTTGGTTTCAAAATCAATAAACAAACAAACAAACAAAAAAAAAACCCAAGAGTTTATAAAGTAGAAGCATAACCCCTACAGAGAGGAATGGGTTGTAGTTAGACTGTCATTCAATGAAAAACTCAAGTCTCCTGAGTTTATTTTTAAGACTGCTTTCTTCTTATTGGGCTCTTTCCTCTTCCTTTTGACTTTTCTTCTGTCCTGCTTGGTAACTTTCACTCACAAGGCAGACTTCCAATCCACATGTAAAAAAAAATCCTCTGTAGCGTATTTCAGTCTACCGATCAAATATGAAACGTCTTGCATTCACTCCCTTGTTCACAATGACACTTGTTATCTGGACCCCGTGTTATAATTCTGTATTTTTCCTTTCTCATTTCTCTCATGTGATAAACAGCCAAGTCTAAAACACTCACCGGAAGGCAAACCTTCAAATCTACTTCTTGCTCTCATTCCTATTTACTGCTATGATTTCCTTAGATAAGAATCTAATTTATCTTAAAACAATGTAACTTTCTCACATAAAGATATTTTGCTCATAACCATAATCATAAAGCAACAATATTTATGTGATGGAGGAAGGTCATTGGTTAATTAAATAAAGAAGCTGCTTGCCCTGATAGGTTAAAACATAGGTGGGAGGAGTAAACAGAGCAGAATGCTGGGAGGAAGAGGAAGTGAGGTCAGACTCGACAGCTCTGCTCTCGGGGGCAGACTCCTCAGAGAGACACGATGCTCCACTCTTGCAGGCAGAGGCGGGAGCTCTGCTCTCTGAGGCACACGCAATGAAGCTCTGACCCAGGATGGACGTAAGCTAGAATCTTCCCGGTAAGCCACCTTGTGGGCTACAGCAGATGATTAGAAATGGGCTAGTCCAGGTGCGAGAGTTAGCCTAGAAGAGGCTAGATAGAAATGGGCCACGCAGTGATTAAAAGAATACAGTGTCCTTGTAATTATTTCGGGGCATAAACTAGCAGGCGGCCCCTGGGTGCTGGGGACGCAGCCCCACTGCTCCTATTACTACATTTATGGCCAATGAAACTATTTGTGTTCTTTTACCACTTTCTCTACATCCTTCCGGTGTCTGTGCAGAACAATGGCTCCCCACATCATTCTTAACCTCCAGTTTTCAAAATAAAACAGCACGCAAGTGTTTGCCCATAAACGTAACTACTTCTTTATTATTTTGCATCTCAGGGTTTCTTCAATTCTTGCATACATTCTTCTGCTACTAGTATTTTATGCTAAAACTTACCTTCTCAGATAGTCGTATGAGGTAAAGATGTGTTCCTCTTATCACTGCGAATGGTTTCATCACAGAATACAAAGCAAAACATGTATCATCCCCCCATTCTGAGAACATTTGACTTGTTTCTAGGCTTTTCTCAAGAAATGAATGTTTCTATGAACATTTTAAAACTGTCTTTGGCCTGGAAATGGAGCAGATTCTCTATTTCACAGCATTAGGCATTAAGCAGCTTGGGCAGAGGGTTTGGGAGTGTTGAAATGATAGTGAGAAATCATTCTCCAAACTGTTTTCTGCTAACTTCACTGAGTCATTTTTCAAAGCCTGAGATTTTTAGATTTATCAATGTTTTTTTTTTCTTTTTTTTTTTTATTGAGAAAAGGAAAAAAACAAGTTTCCACCTCCTCCCAGCCTCCCATTTCCCTCACCCTCCTCCCACCCTTC